>NW_020837959.1:8333241-8483964 GCF_003676395.1 Aethalodelphis obliquidens
AAAAAAAAAAAAAAAAAAAAAAAAAAAAAAAAAGAAGGCCAGTTAGTAAAGGCAGAAGAAATGATAGAATTTTGAAATTGCACCATTTTATAATAGGATTCAGGCAGGGGTCATCAATGGGTCTGGCTGAAACCACGAGGTGAAACGTTGATGGTTACCTAGATGTTAACCCAATGACACCGTCACCCCACTGATTACTTGATGGTTCCAGAAGAAAAAAGGGAACTTGACAATGTGGGCTAAGGCTGTTGCCACCTCCTTAATCCAGTAATCACTCTTAGGATTTCTAATATCAGATGACCAGACACCATGTACCTTCTGATGGGATATCAGGATGAAGGCCACAGGGCCACCTAGGCAGTATTCTTGCCCAAAATGTTCAACCAGAATCTTATCAAGTCTTTACATCTAACTTCCGGTTTATAAGGACTGAGATTATATGAGTAATTTAGACCACCAGCAGGAAAGGAATCACACAGATTGGGGAAGAATCAGATGGGGAATGTTCTAGTTCAGAAGAGATTTATGGGCCACAACAAGCAAACACAATATGTGATTCACGGTGGGTCCCACTCTGAACAACCAAGTGTGAAGACATTTTTGGAAAAATCTGGGAAATCTGAATTTAGCCTGGAAATGAGATGCTAAGGAAATATTGTTAACTTCATTAGGTATGACAGTGGTACTGTGGTTAGGTAAAAAAAAAGGTCAATTTTTAGAGATTACCATCGTCTGAGGTCTAATACTTTCCGCTGCTTAATATCTTCAAGAGGAGAATACTGAGGCCACTCCCTTTGATGTCTTCTTCCTTTCTTGTCTGAAGTTTTTTTCTTGGAAATTTGCTTCTTTCCATTGCCTAGAATACAAGAGTATAAAATGAAGTCAAATGAAGTAAGATGCCAAGGCAATACAATTAATTATGTAACAAAATATAAAAGTAACTAGGTCTGAAAATGCTATTTGCAAACATATTGAAGAAATACATGTATCTTCAAGAATACGCCCCTGCCTTAAAGAGAGACAGAAAGAATAAAAACACATTTAAACAACCATGAATGTTATTTCCTATCAGGTTCTTATATTCCAATTTCTGAGCTAGTTACTTAGCTAGTAAAATAATCAATCACAAAATGTTTTGCCACATCTAGAAAATAAAATTACCAACAGTAAAATATTTAACTAGACCACTTTCCAGAAAATGAAACCTTTCTATAAAACAATAAAGCCACATTAATGTAACTCTGTTGAGAAAGTAAAAGCAGTAGATCCAGTAATCCGATGATGTGATATTTAAAAATAATTCCAGGCCTACAGAGACCACAAAATGGATTAAGAATGATGCACATGGGCTTCCCTGGTGGCGCAGTGGTTGAGAGTCCGCCTGCCGATGCAGGGGACACGGGTTCGTGCCCCGGTCTGGAAAGATCCTACATGCCGCGGAGCGGCTGGGCCCGTGAGCCATGGCCGCTGAGCCTGCGCGTCCGGAGCCTGTGCTCTGCAACAGGAGAGGCCACAACATGGAGAGGTCTGCGTACCGCAAAAAAAAAATAAAAATAAAAAGAATGATGCACATAAGTACATTATTAAAATGCAACTTTAGCACCAGGAGCCAGAATGGAAAACAAAGTCTCCTTTCTGTGTGCAAGTATGTACACATGTGTGGGCACGTGCACACACACACACACATCACACACATTCTCCAAAAGACACAGGGGGAGGGGAAATTGGGAGCCACACAAAAGGGGAGGCAAAAATGAAAGTGAGACTTTACACTCTTTAATTTTTATACTTTTTTATTTCCATCTAATTGATCGCCCAGTCAAAAAATTATATAAATTAAAATATTATTAAATAAACTCCAAGCCTCATTTCACTAAAACACCATTAACATTTCAGATAGCTATGTGCACTTTAAAGTCTCTCACACATATCATATTTTAAACAAAATAAATCTGTTACAAAAATTAAATAAAAGCTAATATTTCATTTTTATGAGTTAGTCATAAATTATAAAACATAGATTATATAGATATATGCCTAGAAAACAAACATGGAAAAGGATCCATTTTATTCATTCTACAGTGAAACAATTTAGCGCCCAAAACCAGCTGGAACCAACAAGGACTTACTGTATAGCACATAGAACTATATTTAATATTTTGTAATAACTTATTAAGGGAAAAGAATCTGAAAAAATATATATATATATACACACATATGTATAACTGAATCACTGTGCTGTACGCCTGAAACTAGCATGACATAGTAAATCAACTATACTCCAACTTTTAAAAATACATTTAAAAAAACCCAGCTGGACCTCAGAAACTGTTGTTACACAGGGAATTTCTCTAATTTTTGTAAAATGGCGTAATATTGAACACTAGAAAAATCAAGAAACAAGGATTTTTCCCCCTTCCCTTTAGTTATTCTTCCTAAGTCTTCACAGAAACGCAAAGTTTCTCCCAGAGCTGAACAACCCCTGGCAAACATGAGCAAAATCTCATTCTGACAAATTTCTTTCACTAATAAAATAAATCTTAGTGGGTGAGAAGATGGAAAATCTACTTTCCACCATTTCTTGAGATGTCTTCACTGTCCAATCGCGACTTAATTCCCTAAGGAGTTTTCCAGCCACTTAGATTTTTAGTGGCTAATGAAGCACGGTAACCTGTGACCTCAGCAGCTCATAGGGTCATCTGTACCCACCTGCAGTCCTCAAAGACTCACCTGAGCCTGCCCTCTGTTCTCTCCTAGCTTACTCCCATGAACCCTGGGATAAAAAAAAGTATATATGGTCTATATGAACATCCTTCATGACATCTCCACACTGCCAAAGAGAGAGCTGGTCCCACAGGCAAAATTCCAGTCAATTTGAGGAAGGAAGCTCTGTCAAAGTGGAAGCCACATTTGAGAGGGGAGCATAAAAGAGCAATGCCTGAACATTTCTATCTCCCCATCACGTCAACTCCACTAACCATTGTCCACTGTCCCTTGTTATTGCCATATTCCTTCTTCCATCCCTCACCCTGCTTACAACATACCCATTTAGCTCCCAAACCAAAAATACACACACACACACACACACACACACACATCCACCAGACTGGCTTTTAGAGAAAGGTACCACGATAGCAAATACAAATAGAATACTCACCATCTTTTTGACTTAAATAACCACAGGACAGAGTTCCAGGCAATTACCGTCATTAGAACGTGAGGTTGGGGGGATCCCAGAAATAGGGCCAGAGAAGGGAAGAAGCCAAATTTGACCCAAATCTTAGGCTGACCCTTGAACTGTGCATGCACAGAGCAGAGCCCAAGCAGTACAGCTAAGGCTAAAAGAATTGAACTGAGATTTGAGATGTCCTCAGAGGACAGAATTTGCAGCTTTAGTCCAACCAAATTAATTGCTGCTAAAATTTTAAAAACAAACAAATAAAACACTCTTTGGGGGACTATATCAGAATCCAAAATCACCATAACATTTCCACCATCCTGAATACAATCCAAAAGTACTGAACACGTGAGAAAACTGAAATATGTGACACATTCTCAAGAAAAAAGATAAGACCAACTCTGACATGACCAGCAGGTTAAGATTTTAAAGTGGGTATTATAACTATGCTCTATGAGATGGACAAGGTGCTCTAGCAATGAATGAAAAGATAGCAAACCCAAGAAACTATTTTGTAAATGTAAATTCTAGAACTAAAGTAAACAATATCTGAAATAAACAATTCACTGAATATACTTGACAGCTATCTTTAAGAGACAAACTTTAAATATAAAAAGACACGGTTTGAAAATAAATGGACAGGGCTTCCCTGGTGGCACAGGGGTTAAGAATCCGCCTGCCAATGCAGGGGACATGGGTTCAAGCCCTGGTCCGGGAAGATCCCACATGCCACGGAGCAGCTAGGCCCGTGAGCCACAACTACCGAGCCTGCGCTCTCGAGCCCGCGAGTCACAACTACTGAGCCCACGAGCCACAACTACTTAAGCCCACGTGCCTAGAGCCCGTGCTTCACAAGAGAAACCACCGCAATGAGAAGCCTGTGCACCGCAACGAAGAGTAGCCCCCGCTCACCGCAACTAGAGAAAGCCCACGTGCAGCAACGAAGATCCAACACAGTCAAAAATAATAAATAAAATAAATAAATAAATTTCTAAAAAAAGAAAATAAACAGACGGAAAAAGATAGACCATGCAAACATTAATTAGTCAAAAGAAAGCTGGAATAGCTATATTAATATCAAACAAAGTAGCTTTCAGAACAAGAAATATTGCCAGGAATAATGTGGGATGTTTCATAATGAGAAAAGGGTTAATTCATCAAGAAGAAATAAAAATCATAAATGCATGTGCACCTTATAACAAGGCTTCAGATTACATGAAACAAAAATCAACACGATTAAATGGAGAAAAGACAGCTCCACAATCATAGTTGGAGACTTTTAACACCCCATTTTCAGCAATTGTTAGAACAAGACAAAAATTAAGTAGCAACATAGAAAATATGAGCAACATTTTCAAACACTTTGATCCAGTAAATATCTTTAGAACACGACACCCCACAACTCCAGAATGCACCTTCTTTTCAGGTGCACGGGGAACATTCAGCAACAGAGACCATATGCTGCCTCGGGAAACAAGTCTCAGTACATTTAAAAAGACTGTGAGCTTAGCACAGGGAGCTATACCCAATACTTTGTAATAACCTATAAGGGAAAAGAATCTGAAAAAGAATATATATATATATATATATATATATATATTCAGATTTCATATATATATATATTATATATATCTGAATCACTGTGCTGTACATCTGAAACTAACACCACATTGTAAATTAACTATACTTCAATTAAAAAATAAAACAAGACTGAGGTCATATGTCCTCTGGAACTAAATTAGAAATCAGTACTTAGAAAAACCCTAAATACCTGGAGATAACATAGCATACTTCTAAACAATCATGTATCAAAGAAGAAATAACAAAGGAAATTAGAAAATACTTCAAATTAAATGACAATAAAAATAAAGTGTGTTAAAATTTGTGGACTGCAGCTAAAACAGTACTGAGTGAGCAATTTAGAGCATTAAATACTTCGGTAGAAAAGTCTTGAATCAAGAGGTTAGAAAATGCAGAACAAATAAACCCAAAGTAAGTAGGAGGAATGAAATAATAAAGATCATAAATCAATGAAATAGAAAACAGACAATTCAGAAAATTAGCAAGCTAAAGCTGATTATTTGCAAAAGACAAACAAAACTGATAAACACCCAGGTAGGAAAAAAAGAACATAAACTACCAGCATCAGGTATGAAAAAGGAGTTATCACTAAAGACCGTACAGGTGTTAGAGGGAGAAAACAGACTGTTAGAAACAACTTTACGTCAACACCTTGATAACGTAGATGAAACGGACAAACTAAACTTTGACAGAATTGATGGGAATCAAGACAACTCCATAATCATAATTAGAGATTTTTAATACCCCTCTGAAAACCCCTCAAAAAACAGGAAGAGAGAATACTTCCAAACATGTCTTAGGAGACCTGCACAGACATTATGAAAAAAAAATTATAGACCGATCACGCACAAATAGAGACACAAAGTGAAATCCCCGGACACCGCGAGAATTACAAATTTACATAACATTCTGTAAAACCAGTTGATTTGGCAAATGAATGAGTAGACAGAGGTTTTACAAAACGATCAGAGAAGCCTAGAAGTAAAGTACAAACCTGACTTCTGCCTCTTTCTAGCTGTGCAGTTGTGCCCAAGCAACGTATCCCCTCTATGCCTCCATTTCTTCACCCATAAAATGAAGACAACAGTACCTACCTCACAAAATTCCTGTCTTACTGTGAGTTCAAAAGAAAACAGTGAAGAGCATTAGTATCTGCTCCAGAACCACCACATTGTAATTGTGAAGGTTGTACACTACACCCTCTTAAACTGGGCAGTGCACAACCTACTCAGTGGTACCTGGAGACCCTGTTGAGTGTTCAAAAATTTTTAACAACAGAAAAGCCAAAATGTTATGTAGTAAAAAAGAAAACTATGGGCTTCCCTGGTGGCGCAGTGGTTGAGAGTCCGCCTGCTGATGCAGGGGACACAGGTTCGTGCCCCGGGGTCTGGGAGGATCCCACATGCCACGGAGCCGCTGGGCCCGTGAGCCATGGCCGCTGAGCCTGCGGGTCCGGAGCCTGTGCTCCGCAGCGGGAGAGGCCACGGCAGTGAGAGGCCCGCGTACCACAAAAAAAAAAAAAAAAGAAGGAAAGAAAAAGAAAACTAGATTTTTTTTTTTTTTTTTGGCTGCGTTGGGTCTTCGTTGCTGCGTACAGGCTTTCTCTAGTTGCCGATAGCGGGGGCTACTCTAGGTTGCGGTGCACGGGCTTCTCATTGCAGTGGCTTCTCTTGTTGTGAAGCACGAGCTCTAGGCACGCGGGCTTCAGTAGTTGTGGCACGTGGGCTCAGTAGTTGTGCCTCACAGGCTCTAGAGCGCAGGCTCAGTAGTTGTGGCGCACGGGCTTAGTTGCTCCGCGGCATGTGGCATCTTCCTGGACCAGGGCTCGAACCCGTGGCCCTTGCATTGGCAGGCGGATTCTTAACCACTGAGCCACCAGGGAAGCCCCAAAACTAGCTATTTAATTGAGAAATATGATTCATGTCACTGCAAAACCATGAAGTAGTATGTTATTCTAGCCACATCATTAACCATTGCTAAACTACTCAGTACTTATCTATAATACTTGTGTTTTACAGCACTCTTAGATGTGTTCAAAGCTCTCAAAATGCAAAGGTTATGTTTGAAGTTTCCAGTGGCAACACATTAGTGAACTAAATGTCCTACGCCCAAGGTTATTTTTTTAACTATGTCAACAAACAACATGATAGCAATGTGCCTTGTTTGGTATCATAAAAAGAAAATCTGTCTGAAGGCAAGTTTAAACAAGATATATTGCTTGTTTTCTCCTTATTTTCACATGAAAACATCATGGCTCCTTCCTTACCTGATTTGTGTTTCAAATTCGTGGTCACTCCGTCAAATTCAGATTTGTCAATTTCCCACGCAAGAGGTAGCTTGCCCAGGCTGTTGGATAAGTTTTCCAAGCTATTTTCTTCATTGTAGATGATTTCCGATGTACTGGTCGGGATGCCAATGTATCTTGAGGAATTATTTCCAGCAGATATAGAGGTACTATTGGGGAGGCAAGAAGAGCGGGCTGGATTTGGAGTTTTGTAGATTGAGGTCGCCTGGTTGAGAAAGGCATAGTCTGAACAGATGGCATAAATTTTCTCCCGAGTGTGGGTCACTGGACAGCTCCATGGATAATGACCATCTCCTTTGGGACCCAAGGGTTCTCCCGAGGCACGAGTGCAGAAAGATTGTACGGCACCTTGTAGATTCTCTTCGGGAGACCTTCTCTCAGATTTGCACTCACCATTTCCAGAATCATTTGTCCTTTCTGCTTCTGCAACGTTAGGCATTGAATGCAACTATAAAAGTTCTGTTATGAGGAAGAGGTTGCAACTCTTTCTATTTCTTGAAAAACAGCTGTGACAATTGTTTACAGCATTCTACAACAACGTGAGCGCTGCAAAAATGGGCTCCTAAGAAAAGAGGGAAGAGAAAGAAAGATCAACAATCCACTAGACACTACAAAAACACTAAAAAATATTTTAAGTGTTTCATATGCCTTCATTCAATAAATATTTATTTTACAACTACTATATGCTTAAGTCATGATCACTGACCATCTGTCTTGTTAAAAATTATTTTAAAATGATGTTTTAGGATAATAAAAAAGACAAGTAACTCAATTTAAAGATGGGAAAAATATCAGAATAGTCATTTCTCCAAAGACGGTGTAGAAATAGTCAAGAAGCACATAAAAAGATGTTTAGCATCAACAGACATCATGGAAATGCAGACCAAAACCACAATAAGATACCACCTCACATTGACCAGGGTGACTCGAATCAAACAGATTAACAATAAGGATCAGACAGGATGTGGAGAAACTGGAACCCTCATACACTGCTGGTGGGAATGCAAAATGGTCAAGTAACTTTGAAAAACATGTCCTTAAACACTATACGTAGAGTTACCATATGATCCAGCAATTTCACTCCTCGGAATATATCTAAGAGAAATGAAGACATATGTCCACAAAATGTTCATAGCAGCACTACTCGGAATAGCTAAAAAATGGAAACAATCCAATGCCCATCAATAGATGACTGGATAAATAAGATGTAGTCTATCCTCCACCTCACTCTCCTCTCCCCATGGACCACCTTTCCTTTCTCTGAATGCTGTCTACTCCTTCTTCCCCACCTTTATTTAGTTAATTCCCATTATCCTTCAGATGTCAGCTCAAATGTCACCTTCTAGGGAGATGATTTCTTTGTTCCTCCAACCAAGCCAGGTCACCCTGTACAGACTCGTACCTCATTCACAGGTCTTTACCAGGGTGCAATTCCACCTTGTGTGTT
Organism: Aethalodelphis obliquidens; assembly: GCF_003676395.1. Taxonomy (NCBI): domain Eukaryota; kingdom Metazoa; phylum Chordata; class Mammalia; order Artiodactyla; family Delphinidae; genus Aethalodelphis; species Aethalodelphis obliquidens. Next base: position 8,341,753 of record NW_020837959.1, read on the forward strand.
AGTGTGTTTACATGATGAATGTCTGTCTCCTGCAAGTCTGGTTTTCCTGCCTACTGTATCCCCAGGGCAATTTGTATAAGTCTCATCAACAGATATTCTTAAGTCCCTGCACCATGCTGGGTATTACTGTAAGTCAGGGATTTGGAGCCTAGATTCAGAAGGCCACCAGGAGTGGCCTTAGCAATCAAGAGCTGGAGTTCTAGCCAAGGGCACTCTTTTTCTCCTTCCTGGCTCTCATCTGTGAGAACTGAGGTTCCCTAATCCAGTAAACGAGGTCATGCTGTATGAAGATTTACTAATAAAAGTGATTGCAGGACCTAAGCTCAATGACTTAATGATTTATTCATAAAATCATATCACAAGCAACAGAAGTACTGTTTAACTCTGTGCAAAAGAAATTTTATAAAATGGCCAGCTTTAAATGCACCGCTGGAGTAACGATTTTTAAGTCCCTGGAAGGAACTGCTCTGTAAAATAAACATTTGTAAATCCAATGTTCATGGCCTGGGTTACACTCTCTTTTCTGGTTAGATTCTTAAATCCTTATTTTTAAGCATCAAGTTTGCTTAGAGAACTAAACATCTTAAAAAGTCTCTTCAGTAAAGCCTTCCACGTATGACAACTATTATGATCTGTATTCTGCACGGAAGGCCGCTTAGACGCAGGGGCAGGTAAGGACTTACTAAGGAGGACTTACTTATTGTCTTTATTACTAAGGAGAATAAGTAATATTCTTCTGAGAGCCAGCCGCACTAAGCCTCATTAGGTCTGATCTCGGTCCTTCCCCTCCAGACCCTTCCCCACGCCCTCCACGCCCCTTCCGCGGTCAGACCTGAGCCCCTTCCCAGGCAGAGGCGCCGGCTTCCGAAGGACACCGGGGGTCCTCCCGCACTCCGGCCAGCGTTGAGCCCAAGCTCCCGGGCAGGCGAGCGGAGGGCTCTCCGCCCTTCCCTGCGAAGCTCGCGGCGCCTGGAGGCCCCCAGGATGGAGGCGACAATCGCGCAGGCCCGTCCCCGCCGCGCGGAGCCGCTCTGTGCGGAGGCGACGCGGGCGAAGAGGAAGGAGCGCGGCTGCGCCCCCTGCCTGCGCCGCTCGGTGGTCCCAGCGCCTTCGAGGGCCGCGCGTCCCCGGGTCCCCGCAGCTAGGCCTCCGAGCCCCTCCTCCCGCCTTCCGCCCGGCGGGAAGCCGGAGTTCTCGGCGACGGGGAGCGGGCAGAGGCCGGCGGGGTGTCAGCCTCCTACCCGCCCGGGGGCCCGGGGACGCTCGCATGCTCAGGGCGCCCGGGGGGGAATGGGACGCGGGCAGATCACTGCTCCCGGAAGAAGAGGGAGCCCCCGATTCGAACTTTTGAATGCACTAGTTGATAGCATTACTAATGACAATTGCCGAAAAGGAAACTAAAGAAAACCCCCGCCCAGGCCCGCTTTGGCTGGCGGTTCCACCGGCCCATCAGAGTTTGGGGGGTGCAGCTGAAAAGGTCGAGAGAAGGGGGGAAGGGAAGGAGGAGGCTCCCGGTACAATTTCGGAGCTGACCGTGACCCCTCCTGCGACCGCGCTGGCCCCGGGCGGGCGTGCAGGGGCAAGGGGACGGCCGCCGCGCGTTCCGGTCCCGGGCCCTGCCGAGCGTGGCGTGGAGCCTGACGCCGGGCGGCAGCCACCGGTATCCCCGCGGCCCCTCCAAATCGGGCTTTGTTCCCGAAAGGACTCGTCCTTTCTCTCGCGGACCCTTCCCGCCACCCTGCGGCCCAGCTCTTCACCCCACTTCTTCCCCGGAGGACGGGTCCCCACGCACTGGCGTCCACTCGGATGGCCACCGGGCACCGGAGAGGCCAGGGCCCCCCGGCGCGCAGGCTGCGTTGGCGACGCAGAGAGCAGGTGGGCGGCAGCAGGCCTGGTCCGCGGCGCTCCAGTGCCCGGCGGAAGGCACAGCGCACAGTCGCCGGCGGCCACCTCGGCTCCTGCCCACAGCCCGATGTACCTCTGGCCTGTCCGGTGGGGTCGGGTCGCTGCGGCTGCAGCGGAGCCCGGCACCGGTCCCGGATCACAGCTTCCAGCGCTCGGCCCGCGACGCGCCTCCGGTTACCCTGGGGCTGGCGTCTCTCGTCCCATCGGAGCGCGCGGGGACAGCGCCCTGATGGCTGTGCCGGGCGACCGATCGTCAGATATCATTGACAACACCTTCCTTTCATCGTGTTTTATACCTGCCCTCTGCACGTGCGGGGGACAGAGTGACAATTTTTTTAAAAATCTTAGCTGTGCCTCCAGGCCCACGTGCCCCTCTACTGGGCAGCTACTATTTATTTGTCCGCTGAAAGCGGTGACGGCAAAGTAAATAAGTGAGAGATGGTAAAACCTGGCGGGATTTCCGCTAGTCCTGTCGCGAACTACACGTCCCAGGAAGCCTTGGCGCCGGGACGCGTGTCCACTGCGCCATCCACTTGGAGGAGGCCTTACTCAGTCCGGGCGGACGCGCGGGCCAATCCCCTCGCCGTGCACCTTGGGCTGGAACCTGAGACGCGTTCGCCCTCAATGATGCTCCAGTTACAGAAGCAACGCAAGTTTGTCATTATCCCGAGGAAGAGGAGCGGCGTGGTCCTTGCGCATTTCAGCAGAACTACTGGCACCTTTCAGCTGGACAAGCCAGCGCCCCGGTTGTGACCTTTCCGGGGAGACCCACGCGCCTGCCCAGCACAGCGAAGGACCCCACTTGGAGCCGCGTCTGCTGCTGCGATCGGCCGACGTGCCCCTGCCGGAGCCGCGGCTGGTTCCGTCCACCTCTTCCACTTCATTTATCTGTGGATCATTTTGAGTCCATCTTGTAAATGTTTAGCACTTTGCTGCTTTACTGCTTCTTTCTGGGGACAGTTCCAGCACTGGCCGAGACCGGCGGAGAGAGGCGACTGAGCCCGGAGAAGAGCGAAATATGGGGACCCGGGCTCAAAGCAGCTGTGGTCCTTCCCGCGCGCTATTTCTACATCCAGGCGGTGGACACATCAGGAAATAAGTAAGTCGAGCAATGGCTCCCTGACTATTTTGGAATACAGTTAAAACTTACTGGTTTTCCCCTTAAGTTTTGTTCGCCCAAGAACTTGTTTCTGCACAGCAGTTTAAAATCCAGGACATTTGGGTGCTATTCACATCTGGTTGTAACTGTTCCCCCCATCCAATCAATTTTTCTCTGTAGCTTTACAAATAATTTCGAATTAGCTCTTCTCCTGGCTATTTTGATAGGGATTTCCCCATGACTGGGGAACAAACTCCTGTACTTTGCTGAAAGTACTCTTTCTAATTATTTTTGCATAAACTGTTATAAGGAATTTAAACCCAGTTGTTAGAAACTGCTTGGTTGCACCTTTCTCTGTTTTCAGGTGGACCTCTGCAGGTAAGCAGGTTTTGAAACTCAAAAGAAAAATAAAGCACTATTTGAAACTTTAGAGTTGAGGGGGAACGTATCAAAATATGAATCTTCTATGTTTGTTACAACTTTATTTCGTTCCACTGAATTCAACGGTTAAAAGTATACTTGAAATTTATTTGTAGAATTCACTTACTTCTGAAATGATTGTCTTTTTTTTAATTGGTGGTTGCTGACTGTGTGTATTTTGTAGGCAGAAAATCTTGGGACTAAGAAGTTTCTCAAAGGAAAGGAGAGTTATAAATTTTGTCACTTGTCTATAAATAGTACGATTGGGGGAACTAAATACCATCTTAATCGTAACAGTCAGAGCACTCACTCCAAAAAAAACTTTTGTACAACGTCACTTGGGTGATATACTACCTACTAGCTTTTGCCCGTGGCTGAGCATGATTTATAATACTGATTCTTTAAAAAAAAATCTTTGAGAGAGATTTTTTCAGAAAATCATTATCTTTAGAGGCACCGTTTCATCACAAATTTCCAGATGGGCATGAAATAAATAGTAGGTTGATAAGACTATTTTTATATATGAAATGCATAAGTATGTTCTATGTTTACATAAATTAGTAGTCAACATATCTCCTTGCAATTTTCTAATAAAACTGTTCTATGTTATCTTGGCCATTGTAATCCTCTTCTTTTTTTCCTCTCTGATCCATCCTATTCATTCTGGTACTAAAAGCATAAGGAAAAAGAAACAAGCGTATGTTAGGGGGAGAATGTGGAGGAGAATAGGAAGGTTCACAGACTAGAGAACATAATCTTTGCACTGTTGTTTCTTAAAATAATCTTTATATCTCATTGTTCTTCCCATCACAGATTCACATCTTCTCCAGGTGAAAAGGTGTTCCAGATTAAAATTTTAGCCCCAGATGAGCAATTCACTAGAGTGGGCGTCCAGATTTTAGACCGAAAGGATGGGTCCTTCATAGTAAGATACAGAATGTATGCGAGCTACACAAATCTGAAGATAGAAGTCAAATTCCAAGGTCAACATGTGGCCAAGTCTCCATATATTTTAACAGGTAATTTGGAACATAATTTTAACACAGCAGTATTTGAACACAATGATACATGTCATTTGATCAACAAAAACAAGTTAGCGTGGTATTTTTTTCACTAAAAGAAAAAAATAGACATTTCCTACTTGAAAGCTAAATTGAGAGTCCTGGTAAAAGAGAGAAATGCACGATTCAAATGGAAATTACAATTTGCTAAAGAGGAAAGAATATATTAATAGAGAATTTGCTCCCTAAAGGCACAACATTAGCAAGAACAATCAAGCTATATATACGGTCATCGATGGCGCTTTCTTAATTAGAGATATATGACTTAAGTAACTGATGAGTGTTATTGAAATTTGGTCGGTCACTTCAGGAAGAAAGAGGACTTGATGGGAGAGCGGGGAAATTGACTGTGGGGTTTTTTTTTGTTTTGTTTCAGTGCTATTTTCCAGAGAAATTCTGTTTTCTTATACAGGATAAGAGTACAACTTTCTTACCTAGAGCCATATCATTCCCTCTCAGCAGAGACAGTACCCTAAAATATTAGAGAAGCAGGGTGCATACAGACACATGAATCTTCCTTGTCTCCCTGCTCCACGAAAGGCAAACATTTTTCTAGAAAGTGCCTCCATTTCTTCCCCACACTCCACCAGGACCACACAGTACCATATAACCTGCTAACCTTAAAAAGATGTCCCATTGTCTACTACTGCCTGGGTCAGGTGACAATCTGAGACTCATAGAAATAAATGACAGTAAAATCTCAATTCAGATTCTATATTATGTTAGTATTATTTCTATAAACATGTAATTAATTCATTATAATATTAATGAAATGGGTGTTTTGAGGATTACTTTGCTTCTTTATATTTTCTTTAAAAAAATATATTATACCAAACATAGTAGGGGTGTTTTATTTATTTGTATTGGTTTTTTTTGTTTGCTTTTTTGTTTTTGCCTCCCCTCAAGGCTTGCAGTATCTTAGTTCCCCCACCAGGGATCGAACCCAGGCCCCGGCAGTGGAAGCGTGGAGTCCTAACCACTGAACCGCCAGGGAATGCCCATTTATATTGTTACTTACGATGATTTATCCATTGAGAAAAGTACCTTAGACCCTTTAAGAACTAGTTTGTATAATAGACCACTGAAATATAAATTTCTATCATTTTGTCTTTCATTAAAACAGGTATACTCCTCTGATATCCTTTTACCAATGTTTGGTTATTCTTAAGTACACAAAACATAAAGAGTAATGCTTTGCCATACAGCAGAAGCTAACACAACATTGTAAAGCAATGATACTCCAATAAAAGTTAATTTTAAAAAAAAAGAGTAATGGACTATGGGAACTTCCCTGGTGGTCCAATGGTTAAGACTCTGCAGGAGGCATGGGTTTGATCCCTGGTCAGGGAACTAAGATCCTACAGGCTGCACCACCAAAAAAAAAAAAAAAAAAAGAGTAATGGACTATGGTAGCCACTTAGCGCAAAAAGTAGCACCGTTGGCTTTCTTTTGAACTCGTGCCAAGTGGGCCTGACTGTGAAAATATCATAACACCTATCTGTGAAGAGCGGTCAGAACAGACTTAACTTGAGATACAGCAGGGTAATAAAAATGTTTTTCTTTTTAAAATATGTTTTCCATCAAATTGCCCTCCCCATCTAAATAGGCAAAACTTGTAAAGTCATATTACGAATATTTGTTACATGTTTCAAATGCTGAGTGAAATTATTACTGTATACTTTGTTCCTTGTGTATAATTAGGGCCAGTTTACCATGAGAATTGTGACTGTCCTTTGGAAGACAGTGCAGCCTGGCTATGGGAGATGAACTGCCCAGAAACCATTACTCAAATTCAGAGAGATCTGGCACATTTCCCTACCATTGATCCAGAAAAGATTGCAACAGAAATCCCGAAAAGATTTGGACAAAGACAAAGCTTGTGTCATTATACCTTGAAGGATAACAAGGTACAATTCATGACTGAGGGTTTCTTGCCTTAGTGATTTTTTATTTTGACCATTTGGCTACAACTAGCTACACAGTTTTATTAAAAATCATTCTGCAAAAAAAAAAAAAAAAAAAAAAAAAAAAATCATTCTGCAGATCATTGTGATAAGATTGATCTCAGTGAAGTCAGTGGTTACTTTTAGACAAACAGTAAACATTCAATTCTCTTCCAGGTTTATATCAAGACTCATGGTGAACATGTAGGTTTTAGAATTTTCATGGATGCCATACTACTTTCTTTGACTAGAAAAGTAAGTATTTCTTTTCTCAGATGTATAATAGACAATTTGAGCCCAGGTTTTACACTATAATTTTTCAAAATAAAAATAATAACAATACCAGGGTTGTTCTATTCTGGACCCTTAAGTACTATATACTATTCTGAAGTTTTATGTCAGGTAGTATACCTGTATTAGTCTCCTAGGGATGCTGTAACAAAGTACTGTAAACTGGGTGGCTAAAAACAACAACAATTTATTCTCTCACCATTCTGGAGGCTAGAAGTCTGAAATCAAGGTGTCAGCAGGGCAGTGCTTCCTCTAAAACCTATAGGGGGGATCCTTTCTTGGCTCTTCCTAGTTTCTGGGGGTGCCCGGCAATCCTTGGTGTTCCTGGTTTGCAGCTGCATCACTCCGCTCTGTTGTCACATGGTGTTATCCCTGTGTGTTTTGACATCTTCATCTCTTCTCACAAGAACACCAGTCATATTGGATTAAGGGTCCACCCTAGTCCAGTAGGATCTCGTCTTAACTAAATACAACTGCATCAGCCCTATTTCCAAATAAGGTCATTCTGAGATACTGGGGTTTAGGACTTCAGCATATCTTTTGGGGAGATACACTCAACCCCAAACAGTATATTATAGATGAAAATACCTGGGACTTACCTGGTGGTCCAGTGTGTAAGACTCCGTGCTCTCAGTGCAGGCGGCCTGGGTTCGATCCCTGGTTGGGGAACTAGATCCCGCATGCATGCCACAACTAAAAGATCCCGCATGCCGCAATGACGATCCCACGTGCCGCAATGAAGATCCTGCATGCCACAACTAAGACCCAGTGCAGTCAAAATAATAAATAAATAAGTAAATATTTTTAAGAAAAGAAGATACTTTACAGTAAAATTATTTTGGTACTAAACCTACTTTGAGCCTAAAGGAGAATTGCCATATGCTGAATCCTGTCCCTGGGTGTAGTGTGCTTTAGCAGGGTTTTAGTGGAGTTTTGACAATGATAGTGAAATGGCTGATATGAAAAACTATACCATCATTTTAACCATCTTGGGTTTCTTTTCCTAGGTGAAGATGCCCGATGTGGAGTTTTTTGTTAATTTGGGAGACTGGCCTTTGGAAAAAAAGAAATCCGATTCAAACATCCATCCGATCTTTTCCTGGTGTGGCTCCACAGATTCCAAGGATATCGTGATGCCTACCTACGACTTGACTGACTCTGTCCTCGAAACCATGGGCCGGTGAGAGACGGGTCCCAGACGACCCAGAGCCTTGGTTTTCTTTCCTTGGTGAGTTCTTTCCCAACAACCCTTGCAATGTGATGGTTTGGGAGAAAAATCTGTTGCACTCTGTCTTCCAGAGTCAGTCTGGATATGATGTCTGTGCAAGCCAACACAGGTCCTCCCTGGGAAAGCAAAAACTCCACAGCTGTCTGGAGAGGGCGAGACAGCCGCAAAGAGAGACTTGAGTTGGTTAAACTCAGCAGAAAACACCCGGAACTCATAGACGCTGCTTTCACCAACTTTTTCTTCTTTAAACACGATGAAAGTCTGTATGGTCCCATTGTGAAACACATTTCATTTTTTGATTTCTTCAAGGTATGACATCATCCATGGCCAATCCTTTGTGTTTTTCCAAATACCTGCATTTGGGGGCGGGAAATCGAGGCCTGTAAATTACAGGGGTGAGAGAGGTGAGCACATTTTAGGAACAGTGAGGAATGGAGCCCCGGGGACTAACCAGTTCCTAGGGGGGCAACCTGGGTTGTACTCAGTACCTAGACCACAGGAGCTTGGGACCTGGGTAGAACTATAATTTTTCCCCCAACTGACCCTCGGGAAAAGCATATTTCAGCTCCAAATCCTTTTTTATTAATAAATACGTGTAAGTAATTTTACAAATATTTCTCCCCAGGGCCATAGCATCATAATAGACTAAAGAAGATATATAAACCAGGTGTCTCTTATGAGGTCTTCTGGTAGGGAAATGACTTGGAATCCATCCAAACGTTCTGCCCAGGAACTCTGGGGATGCTACACACTTTCTGTGTCTAGAATGTGGATTGTTCCTGTTTCCCCAGTATGGATCCTTTCTCTGACAACTCCCCTTTTTCAAGCAGTGGGATGCTGCCCTGATCTCTAGACCACTGAGGGGTTTTGAAGCCCCATGGGATGAACAGGGAAAAGTGGGCCAAAAAGTAGTCAGCTGTCTCCTGCAGGTGGGAAGGCCAGTGATTAGCTGTCTGTGCTGTAAATGGCCTGATTTTCTTTTGATGGGTTACCTGGTATGAGGAAGACCTAAAGAAGGCCATAAGTTGAATTGTCTGTGTTTCTTCCACATGCATATCACAGAAATTTTGGAAAGAAACGGGAGATTTGATACCCAATCAAATCTGATACCAGCCATCCCTCCTCAGAGGGTATTTTGTCAGACCTTCGCTTTCTTTCTACCTGTTGAATTTGCTACAGCTAAAGACTGTTGACTACCACAGTGCTATAAATATTTTGACTCATAGGTGTTCTTGCCCCAGAGCTTGTTAATTTCATTAACACTTGCATGTGGCCACCTGATGTTAAAAGGTAACACGGCATAGAATGTGCCATCGTGAGGCGCTCACGTGCCATCAAGAAGGTAGTAAATGGATTACAGAGTCACGATGAATCTATCTTTCCTTACGTTGTAGCCTTAGGACAACAGTTTTATAATTTCATTGGCTGCCCCACCATTAGCCTTGTGGACCCTTTTTGAAACCTGGGGGAACATCAAAATGTGCCCTTAGCTCTAGGTCAGCGTGTTATATATAATAGCGCTTACTAAGTGGTGGAGGCCATGGGCAATATCTGGCCAGTTTGTATCTGAGGTTTGATGTGTGGAAAGAGAAGGAGAATAAAGAAGAGTGGGAAAAAGGAAATTTAATGGAGTTTCTTCTACTTTACTGCTCTTTGCAGCATAAGTATCAGATAAACATCGATGGCACCGTTGCAGCTTATCGCCTACCGTATCTGCTAGTAGGTGACAGTGTGGTGCTGAAGCAGGACTCCATCTACTATGAACACTTTTATAATGAACTGCAGCCCTGGAAACACTACATTCCAGTTAAAAGCAACCTGAGCGATCTCCTAGAAAAACTTAAATGGGCAAAAGATCACGATGAAGAGGTAAGGTCAGTCTCTTTGTACCCCAATTATCATGGGTTCATTTTCAATGTCTTGTCCCTGGAAAGCATTCGGGGTACTTAGATGTAGACCCTTACCTGTAAATGGGAAGCCACCTCCCCGCGGATAGCACAGATCCCTTCAGGGTAAACACAGGCATAGTGGCTTGGATTAGCTGTCCACTCTGCACATGACACAAAAAGCTAAACCTTGGCCTTGATTATGCTCTCTCCTTTAGTCAGTTTGATTTGAGCCCCAAGCACTGCCTCACCTCACCTAGCAATATGAAAATGAAGATGGCCAGCCTGGCAGGAGGAAAAACTAACTGTGCTATGGATTAAAATGAGGGATTGCATGAAAGAAGCATCAAACTAATTGTCTGCTGAAAATTGTTAAGGCAGTGCATTAAGCTTCATCTTACATTTACTTTGCAAAGTCATTGTTAGTTCAATTATTGTATGCCTTTTCTCTCCAAGAGAGGCCAATTCTAGAAGGCCCAATATGACTTCTCAAACTTTCGAGTCTTAAAATCGTCCCTTTGATTTGAACAAACATACTCTGTTAAATGTTCCCTTTACCTCACAAGACCCCAAAGATAATTTTTCCACTATTGTCCCACTAAAATGTCCTCTGAAGATCAGTTAGCATATGTCTGTATGGGGAAAAGTATGTTTCATTAAAGCATATTATTCTTGTTCCCACAGGCAAAGAAGATAGCAAAAACAGGACAAGAATTTGCAAGAAATAATCTCATGGGTGATGACATATTCTGTTATTATTTTAAACTTTTCCAGGTCAGTATTTTCTAAGAAAATAGACATACTTGTAATTGGTCATGTTAGTAGCTAGTAATATTTCACTTAATTTCTAATAGTATATTCATTAAGGAGATATATGTATACCTCTGTTATAGGCAAAAATCAGGGATAAATATTAAATAATAATGAAAATAGTAGAAAGCCAAAGATTAGCTAATGGAGAATGCTACCACCTTAAAAGAAAAGTATTAATGTTAGAACCATGCGGTATGTGGTTAGAAAATTGGCTTCTGATCCTACAGAGTTACTGTGTGTGGATTCACATTTCCTCTCTGTACAATATTGCTGCTGCCTTACCATTTCTTTTTCTATACAGTGCAAGGTATGTTTGGACCTGTTGTGCTGACCCCATATGGGCCATGACTTTTCTTGGAAATTGTTTTTATGGTCCTACCCATTTAGGCATTGTAATTAGAGCATATCTGACAATTTGAAAAGTTCTTTTTTTAAAAAAAATGCAGTAGTAAACAAGTAATTGGCTAATAATAGTACTAGATCTAAGTTAAGATTTTTTAAATTCAGAATTGCAGAATTGCAGATATTGAGCCCCGTGTCTTAGGCTCTGCTGCAGAACAAAGTTGGTCATTCCTGGTCCCTTCCCCCTTTATAACCTTTCCTAGGGGATGGTGAAGTATGTAAACTGAAGAAGGAGCCGGGGGGACGTACTATTTGAATTCCTAAAGAGCCACAGGGTAGAGTTCATTCATTCAACTCACATTTTTCGAGCCTAAGGACCTCGGCCAGAGCTTAGAAATAGGCAGCCAGTGCCCAAAGGTCAGCCGCCTCTCAGAAGCTCTGTTGTTGGGCTTTTAAGGGGAATATGGAGGACCTTGTATATCACAACTTGACATGTGAGTTAAGTGGACTGTGTTCTAGCAGACTCTGGCATATCTAATTTGGTAAGTGGATGTTAAGTGATATATAAGACATGTTTTTGTATTGTTTCCTATACAGGAATATGCCAGTTTACAAGTGGGTGAGCCCCAAATCCGGGAGGGCATGAGGAGGGTAGAACCACAGACCGAGGATGACCTCTTTCCTTGCACGTGCCATACAAAGAAGGTAACCAGAACTCACCTTCTAGCCAGTGTCAGAGTAAGAACTAACAGTGATCCAACTCTTCATTCATTCCTTTCCTCGTTCAGTCAGGCAACAGCTACCTGAATTCCTCCTGGAGTCTCCAAGCAATTCATTCTAGCAGAGGCAGATAAAATAGATCCCAAAAAGGCAAAAGACAAGCGCTAAGATGCAGTGAAGTGAGCTCTCAGCAAACTGGAGGGAAGCCATTTTTACTGTGAGAATTCAGATCACGTGGCATTTGAATAGATGTTTACAGTTTGAAAAGTGTTTTCACACCTATCATCTAAGAGCTTCATCTCCTTGTGAGATCGTTTCTGCAGAGTTCGTCATCCCAGTTTGGAGATGGAAAAATGTATAACCATCAATATTCACGTTAACAGAGTATTCATTTAAAAGCAATCTCGGTTGATACCACTACATACTGATTTTGTTTATAAAAGGCAGATGCACATATGGACTTGGCAGGCTGAAGAAGACCTGAGAGATCAGTAAATGCCTTCATTTTATAGTTAACAAAACCGAGCCCAAAGAAGAGTTTAGCTCAGAATCATCTATCTGGATTATAGCAAAGCAAGAACCAAAACCAGTGTATCACCTTCAAATTGTGTGCATAATTGTGCGTAAAGACAGTGTGATGGCTTGGGGGGGGGAGCGGTGATTATAGGTATTTTTCATTTGAAGGAATATATACTGTATAAAGTTATTATATGTATTATATGTATATATAAAATATGCTGGCTTGACATTATTTTAAGCAACAGCATCATGTCTCTGAACGGACAAACTCAGAACCGTGGCATTGGAACCAAAGTTGAGAGCGCAGATTTGGCAATTATTACGTCTGCCTCTCAAGCGGTTTTAAAAGGAATAAGACTACCAGGCCCGATGGCGTGATGGAGCCACGCCTCATCCAAGTTCACAGACTGTTAAATATTTAGGGATTTTTCACAGTGGTTAAATTTTGGTAGCTTGGAATCCACGTGGTGGAAGTATTTACACCGTGACAACAGTACATGCTACAAATCAGTTTTGGTTGTCTGTTTTTTGGGGGGGGGAACTGATTTGCCACCAGCTGGCTCTCAGAGGTGGTGCATCATCAGCATTAATTCCTCTCAGTGCTGCAAGGCCATAAAATCAGTGAAAGCCAGTGACAAAACAGAAATTTCCGGACTCGAAACGTGCTCCCACGTGGAGTTAGTGATTTGATATCAGAACGCTTCTGTTGGCTCCAAATGAAAGTGGGCAGCTCCCTTTCTCCACTCCTCTTTTTAAATTTTTATCTCTAAGTGACTTTGAGGGGTGCCAAATGATTCCCCAGATTCATAGCAGTTAGGGACTAGAATGATAGCTTTGTTTATTTTTTGCCCATTGTCTACTCTAGCCGTTCACTGATACCATTCATAACACAAGCCTTTTACCATAATACAGACGCTTAGATGTTCAGGTTCCCCACCAATGTGACTTTACCCTTGGGTGATTCCAAATAATAGTCTTAAAAGCCTCTAGCAATAACTTGGCTTTTTTTTTTCCCCTTCTTTCATCTTTAGGGGAAAATAATGAATAGACTAACATAAGCCTTCTTGACCCGTAGAAGACTTCCTGATGGCTCTAAATATTTTGTTTCTTAATTGCAGACCAAAGATGAACTCTGATACGCAAAATACCTTTCCTTCAAATAATGGTGCTCTGAAGACTCTTCTTAACTGAAAAGAAGAAGAATGTCTTTTAAATATTAATTCCATGGACAATATAAAATCTGCTCTGTGATTGCCTGGATTATGAAGATATGTTTCTTCTTATTATTGCAGTATTCCCATGACTGACCTTTAAAGCACATTTTTAGAATTTTATAATAAAAGCACTTTTATTTTAAAAGGCTGTGTTGTGCTAATTGTTAGCTGTGTTTGGACCATGGAGCCTTAAAAAGAGAGGGTGTCTGGGTCCTGGACTCAGAGTGAAGTATCACAGAAGCCACCACCTACCCACACATGGGGTTTACATAAGAAAGCAATAAACCTCTGTCTTTTTTTTTTTCTTAAAGATTTTTTTGATGTGGACCATTTTTAAAGTCTTTATTGAATTTGTTACAATATTGCTTCTGTTTTTTTATGTTTTGGTTTTCTGGCCGCGAGGCATGTGGGATCCTAGCTCCCCAACCAGGGATCAAACCCACATCCCCTGCATTGGAAGGCGAACCACCAGGGAAGTCCCTAAACCTCTCTCTTATTTACACTATTATTTTGGATAATCAGTCCCTCACAGCCAAACCTAATTCTAACTAATACATCTTCCAAGGCTTTTCTTAATCTGGCCTCTGCCTGTATCTTTAATCAAATCTCTCACAGCTTCCTAATATGTACCCTGTAGTCCAGCAAAATCAATCCCTGTTCCTTCTGTGCCTTGTTCCTTACCTTCCTTGTACGTGCTTCCCCTTGGTCTGGAATGCCATGACCCTCTTCTTCCTCTGGCTTAGATATCCTTCAATGCTCATTGCAGGAATCACTCCCCTGAATCTCTCCATCTGTGTACTTGTATTGTTATCTCTTCCCTGCTATGGGGTCATGATCTAAATTGTAGTCTCTCTCCCTGACCAGATGTTAAGCAACTTGATAACAGAAACCGTGCTCTTCTTCTGTTTCGTAGTGTGCCTGAAACTAGAAAGATGCAATAAGTATTGAATGGATGAATGAAACGAAATGAATGACTGAACGAAAATTACCCTGAAATGTGATTAAGAGAATTAAAAAGGAACTTGAAATCCTAACACTGAACAGTAGCATATGGCCCACAAATTCCTTTCCTAATTGTTTCCCTTCTACCCATCTTCCAGTTAAATAATGTGTTATAAATTTTTTAAATCGTGGAATGTTTCACATATACAAAAGTATATAAAACAGAAACCTCCAGCTTAAAAATAATTATAAGAACACACTCATGTAACTACTGAAAAAGAATCCTGAACCTTCTTGGCCCATCTGTGCATTTCCTTGTAAAGTCTAGTCTGCTGGCGATTCTTGGTGTTCCCTGGCTTATGGACACATCCCTCCAATCTTTGCCTCTGTCATCACATGGTCTTTCCCTCTGTCTCCATATCTTCTCCTTTTCTGTCTCTTATAAAGACACTCGTCATTGGATTTAGGGCCCACTCTTAAGTCCAAGATGATTTCATTTTGGGAGTTTCAATTACATATGCAAAGACCCTGTTTCTAAGTAAGGTCACATTTCAAAGTAGTCAGGTTAGGACTTGGACAAATCTTTGGGGGAGCACTATTTACCCACTACATCTTCTAAAAACATTCCTTTTGAAACTAAGAACAACAAGGATTCCCATCATCACACACTCCATTCCACCTAATGCTGGAAGTCTGAGCTAGCACAGTAAATCTAGAAAAGAAGTAGAAAGTTGAGGATTGAAAAACAATAAAATTATCATTAAAAGCAGATGATACGGGACCTCCCTGGTGGTGCAGTGGTTAAGACGCTATGCTCCCAGTGCAGGGGGCCTGGGTTTGGGTTCAATCCCTGGTCAGGGAACTAGATTCCACATGCATGCCGCAACTAAGGAGCCCGCCTGCCACAACTAAGACCCGGCGCAAACAAATAAATAAATAAATATTAAAAAGAAGAAAAACAGGTGATAGGCTATGGTACACAGAAAATCCAAATGAATCTACAGATAAGTTGTTGGAATTAACAAGAAAAGTTGGCATTTGTTGGGCTTCCCTGGTGGTGCAGTGGTTGAGAATCCGCCTGCCAAGGCAGGGGACACAGGTTCGATCCCTGGTCCGGGAAGATCCCACATGCCATGGAGCAACTAAGCCTGTGCGCCACAATTACTGAGCCTGTGTCTAGAGCCAGCGAGCCACAACTACTGAGTCAGCGAGCCACAACTACTGAGCCCGCATGACACAACTACTGAAGTCCACATGCCTAGAGCCCGTGCTCTGCAACAAGAGAAGCCACAACAATGAGAAGCCCATTCACCGCAACAAAGACCCAACGCAGCCTAAAATAAATATATTTTTTTTTAAAGTTGGCATTTGCTAAATACAAAACTAGTATATAAAATTCACTTGTATTTTAATATACCAGCTAGTAACAGAAATAAAAATGTTTAAGGTAAAATTTACAGTAGCTCTGAAAACTATGATGTAATTATTTGAGGAATTAAATCTAGCAAAAATGCCCAAGATCTTTATAGAGGAAATTATGAAATCTCTTTAAAAAGTAGTTAAATCGAAAGATGTTACATGTCCATGGATTGGCAGACTCAATATTAAAGATGTCAACTTTCCCCAACATAATATAGAGTCAATGTATTCCCAATCTAAATGTACTCTGCCCCTTTTTCCGTGGAACTTTATAAAATTTCCGAAAAAATGTATGGACCTGCAAATCCAAGAAAAATTAAACACTTTTGAGGAAGTATGACCTGCAAGAACTTTCCCACCGTATAGCAAGACACTTTATAAAGCTATAGAATTTGAGACCATGTGATACTGCTGCAGGGATAGAAAAAAATAGAGCAATACCTGAGAGCGATACATGAACAGACTGGAAACTTGATCTGTGATCCAGAACTACAGAGAGCTGGAAAAAGGTTGCACATTTCAGTGAATGGAGCTGGGACTGTGTAGTATATTAATGTTTCTGATTCCAATTTCAATGTGTGGCGGTTCTCCCCACACCACCAGGCTACTTTCCAACACCAGTTGGGTGTCCAACAATTCAACTCAATTCTGACACTCTCTACCCAGAGATAGCATCAGATTCCTCAGGTTAATGGCTCAGTCCTTCACTTCAGATGCCAATCACAAGTCCAGGCTGCCACCTGTGCTTCCAGCCAACTGGCTATAAATCAGAGGTGCTCACAACATGGGTTCAGTTAATTTGCTAGAGCAGCTCACAGGACTAAGGAAACCAGGTTAGTCACTAGACTACCAGTTTATTACAAAGGATATTAGAAATATAAAAATCAACATCCAGATGAAGAGATACACAGAGCAAGGGCCAAAGCAAAGGAGCTTCTGTCCTCATGGAGTTTGGGGCCAGGCTTAATGACTTGTGGAAGCATCTAGGTCACCAACCTGAAAATTCTTCAAACTCCACCCTTTTGGGTTTTTATGGAGCCTTCATTACATAGGCATGATTGATGAAATCATTGGCCAGCCCCCTCCCTTCCCCAGAGCAGGATAGGAGGATGCTAAAAGTTCCAACACTCTAATCACATGCTTGTTTCTCTTGGCAACCAGCTCCCATCTTTTGGTACTTTCCAAAAGTCAACTCATTAACATAACAAAAGACCTCTTCATTGCTCTGTTACTTCAGAAATTCCAAAGGTTTTAGGAGCTCTGTGCCAGAAATAGGACAAAGGAAGACAAAATACATATTTCTTATTATAAATCATAATGTCACAGATATCCATATATGGAAGAAAAACAACTGGATACCCAGCATACACTCTATCCAAAGATAATTCCAGGAGGGTTAGTGACAAAAGGCAAAACATAATATAGGTGGGCTTCCCTGGTGGCGCAGTGGTTAAGAATCCGCCTGCCAACGCAGGAGACACGGGTTCGAGCCCTGGTCTGGGAAGATCCCACATGCCTTGGAGCAGCTAAGCCTGTGAGCCACAACTGCTGAGCCTGCGCTCTAGAGCCCACGAGCCACAACTACTGAAGCCTGCGTGCCACAACTACTGAAGCCTGCACGCCTAGAGCCCATGTGCCACAACTACTGAAGCCTGCGTGCCGCAACTACTGAAGCCTGCGCGTCTAGAGCCCGTGCTCCGCAACGAGAAGCCACCGCAATGAGAAGCCCACGCACCGCAAGGAGGAGTGGCCCCCGCTCACCGCAACTACAGAAAGCCCGCGTGCAAAAACAAAGACCCAACGCAGCCAAAAATTAATAAATTAATTAATTTAAAATATATATATTTGTAATTAGCAAAGAGGCTGTCTCTGAATTATAGTAGTATAATAGTAGTATGCTGGCAGCTGCAGTGGCTGAAGAATTATTAATTCCTTCACTTTGTGGCTCTGATAAATTAAGCCTTATAACATTATCAAAAAATGCCAACTCCAGAAGTTTCTGGAACATGTGTTTCTCATTGTACAAAACTGTTTTTCTTCACCCTGAGAAGGTTGCCATTTTAATCCGTCACAGTGGCACTTCCATAAATGGCCCGTATGTTCATTGGACCTCAGATGACACATTAGCATAGCAGGAATTCCTCTGTCAACACTGCCTCTTGTAAAAATAAGTGAAAAGTAGGTTCTGACAGGATGGTGTTCATACTATATCTCTGCTTGTCTTATAAATCTTTTGTTTAAATGAACAGAGTTGAGATTCCAATAAGGAACTCAGGAGGACTGACTTTGGTTGTTGAACTTGGAGTCTGTGACCTATTGATGGATGATTAACTTGACAAGTCTCCTCTGTCAGTGTGTTTCAAAGTTTGGTTTAGAGAACCAGATTTTCAGTTTGAACATTTGAATTAGGGTATAAGAAATTGAATTGAAAGCTTTATATGCTCATATAAACGTACATAAATTTTTCCCTCCCCAAAAACATTTTTCTGTAACAATTTTCCACTCAGCAATAAATCATGGCTCTCTTTCCATAATCTTACATTTTTCTTAAGAAGAATATTTTGGATATGAAGAGAGGACGTGGCTGCAAAGGTATGGTGTAAGGGTTGCTTGTGATTATAGACCAGTCCTATATCTTCATTAGAGAGTTAGTTACATAAATATACACATATGATAAAGCTACATAGAGCTACACACACACACATATGTGCACATGAATGCATATATAGTTGTTGAAATCTGAATAAGCTCTGTGAATTGTATAATGTCAAGCAAGCTCCTGGTTTTGATAGTTTTTTAACTTCCCATGAATATATAATTATTTCAAAATGAAATTTTATTTTTAATAAAATTTCAAAAGTAATACATGCTCATAATAACAAAAAATCAACTTCTTCCAATCCCTACTTTCTTCTCAGTAGAACACCTGTTAAAAAGTAGATTCTCAGACATTTTTTGGATCCATAAACTTGGAGGTTAGGTCCATCAAGGACCCAGATCACAATAATTTATCTTCTCCATCCTTTCTACTAGGTAGGAAGGATTGTTTCTAATTTTCAGCTCTCCTAAAAAGAAGGCTGCCTGCTGGTAGTACAATGGGATAAATTTCTCAAAGTGAATTACTGAAACAATGGGTAACTTAAATGTTTATAGATAAAGCAAAACAGAGAGGGACTATACAAACTATTCTCCCATTACTAGGGTTTTAAAATCCCATTTTTCTATATAGTCAGAAACACTAGGTATTATTCATCTTTTTCATTTTTGTCAATTTGAATACAAAAATTGTTTTTTAAAATATTTCCCTGATTATTTATGAAATTGACTATCTTTTTTTTCCTTGTCTTTGACTTTTTGGCCTTGTCAAATTTTCAATTTTTAAAATTTTTTCTTACTGACTTTTTTCAACTCTTTATATATTGTGGACATCAACGCTTTCTATTATGTTTGCTGCAAATGTCTCCCAGTCTTTTTTGTCCTTTAACTTTGCTCACAATGCCTATATAAATATAGATGTTCTTAATTTTTATGTGGTCAGATCTGTCCATTGTTACTTTATAATTTCTTGGCTTTGCATCTGACATAGAAAGACCTTCTCACCTTGAAATATAAAAAACATTTTCCAAATTATTTTAAAATATGATCCTGTAAATTTTTAGGATCTTTTGATAGCAGTAAAGATCCCTTCTTACTGTTCTTCTTAAGATTGTTCTCAAATTTTTTTGTCTATTCTTCCAGTTGAACTTTAAAATCACTGTAAAAATTCCAAGTGAAATTTCATTAATTTGAATGGTTGATGAAACTAAAATGTCTATTGTGTTTTCCTATCAGGAAAGTGGTGCATATTTCTATTTATTCAGGTCTTTTTTGGAGAGGGGGCTGGCTCTTAAGTAAAATTTTATGTTTTTTCATATAAGATCTTGAATGTTTTACATTATGTCTTTTCTTGGGTAGTTTCTACAATTGTTTCTATTTTGCTTAGGCTTTTTAAAAAAATTATATTTTTCTAGCTAGTTATTTAATGTGTTTAAGAAAACTGTAGATTTTTCTGTCCTGTACCCAACTACATACTGCACTATTTTATCAGATCTAATAAACTTCACTTGACTTTCTCAAAGAATCATATCTGAAAATAATGACAGTGTATCTTCTTTACCATATTTATAATTTTACTTATTTTCCAGCCTTATCACATTAAGTGGGACTTCTAGCACAATGTTGAATAATTGTGGTGATAACAAACATTCTTACCTTGTTTCAGACTTCAGTGGTGCATTCGTCAGGGTCCTCCAGAGAAACAGCCATTAGGTTGTGTGTATACAGAGAGATTTAAGGACTGGCTCACGCCTGATTATGAAGGCTGGCAAGTCCACAATCTGCAGTTCAAGTCTGAAGGCTGTCACGCTGGAATCCTAGGAAAGACCTATGTTGCAGTTCGAAGTGGAAGGCTGTCTGCTGGCAGAATTCCCTCACACTGGGGACGTCAGTCTTTTGTTCTCTTCAGTCGTTCGACACATTGTGGAGGGCAACCTGCTTGACTCAGAGTCCACTGATTTCAGTGTTAATCTCATCCCACAGCACACAGAAAATCCAGAGTAATATCTGGCCACATATCTGGGCCTCTTGGCTCAAACAAGTTCACACATAAAAGTAACCATCACAAATGGATTTTATTCAACAAGTATTTATTAAGCACCTAATATGTGCCAGACATTGTATTATTAGGTTCTGGGCATACAACAGGGAACAGTCACTATCTCTTCTGAAAGAAGAATGAAATAAACCTGTAAAAATAAATAAATAAGCAGGACAATTAAGGACTGATAAATAAAACCAGTTATTACAGAGAGAAAGTGGGCTGGGTGGTGGTGACTACTTTACACTGGGTGACCAAAGATGCTACTGATTTTTCACTGTTAAGCAAAATGTTTGTTATGATTTATCATAAACAACCGCTATTAAAATACGAATTTTCCAATTACTAACTTATTAAAAAGGAAGAGCATTAAAATCTTATAAAATGCTTTTTAGGCATCTATTTAAATGTTTGAGTTTTATTTTGATTTGTTTTTGTTAAATTCATAATGAATTACATTAATAGTGCTCTAATTTTGAAACATTGTAAAAACTCCATTATAAAAACTCCAAACATCTAATTATGTATTATTCTTTTAATCCATGGATGGATTAATTGTGCTAATATTTGGCTAAATCTGGCCCACCACTTGTTTTTGTACAGCCTGCAAGCTAATAATGATTTTAACATTTTTAAATGGTTGAAAAAAATCAAAAGAATAATAATAATGATGATGATGACATGTGAAACTCATCTGAAATTGAAGTTTTGGTGTCCGCAAATAATGTTTTGTATTACTGTCCTATTGCTGCTGTGACAAAATACCACAAATTTAGTGGTTTAAAACAACACAAATTTATTCTCTTATAGTTCTGGATTTTAGAGTCTGAAATCAGTGTTTCTGGGATAATGTCAAGGTGTTCATGGGGCTGGGTCCCTCCTGAGGCTGAGGGCAGGATGCCTTTTCTGGCTTCTAGGGCCGCATTTCTTACATTTCTTGTCTTGTGGCCCTTTCCTGCATCTTCCCAGCCAGCAGCTTAGTGTCTTCAAATCTCTCACTGCTTCTGTCCTCACACTGCTTTCTCTCTCCCTGAGTGTTATAAAAGTGTTATTCATAATAGTCAAATAGTGGAAAGAATCCAAATACCCATCTACTGGCAAATGGATAAACAAAATGTGGTTTACCCATAAAACTGAATACTATTCAGCAATAAAAAGAAATGAGTTATAAGAGGGAATAAAGTACTATTACATGCTACAGTATGGATGAATCTTGAAAACACGATTCTGAGTGAAAGAAGCTAGCCATAAAAAGACCACATATTGTAGGAAATGCCCAGAAAAGGAAAATCTACAGACAGAAAGTAGGTTAGTGGTAGTCTGGGTTTAAGGGTAGAAGGCAATGAGCACAGTGTTCTTTTGGGGGTGATGTAAATGTTCTTAGATTATGGTGATAGCTGCCAATGGTTATAAATTTACCGAAAACCACTGAAAGGCACTCTTAAAGTGAGTGGCTTTTATGGCACGCAGATAAAGCCGTTTTTTAAAATCTGAGCTAGAAAATTAGGAGACATGTAGAGAAACGTTCATTAAGCCTCTGTAATGCGCGAAAACTCTTGAGATAAATGACCATCAGTGGTTTTCTGCATTGTGTCTCCTTACTTGTGCTGCGACAGAAAAGAGGGTGGTTCCTAACTGCCCTGGGCTTGGGGAAGATTCATTCATCCGAGACGTATTGATTTGCCAGGAATTCTTCCATAAGCGGGAGATTCAAGACGAAATAACGACGACAATAAAGACCCCTGCCTTCGGTCCGGGAAGGAGACAAATTCACAGTCCGTTCGGTGACCGGGGTGGAAGGATGATATGTGGAAGGTCTTTGGTGGGAGGACCAAGGTGCGCGTGAGGCGCTCAGAAAAGGCCTCACTGAGAAAATGACAAGTTGAGCGAAGACCCCAAGGAGTTGCACCGGTAGCCACTAGATCTCTCCGAGAGGAGGGAAGACCAGGACAGAAGCCCTGTCGTGAGGCCTCGCCTGGTGGGTTTGGGTGTGAGGGGAGTGAAGAGGCCCGGGCGTCTAGAGCTGAAGGAGCCGGGGAAACGAGATGAGTAGGAAACGGGTAAGAGAGGAAGCGACCGATCGTATGAAACCTTCTGATTAACGGGCGAGACGGGAAGCCTTTGCAAAAAGCGTTGAGATGAAGGCTCACCTTTCAATGGGGTCCAGCTGGCCACTGCGTCGATAAGTAGCGGAAAGGTGGCGGGCGGGCGTGGGAACGAGAGGCCCTTTGGCCGACTCTTTCAATAATCCGGGCAAAGACGGTGGTGGGGCTCCGGCGGGTCTGGTGTTAGCGTGAGAAGTGGTTGGATTCTGTACATATTTGCCAGTCGAACAAGCGGGGTCGCTGGATTGACTGCGGGGTGTGTGAAAAAGAGAACAATCAGAGCTGACCCCGCGTTTTCTGGCCCGTGCAACTGCTGGAATGGAGTGGCTGGGACGGGGAAGGGTCCTGAGTGGACGCAGTCGGGACTGAGGCAGCGACAGGTGGCGGCACGTCAGCGTCCCCCGCGTCGGAGAGCGGACGCCACCGCCGCCGCCGCCGCGTCCCCGCCGGCAGCGGCGGGAAAACTCCCGCTCCCAGCGTGCCCCGCGCGCCGGCTCGCGCGCCCGTGTGGGGGCGGGGTCTGCGTGCGCATGCGCCGTAGCGGGACGCACTGGCGGGTGCGGCGAGGCGGTCCCTTCGAGTTCGAGTGTGGAAGTTCGCTCCCTGAAGAGAGTGAGGGAGGTTAGGTGCTCCCGGCCACTTTCCCGTCCCTGGTAAGTGCGGCGGCGGCGGTGGCGGTTCGGGCCGCCAGATAGGGGACGGCTTCCGAGGGGCCCGGGGGCTTCCTGCGGCCCCGCGTGAGGCGTCTCGGGCTCGCTGCCGTAGCCCCTCAGGGGCTGTGGGCGGCTCCGTGAGGCGTGAGGCGTCGGTTCAGTCCCGCGGGCCGCGGCCGCTGGGGCTCCGGCCGGCCGGTCAGGAGGCGGCGTGAGGGGACGGTGCGGGCGGGGAGAGCCGAGCGGCTCCGGCCTGGGTCCCGCGAGCCGGGCACCGGCGGTCTCCGAGCGGGGAGGGTCGCCGGGGCCCCGGCGCCGGCGGGCGGAATCGGACGGTCGTCGGGCGCCTTTGCATCCCGAGCTCCGGGAGTGTCGGCTCTCTGATCGCTCGTTGTTGACGCGGCCAGGTTATCGACCTCCCCCCCGCCCCCCCGAGGACTTGAACTCTCAAGGCTGGCGTCTAGCCCCGCGATTTCCAGCGTCCCGCTTCGACGCGGTGGATGAGGCGCGGGCGTTTTGCCCGTGGACGGCTACGGGAGGGGTGGCATCTGACCCCCGGCATCAGATGTGGTCGCCGTCGCCACGTGGGCGTGAAAACGCTCGCGACGTGGGCACGCGACTCCATGCGATGAACCTTCGCAGCCTCCCCGAGGTTGGTTGGTGGCGTCGGCCGCCTTTGCAGCTGAGACGCTGCCCCGTCTGACCCCCAGAGCCCGGCATGCTGACAGCCTGGACGGTCTAGGCCAGGTTGGGGTTACATCCTGCAGCTGTTTCGCTGTTTCCCGAGTAGCCCAGCTTGCGCGCACCGTTGCGGGAGGACAGACTGTGCGTGCACCGTGAAGTCTGGAAGGGAGGGGCGTTTTCCAGAAAAAGGGCAGCGGCAGCGCAAAAAGCCAAACGCCCACGGCCGGCAGACGGATAGCAG
Source organism: Aethalodelphis obliquidens (assembly GCF_003676395.1). Lineage (NCBI taxonomy): Eukaryota > Metazoa > Chordata > Mammalia > Artiodactyla > Delphinidae > Aethalodelphis > Aethalodelphis obliquidens. Next base: position 8,365,874 of record NW_020837959.1, read on the forward strand.
AGCACTCTAGGTTAAGAGGGTGGGTTGAATACGTGTGTACCTAATTTTTCCCCCTCCTGAAATCTCACTAAAAGTACAGCAAAGGGATTTTCAAAAAGGCGCACACCCACAAGGATGAAGAAAATGCGACAGGAAACAACAGCAATAAGATACTGGGCTCCAGAAAGCCCAAGCCTTAGCAAATCAGCTTAATTCTAAACCAGCAGCAGGGAGTGCTGGGGGAACAGTTCTATGTCAGAAACAGTCTTCGAAATGTGCAGAAGGTGCAGAAGGTGGCAGCGAAAGGAATGGCACTGGGGATGGATGTGGAGGGCTGTACCTCGGTGAAACGCGCCAGAGAAGTAGGTAGACCGCCGGCGCTCTCTCCCCGTGTCACATCGTTGGATTCTGCTTCCCTCCCATTAGAAGACTGGAGGCTGGTCTCTTGAGAACGTAAAGCAGGATCTTTGAACCAGGGGACCCCGGGCACAGTTACTAGGCTCCCTTTATGAAAACAGGGACAATGAAGATTGAAGTCCATCATCCCCCAGTTTAAACCCCAGAACTTTCTGCAGCCAGTCTGATACCCTTCAGGCTCAAATATGAGAATTCTGCACACGCGCACACACGTGCGTGCACACACACACACACATAAAGGGAAAGATATACACAGTAAGTTAGTCACAGTGGTTGCTTCTGGGAAGGGAAAGGAACATTGTGGCTGGGGGAAAAATGGGAGGAGACTTAACTACTGTTAACTGTTTTAAAATTGTGTACCATGTGCGTATGTTACCTATTCAAAAATGAAATGTATTTCTTAAAAAATAATTGTAAGTGAATACACCCTTTGACACAGGAATTTCTCTTACAGATATGTCTACACACATGTGAAAATAATGTTAAGTACAGTGCCACTCATTGCAATATGGTTTTAGCAAAAGATTGGAAACAATCTCATTTTAATTGATAGATGGTTGGTAAAATAATGTACAACGCTTCCTTGGAATATTCTATAGCCATAAAAAAAACAAGAAGCTTGTTGTATAAGGAAATGAGTAACCACCAAGATACATATGGGGGGGGGGTTCAGAAAAGTAGGTCACCAGTTTATAAAAAGCAAAAGGAGATGTGTGTGTCTGTAGGTATATATATAAAATATCTGAAAGATAGCAGAATATTGGTTGCCTTTGAAGAGAGGATCTGGATGGTAAGGCAAAAGTGGAATGAGGGAGAGACTTTCCACTGTATATTTTTGTACCTTTTTAACTTTGGACCATGTTATTATCTATTCAGTGAATGAATTAGTAAATGTTAATGGGAAAAAAGATGAACAATGGAGATCCTGACGTTGATGATATCCTGAACAATAAAAGATCTCATACTATAGGAAGGAATGCTGCATAACAACCCTGAAATCTCTGGCTCCCTGCATTTCATGCTCTTGGTTCTTCAGGTAGACACTTCATGGTTCTTCAGTGGTTTAGATGTTGGTTGGACTAGGCTGGACTCCAGACTTTTAGTTTTGGGTTCTGGTCTGCTCCATGTGTCTTCATTCTGGAACCCAGGCTAAAAAAAGCAAAAATACATGAAGCATGTTTTTCTCAGGGCTGAAGGCAAGAGTTCAAGAGCACTTCTTGAAATTTGCCATGCCTCAGCTCAAAAGTGGCACATTGAGACATATTGTGTTGATTAAAGCAAGTCACATAGCCAAGCCCAAAGGCAATAGGGTGGAGATTTACACTCTGCCTACTGGGAGGCTCTGCAGAGTCTCAGGACAAAGGGTGTGGATGTGTACTTCCATTGCAGGGTCGGAGGAAGAGCTGGGAATGATAAAGACGAAGGAAATGGGTTAATAGAAAGATGCTGTGAAATTAAGTTGAAGATGGTTGAGAATAAAGATGCTTAGGGAAAAAAATACATATATATATATTTTTTTTACAGCATTACCAAGATACAGCATCCTACTTTGATATGAATTTTCTTAAGGCATCCATGTGAAGATATCACATTGGCTTTATCTTAAATAACATCTGCCAGCCCCACACCTGGTCCTATAACAAACTCTGAGTGACCGTAGGAATGAAAATAAATAATGTGCTTGTAAAGACATCAGTTCTTAGAGAAGTAGTTCTAAATGTTTACTTTAGCTACTGAGTGTGTTCATTCATAGTTCTTGTGTCTGCCAACCCACCTTTCACAACAGAATCTTCTTTTCAGGGAGATGTCCTTTGCTTCTCAGATGTAATGCACTTTAAGTTTGTTATTCAACAGTGAAAATGAGTCATACAGAGGTAATACATATTTTCATACATTCTGCATCTTCAAGGTTCCTTTTTTTTTTTTTTGTAGTCATATGGCTCCAGAGTAATTTTCTTATTTTCATCTTGTACTGTGAGAGACAGCATAGCATTAGTGGTTAAGAGTGAGGACTTTGGAGCAGACTGCCTGAGTTTGGATCCTAGCTAATTGGATATATAACCTTGGGCACATTATGTAAGCTACTGTGCCTCAATTTTCTCAGCTATAAAATGGAGATAGTAACAGTACTTGCCTCTTAGAATTCTTAGGAATGTTAAATGATTTAATACATATAAAGCGGTTATAATAGTACCTGACATAATAAGTATTTCTTAAGTATTAGTTATTATTAATATCATTGCTTTTTATTTGGAGGCTGTGACTTGAATCATGGGTCTTGCAGAACAAACATATATAGTTATTCATTTGTCTGAATAGGCAAGGAAGTAATTTTTGATCCATTTATTCTCTTGAATTCCAGGTTAAATTAAAAATACCTTTTGGAAATAAATTACTAGATGCTGTTTGTTTGGTACCTAACAAGAGCTTAACATATGGAATAATTCTTACACATGGAGCATCAGGAGATATGAATCTTCCTCATTTGATGTCACTGGCATCCCATCTTGCATCTCATGGTTTTTTTAGCCTGAGATTTACCTGTAAAGGCCTTAATATTGTACATAGAATTAAGGCATATAAATCAGTTTTGGTAAGAAAATTTCTTTATATTTACTTATGACAGAATTCTGTTTTTAAAATTCATAATAAATTTAAGACATTTTATTAGCAGTCGTTTGATTTAATTTAAAAATCCTTTAATGAGTATTCTTAGAAACTCAGCAGTGTATGAAGGCTGTGTAATGGTCAGATTTCTCTTTTTTGCCATCAGTTAGTTTCCATGGGGATGAGTGCTTACATCATAAATGTTTCTCCGTGATACTGCCAAAGAATCTACTTATGATGTAATTTACATATTGAAATTTAGGATATATAGTTCTAGGTATTTTGCCTTGTATACTATGAATGTACAAATAATACGTGATTTCTCTATTAGAAACTATAAAATCCCTGGATAAAACAAATCTGAAATTTCTTTTAATCCAGATTACTTCAAGCTTACTGAGTTTTTCAGAGCTTTAAATTAGATGTTAGTATTATCACATTTTGTATTAGTTGGAAGCTTTTACTGGCTTTTCTTCCCTCCACGATTTGTTCTTTAAAAATATTTTAGTACTTGAATTTGTTTTAGACAGTGTGTTTTTCCCACTTATTTGCCTGTATTACCCAGTTTATGATTTGACAGTGAAGGCATGACCAGAGAGCAAAGAATTGATTACCTCTTCCAAGAAGAATCCCTTGAAATCTCTTGTTTTTGGAAAAATTTTCATACATTTCAGTAATGATGAGAAAATATATGTTGGTTTTCCAGTGGAATATTTCATGGGAGAAGAATTGATAATTTTTTGGTCGATTTTTCTAGAATTACCTAAAGACCTCAGGAGAATACAAACTTGCAGGTGTTTTCCTTGGAGGTAAGTTTTCAATACTTGTGAATACTTGTTCTAAAGTCTACTCATATTAATATAGGAATAGGTAATCAAGAATTAAAATTAATGACAGGAAGAGACTTAAGGATTTTTTGTTTTGTTTCGGTAAGTCACTTCCTTGTGTAACACCAAGATACTTTAATATTTAAATCTAATTTAAACCTCATATATATGTGTTATAACCTGAAGAGGTCTCCTTTTATTTATATCCCTGAATCACCCCCTCTCAAATGATTCCTTCACAAGGACTGTCTTCACCACTTCAAGTATTCTTTTGGAAAATAATTCCTTTTTTTTTTTTTTAAGATTTGACTTAGGATCAGTTTTTAGCTATTCACAAGTCTCTGGGTATTGCAGCTTTTTAATTGGCACCTGTTGTAGTTAATATTTATTGATAAGCAATATGATGGATGAACAGTGAATGAAATCTGACTTGCCACATTATCATCACCACTACTTTATGTGAATGTTTATATTTCAAACTGAACTTAATTTTAATTGGTTTTAGGTCGTTCAATGGGCTCAAGAGCAGCTGCTTCTGTAATGTGTCATACTGAGCCAGATGATGCTGATGATTTTGTTCGAGGTCTCATTTGTATTTCCTATCCACTGCACCATCCAAAGCAGCAGCATAAACTTAGAGATGAAGATCTCTTTCGTATAAAAGATCCTGTACTGTTTGTGTCAGGCTCAGCAGATGAAATGTGTGAAAAGGTGAATTATAACTTGATATTTGTGTGAATGAGAGAGAAAGAATGAAAGAAACATCTTGGGAACAAGATATTACCTGCAACATTCAGTCTCTTTAAAAAGATGCTGATTTTAGGGACTTCCCCGGTGGTCCAGTGGTTAAGACTCCGCGCTTCCAATGCCGGGGGTGCAGGTTTGATCCCTGGTTGGGGAACTAAGATCCCACATGCTGTGGCCAAAAGTAAATAAATAAATAAATTAATTAATTATTTTAAAAAAGATGCTGATTTTACTAATGCTAGTTTTTTTCCTTAGTTAACCCTGTTGCTTTGGAGAACCTAAAAATATAAGCATACTGACAATATTCATCCCCCTGTAAAGAGTGTTGGTAAATGGATTAACTCTCACATAGAAAATGAAGGATTAATATCTGAATCTTGTGAATTTCGGATTACTAGACTGTACGTTTGGTTTATCATTTCAACATTTAAGCAGATCTCTTCAATTTGTTATAAAGTTGACTCTTGAAAAAAAAGTAACTTGTACATATTACAAAATTTTAGTGTATTTCCCAGAGCATATAAATAATTTCCTTGGGGAAAACATTTTTTAAGAGAATTTTTTTGGCTCTAGTTTACTTAATGACTTTTTAGCATCAGTAATGAATGCCTAATCTGTTCTGTTGTGTTGCTGTATGCTGTATCTGAAAAACATGGACTGCCACTTCTTGCACGTTCCATTGCCTCAAAAGTTAGCTGTAGACTAGGTTTTAATATTTAGTGAATGGATGCCAGTATAGGTGTGGTGGGAGAGAGGAAATCTTTACTGAACACCAGTAGAACATTAGTCTAGTATCCTCTTCTTTTTTCCCTTTAGAACTTGTTGGAGAAAGTGGCACAGAAAATGCAAGCTCCTAATAAAATCCACTGGATTGAGAAAGCAAGTCATTCCATGGCAGTGAAAGGACGGTCAACAAATGATGTTTTCAAAGAAATAAATACACAGATTTTGTTTTGGATCCAGGAAATCACTGAAATGGACAAGAAATAATTGTCTGTAGTTACAAGCTATGTTATTTTGAATACAAATACAGTTAATTTGTTAAAGAACAACATACCTCTCGGCATTATGAGATACATTTCAGACTAATTTAATGTACTTTAATGTTCTCCCATTTTTAAAACACATTTTAATTGTGAAATTAATGCCCTTTACAAAGTGTCTTTTGAAAGCACTGTTATAGTTGTATAAAGATGATGTACAAATATTGAAGGTGGTCTAAATATAATTTATTTTCTTTAATATAGTTAAGTTTTGAAAAATTAAACATTGAATTTTGTTACAACAGAACTTTTGTCTTATTGCTGCGCAACTGAGAAAGTACTCTTAATTTTGTAGAGCAGTGTCATCTTTATGAAAGGAAAACAACACTTTAGTAAATTTAGTCAGTTTTATAGAATGTATACATCTATTAACCTAATCTTTTAATAAATTTCAAGGGATGGATGAAGATACATTTTCAAATATGGGGACTCTGAACATTGTTTTTAGAATAAAGTAACTTTCATTCATTAAATGTTTACTGAAGGCCTGTTATAGGCAAAGCCTCATTAGGTTTGCAATGATGAGTAAACACTTGGAGTTTGGTATAGTGGGGGAACTTGATGTCTAAAGCTCTCTGATTAAGGGAAGAATGAAATAAGGAGTAAATAGTGGGACTAACATCTGTGCTGTATCTAGGCAGAGTTAGGGCACTTAATTTTGCCTTGAGAAATGCAAGTATCACTTGGACTAGACTTGAATGGTATTGAGTTATATATTAAAAACATAGGTTCTATATTTCCTGTAAAGAACACGAAAATGTGATGAGGCTGATGATATATATAAAGTTTGTAGTGAGCAGTGGTTTTCTATAGTAGGAAATTAACTCCCTTCCCTGGTTTCTCTACTGCCCTAAAGTTAGGGCCTTCAGACAGCCAGGGTGGCCTGGGAAGCTTGCAGATTTTTGAGGTCCCTCACTCCTGCCCTGGTGAAGTTAATGGATTTTAATTACTTGTTAATTTTTCTAAATAGTGCATAAAGAATGAAAACCTAGATAACGGTATCTAAATTGTGTGTATTATAGAATGAAATCACGTACAACTACAAAATTGAAATTTCCGTGTCACTCAGTGTACAATAGTTACTCACTTTTTGACTGAATTTCTTGAACAAGGCCCTAACTTAAATAGTATATAATTCTTAACTTTTAAAACAAGAGTGATCAAAATATTATAAAAAATATTTAACCAGAGCTGACAAATATAATAATGGTCTATTTAAAGTGTAAATCAATTGGAAAATATTAATACTGTAAACCAGAAGTGAAACTAAAAAGGAAAATACAAAGGAAAACTTACTATAAAGCAGACTATAATATAAAAGTACAATGAAGAAATAGATTTAAAATGTTACTAACCAGCTATGTAATTATAATATTCAAGTTTTCAAATTAAACTATAGGCATAATATGGATGACCAAAGATACTACTATAAATATAGGGATGTCGTAGAAGGTCATCTAAAGTTGATTTTACCCTAAGTTATCTATGAGAAACTACTTTTTTTTTTTTTTTTTTGCGGTTCGTGGGCCTCTCACTGTTGTGGCCTCTCCCGTTGTCCGGACGTGCAGGCTCAGCGGCCATGGCTCACGGGCCCAGCCGCCCCGTGGCACGTGGGATCTTCCCAGACCAGGGCACGAACCCGTGTCCCCTGCATCGGCAGGCGGACTCTCAACCACTGCGCCACCAGGGAAGCCCGAAACTACTATTCTTGATTGATGAAGTAGCTTGTCATTTGAGAACTGTGTACCTAGCCATGGGTGGGGAAGATACAACTGCTAGAGAAAGATATGAGTGATACGTGTAAGGCCAAAATAAACATTTGTGAAAAGGTCCCATCTGCTCTTCTGCACGGAATTGACACATCTTGCAGGGAAAGGGTGCAGCTCCTTCAAGTTTGAGATTATGGTCAAAGAGCTATCCTGGCGCCGGCTCTGGTAGGCCCTGATTAATGGCACAACCATTCACCTAAATCAGTAGTTCTCAACTGGGAGTGATTTTGTTCTCTAGGGGACATTTGACAAGGTCTGGAGACATTTTTGGTTGTAACGGCTGGGGTGGGGTTGCTACTGGCCTCTCGTAGGTAGGAGAAAGGCATATGCTAATATCCTGCAGTGTACAGGACAACCAGCCATTACGAAGATGCACCCGGTCCAAAATGCCAGTAATGCCTAGGTTGAGGAAGCTAGTCCTTGACAAACCAGCTTTGGGATTATCTTTAAATCCTTTCTCCTTCACCATTAGCTTTTCTGCACCACTTCTGAATCCATTTGCTTCCTTTTCGTTGCCAAATCCTGTGTTTTCAGTATCAAAGTCTGATTCTATCCCCGTACTGTAAAATGAATTACAGTAGCCTAATTCATTTTACTATTTTATTGTCTCCTTGGTTCAATAAACCATTTGACACCTCTAACTCAAAAACTGTTGGTGGATCTCCAAGTGTGACTATTAAGATTAAAGACCTTAGTTCAAGGCTCTCCACGATAGGCCCTATCAACATTTTAACCTTATTTTCTCTCCCCCATACTCTGAACCTGTACACAGTACTCCAGCTAACCTGGATCCACAAAGTTTATGAACAAGTCTTTCTGTCTTCCCTTCCTGAAACTTTTTTCTTTGTTAGTCTTTGTCTGTTACCAAATCATACTCATCCTTCAAGGCCCTTAAATTCTCTTTCCCACTTCACAGCTTTTCTTGAATTACTCCAGCCATCTCTCCTTCAAAGCCACATAATATCTTCTCTGTTGCTATTCACACTCTGCCTTTTCAGAGATTATTGACATATTTGCTCTATACAACTAATTACATACTGCTTCGGGTCAGGGAATGGTTTTACTCATCTTTGTATCCATAAAGCACTTGGTGTTACTTGCTCAGTGCCTTAGTCATTCATTATTCAATAAATCCTTGTATTGAACTAAGATATTAATAACCTTGGTTTTATATTGCTATTTTATACACTTATTACTGGGACTTTCTCTTTACATGTAAAGAACAAAAACCTAGTCCACAATGTCCAAATAGTTCAAAGAGTGTGGCATTGGTAGATATATATTTTTTTAAAATAGAATTTTTTTCTGGGTGTTTTCTTTCACTATCTATATTACTGTTAGTAATGGGATTTCTCTGCTGTTATTTTTTATTGTCTTCGTGACTTTTAAAAATAAACATAGCATTTACTTTTTTTTGCTGCTCACTTGAGATTGACACAAGAAGAGGTTTCTAGTGCAAAGGACAGAAGTGTCTATGCTGAAAAATAGGTAATTGTACTTTTATTAGTAGTCAAGTACTTAAATAACAAAAATGACAAAGCCCTGGAGGGGATGGGGATACTCTTCTTTACCTCTCTGCAGACTTAAGCATCAGTGGGAGTGGTACACAGAAGTTCCTTTTCAGTTCTTATAAGAGCTATTCGTGGTATACTAATTAGGGATTCAGTGTCATCAAGCCCTAAAAGATCTAAGGAATTAGAGAGTTCCTTAATGTTAAAACACTCAACCCCCTTTAAGATAGTTAACATTAAATGAATTAGAGAATGTCTGCCATCAGGCAAGAGAAATTGAATATATTGCCAGCTACATTAAATATTGTAGAAAACCCCAGCAGAAATAAAATCACCCTGATCGTGTATATGGATGGGGAGTCAGAGAGGAGGGTGGACCTTACCCTAGAAAAATCCAGAGGAATTGTTGAAGTTTCTTCTAGAACTAAGGAATGCCTACCATGCATTCCGGAGAGCTATACTTTGCAAAGACAATCCCCATGATCACAGTTAAATTAAGATCATAAATACCTGTCGGCTATGGTCCAGTAGACTGGGAGAGTGTAAACTAGGATGCGTCATTGATCTCATTATCTCTAATACTCAAGGGAAGTAAGAGCTCAATAAATCTTTCTTGCACTCAAAGTTATGTGACAGAAGAGGCCTGAACAGTTAACTCTGGTGTAAAGGATTATACTTCTTTCCTCAACTGACCTTGAATAAGTGAAGACAAAGGAAGAATTAATTCATTACGTCTTCAAAGGGAAAGTACTCTAAATCCAAGGTAGTATTAATATTTTCATTAATAGTCCAGACTTTTTTGTATACTTGTGACTAAACTACTCTCTAGACTTTGAGGGAAGGCGAGCAGTGCTTAGATCTGGCTCTGCCCCACCCTAATTCTGACATCAGCAAGCGTCATAAGCAGCTGCTCCTTGGAATCAACAGAAACAGGGTGAAGAGGAAATTCACCAGGAGACCACTCCAAAATCTACCAAAATCTAACTTGGGTTTTCAGCATCACAGTAGATTGTCGAAGAGGAACACAGCTGACAGACCCCTCTAACAAAAAGAAATATAAAATGAGGTGTTCTGTTTTACTAAAAAATCAAGTTGATGTGAGCTCAGTTAAATACCCACTATGACACGTCCCTCACTTTTCTTAGACCCAGAGCAATCACTGCTGCACTTGACAAGGCACTGAGCGGCACTGGACATTTTTTTTCTGGCAGAGCATTGCATGTGGTTATGAGATGGGCATACCACCTTTTTGTGTTTTGGGGCATCCAGAATCGAGGACTTTGGAATGAAGATATCAGTCTATTTCACATAACATAAAAATGTCAAAGCAATTTTATTTCTTAAAAAAAGTGGGTGGATTGGAAAATAATGCATTTTTGACATTATGGGACCTCCTAGAGTCCTGGACTTCTCAAGATAACTGGATGGCAATCTTATTTATAACTTTTCTGGGAATTATCTTTGAGATCGTACTCATAAAGATTTGTACAGCCTTTCAGAAGAAGCCTGCACTTCCTTCAGAGAAGGATAATACAGATGCCCACAAGGTAAGAACAAATGCTTGATTTCCTTTTCCCTGATTTTTCAAAGTAACACATAAGAATAACTTATAAAATTGTGGAAGTTTGATATTTGGATTACTCTAATATTTTATTGTCTCCCTTGAAACAGAAAGAAAGTTGCCTTAAAAGCATGAAATTTGGTAAGTATCCTACAATTTAATATTTTAATATAAAACTTGTTCAGCCTGAGCTGCTCCTTTTGGTGCTCTGACATTTTTTATTCCGATTTATCTCTAGGTAACTGGTCAATTCATTCATCTTCAGAAGAAAGGTAAGTGACGTATTTTGAAATTAGATGAAACTGGTTGGTTTTGTTCTACTCAAAATTACATCTGAATTACAGAAAAGGGTTTTCCCATTTGTATAGAGGATGACAGCTGTTCAACATCATAATTCAGTCGAACTCTGATTTTTTAAATGGTTGCTCTGTTCCAAGCTGTGTTAAATGGCTTTTTATGTACTGCTGAAATTATCCTTTTAGGTAGGTAGACTCATTACTGTTTTTACAAATGAGGAAAATAAAGCTTAGAGAGGTTAAGTGGCTTGCTTCCTTACCCATCCTCTCTCCAATACACATGAAGAAGTAATAATCACCAGTTCTGAAAATTCAGTTGAAAAATATTCATTTAGCACCTACTGTGAACCGAGCAGATCCTGAGCTAAGTGCTGCAAGAGTGACATGAAATGAGTTTATATCATCAGCATCCTAAGGATGCCTGAGTGCTAGAGATTAAATACAGACATCACTACTCTTGTTGCTATCAGTATCTTAATTGGTTTCATCAAAGCCGTTCAGCAATCGTTAGATATCACTATACAATGGACATTGGGTTTTATACTGGGATACAATTAATAAGATGGTATCTGTTCTCCGGAAGCTTATACTCTTGTGGAGGAGACATAGATCTAGAGATGATTGCTTGCAGTTCGGTAACACAGTGATTGGAATACTATGAGAACATCTAGGAGGTACCTAAGCCAGCATAGGGGTGTTGGGCTGGCTTCATGAAGAAGGTTATACTGGAGCTGAATTTTAAAGGATAAGTGAAAATTAGTCAGAAAAAGACAGTGGGTTAGGAGGATAAGAAAGGCAATTATAAGCCATGAGCAGAGGCAAGGAAATAAGGAACAGGGTATGTACAATAAATTATGATGATATCAGAGTTGCTAGAATGCTAAGGACGAGTCAGGGAGTAGTGGGAGATGAAGGTGAAAAAATACGCAGGAGTCAGATCATGGGGGAGTTTCTATACCCTGTTAAGAAGCTTGGAGTTTATTCTGATAGTGAGTAGCCACTGAAGGTGGTTAAGCGTAGGAGTGACACAGTTTTGTGTTATAGCTAGATCACTAGTAGCTAGCTGTGCGGAGTATGCATCTGAAAATTAATTTCTTTCAGTTGTCAGGTGTAAAGGGGCTTTATTCATTTAACCTGGTTGCTCTATTTTTATATTGAGTACTAGCAAATCTAGTTATAAAGTGGGTGTCCTGAGAAGCAGTAACAGTATCTGGAAGTATGGGGAGCTGGAATCCCGGTCGGGGTTGGCTGGGAACAGGAATACCAGAGCAAACCAGGACACCTCAGGAGTGCATCCACCATAAACAACCATCCAGAAGTCAACTGGACAGACCAGGAGTTGGTGTTTGAGGCGTACAGCGCTTAGGTGTGCACTGAGATTGAAGATTCTCATGGAACTAAAAGCCAGAGGATTGACAGACAAGAGAGGAAGCCACAAGAGGAAGTGGGGGGAAAAGGACTTTTAGCACCAGGATCAAGATAATCTGAGAGTTTCCCCACCCCTCTGTGCCATTATTCCATTCCTGCTTAGGCGCAATTAAATACTTTTAATAGGCTTTAGGGAAAAGTAATTGAGAAGAAGAGATTGGGGGGGATGGTGTTGAGGGAAGAGGGTTAGGAAAGAGATATGGCTTCCATGGTGGCAGTACTACATTGTAGTGAAAAAACACATTTTGAATTACAAAGGTCTAGGTGTATGTCATAGTTCTGCCTCTAAATGATGGCATGGCCTTGGGCAAATGACTCACTCCTTTTCCTTACTTTCAAAATAGCAGTTAGAAGAATTACCTCTTAGGAATGTCATGAAGATTCGTTAAAATGATATGTGTAATAAAGCAAAAATATTTTACCTTGGCACCAGAATTCCTTTTTGGGGTAGAATTATATTTGGGAGAGCCTCTTAAATTATTTTGAGGTAAAAGGGCTTAAATATTGGTAGAACCTCAAGCATAAAAATGGTTAAAGTTGCACTGCATCAGAGACTGAGTGGGTTTTGTCTTGCTTATGAGATGAGAGAGAAGAGAAAGGGGAGGGGTGGGCAGAGAGCAGGGAGGAGCGGCAGAACAGAGAGCAGGGAGGAGCGGGGGAAGCATGTGGGGCTCAGGACCGAATGGCACAAAGGACGTCAAAGGATGAGCCTACCACTCAGTATCCGGAGTCAGGGAGAGCCGTGCTGGCCAGACAGAGTCTCGGTGAGCCATGCAAACTGCTGATCTTATATCCATTGAGTTTTGGGAAATGGTCTGTTTCAGGGTTGACCTCAGCCTTAGATGTGTGTTCCTGGGAAAGTCTGCCATCAGTTGCCTGAGTTTCAAAGATTAAAGCTGTCACTGGTTGGTTTCAGAAGTGTATTTCCTGAAGCGAGTTACCATTGATAGACAAAATTGTTTAAAAGCAGGTTTGGTGTTTGTTACTATGACTCTAGGATTATGCTATGACTCTACGCCATTGATTGATTTAACTGATTTACAACCACTTTTAGTACTTACTTGTTGCCATGGCTATAGAGCTGTCAGTCTTTTCCTAGGAGTATGGGGAGTTCTTTTTAAATTTTCAAAGGCCAGTTGAGATTCCCTGGTGGGGAGAGGCCAAAGGACATTTTAAAAATACACAGACATACCTAACGGTTAAGTGGGAGTTGCTTGTATTGCTGTAGTTAACTCCCTTCTATATCTGCCTCTAGCTTTTCCTTAAAGTTAGCCACATGTATGGGTGGTTTGTGTATGTGTATTTTTCCCCCTTCACTGAACCTGAAGAACGGGTTGGGTTGTATGTCTGGATCAGCTTGCTATGGACAAGCGTTAGCCATCAGAAAGCTAGAGGTGAAAATGGCCACTCAGCAAATATTACTGAGGGCCTACAATGTGCTGCAGGCCCTTGAGATACAGCGGTGAACAAAACAGACATTGCTTCCCACCTTATGTTTTAGACAGAGGAGAGTCTGATAGTAAATGACAACATGATAAATAAATTATATGGGAGGTAGTGATAATTATATGTAATATGGTAAAACAAAAGATAATGTAGGGTAAGAGGAATCAGGGTGCCAGAAGTAGGAGAAGAGAGGTAGGTGCAATATATGTGGTGGGATTTGACTAAAGCCTTGGAGGGATGGGGAGTTAACCAAACAGAAATGGTAGAAGAGTATTAGAGAGGTTAGAGAATAGGTGACCAGATCATGGTTGGACCCTGCAGGCCATCTTAAAGACAGTGGCTTTTACTCTGAGTGACAACAGAGGATCATTGTAGAGTTTTATGTGGGAGAATTATATGTGCTGTCTTATATTTTTAAAGGATTATTCTGCCTGCAGTGTTGAGAGTAGACTATACTGGGTCAAGGGTCTAAGCAGACAGCAGGCTTTTGCAAGTAATCCAAGTGAGAGATAAAGGTAACTTAAACCAGGGTGGTAGCAGTGGAGGTGGTAAGAAGTGGTTAGGATATACTTCAAAAAGTAGAATCAGTGGAGTGTGTGGATGTGAGAGAAAGGAGTCAAAGATGACTCCAAGATTTTTACCTGAGCAAGTAGGAAAGGTGCAGTTGTCATCAACTGAGATGATGAAAGCTGTGGGTGGAGCAGGGTTTTTTTTTGTTTGTTTGTTTGTTTGTTTTTGTGGTATGTGGGCCTCTCACCATTGTGGCCTCTCCCGTTGCGGAGCACAGGCTCCAGACATGCAGGCTCAACGGCCATGGCTCACGGGCCTAGCCGCTCTGTGGCATATGGGATCTTCCCGGACCGGGGCACGAACCCGTGTCCCCTGAATTGGCAGGCGGACTCTCAACCATTGCACCACCAGGGAAGCCCTGGAGCAGGTTTTGATGGGGAAATGAGGAATTTTGTTTTGCAACTGTTGAGTCTTAGATTGATTGGGCATCCAATAGAGATAGTAAGTAGTCTGGGAGAGATGTCTGGTAGAGACAGTGAGTTTGGGGGTTCTTGGCACATAGGCAGTATTAAAAGCCACAGAGAGGGTGAGATTACAAAGGGACTGTGAGAAGATAAGAGGACCAGGGGCTGAGCCCTGGGGCGCTTCAAAGAGGGCAGGAAGAAGAGGAGGAACCAGCAAAGAAGACTGACAAAGAGCTACCAGTGGGTTAGAAGGATACCCAGGAGAATATGTGGTCTGGAAGCTCTCCAGAGCAGGAAAGACAAATAGTTATATAAGGTATACAAGTTAGGTATCAGACCAATATCCCTTATGAATATAGATGTAGAACCCTCAACAAAATACTAGCAAACCAAGTTCAGCAGCATATTAAAAGGATTATATACTCTGACCAAGTGGGATTATCCTCAAGAATGCAAGGTTGGTTCAACATACATCTAGCATTGTTTTATTATGTTTAAAATCATAATATTAAATTGTTGAAATATTGGTCTTGCATTTCAGCTTTTTTCTATATTTTCCCTGAAATGTGCAAAAAACTAACTCTGTATATGTCTCATATTTTCACTGTTCACTTTCCTAAGTGAATAATATACCTGTCCTGAGGAAATTTTATCCTAATTATGTCTGGACACTGCTATAACTTGTTAGGGTCACCTGGATTCCCTAGAATGCTTATGCATCCTGCCTGTATCAGTTAGAATATTTTAATTCTCAAGTAACAGAAAACCATGATTCAAACTGGCATACCAAGAAGAGAATTTATAATAATCATATAATAGGAAATCCTGAGGTAGGATTTGCTTCAAAATTGGTTGATACAGTGCCTCAACAACTTCATTAAGGTCCTGTAACTCTCCCTCTGCCTTTCCTCATGTTGGTTTTTTGTTTGTTTGTTTGTTTTTTATAAATTTTACTTTTTTTTTGTAAGCAAGGAACTAGCTGTCAAGTACGTGGTTTTTGGGCCTCTCACTGTTGTGGCCTCGGGCCCAGCCGCTCCGCGGCATGTGGGATCCTCCCGGACCGGGGCACGAACCCGTGTCCCCTGCATCGGCAGGCGGACTCTCAACCACTGCGCCACCAGGGAAGCCCCCCTCATGTTGGTTTTACCTTAAGGTAAACAGAAAGATGGCCACAAGAGTTTCAAAATCAGACCAGCATTGTCCAGAGGAAGAGGCCATTTTTTTCTCCGTCTTTCCTGGGAACAAGGCAACTTTTCCCAGAAGTTGTTAAAAATCTTTGTCTTATGCTGGGATGAGTTCATGCCCATTCCTAATCTAATTACCATGTTAGATTTAGCCTAATCATTTGGGGTAGAATGAATGTTGAAGAGTCCACATCCATGATCATTACTGCAACTCCCAATTTGGCTCTAGTAGTAAGGACAAACGGTGTTACCAGAGGTGACATGATACTAAAGATAATGGGTAGGTGTATTAGTCAGGGTTCTCCAGAGAAATAGAACCAATGGAAGATAGATTAATAGATAGATAGATAGATAGATAGATAGATAAATATAAAAGGAGATTTATAGGAATCGGGTCACATGGTTATGGAGGCTGAGAAGTCCCATGATGTGCCCTCTGAAAGCTGGAGAACCAGGAAAGCAAGTGATATAATTCAGTCCAAGGCAGAAGCCCTGCGGGGAGGGGGTGTGCAGCACTGGTGTAAGTCTCAGAGTCCAAAGGCCCAAGAACCAGGGGCTCTGATGTCTGAGGGCAGGATGGATGAAGATGGATGTCCCGTCTCAAGAAGAGAGAGGGAGAGTTTGCTCTTCCTCCGTCTTTTTGTTCTATTCACGCCCTTAACGGATTGGATGATGCCCACCCAGTTGGTGAGAGCATATCTTCTTTACTCAGTCTACTGATTCAAATGCTCATCTCCTCCAGAAACATCCTCACAGACACTCAGAAAGAGTGTTTTACTGGCTTTCTGGGCATCCCTCAGCCCAGTCAAGTTGACACATAAAATTAATCATCACAGTTGGTAACAAAGATGTGTATACAGCCTGTATATTAGATGTTAATAAATTCTCTTAACAGTTGAGAGAAGTTGAAGAAGTATTTAACACATTTTAAATATTCACCTAATAATTTTGTGTTCTCTATGAAAAAAGGCAATCAGTAGTTTAGCCTAAACTACTCCAAATCCTAATTAGCAGAATCCAAATCAATGAGATTTTCCTGTATAAAAAAGCATTTAGAGGGCTTCCCTGGTGGCGCAGTGGTTGAGAGTCCGCCTGCCGATGCAGGGGACACGGGTTCGTGCCCCGGTCTGGGAAGATACCACATGCCGTGGAGCAGCTGGGCCTGTGAGACATGGCCACTGAGCCTGCGCGTCCGGAGCCTGTGCTCCGCAATGGGAGAGGCCACAATGGTGAGAGGCCTGCGTACCGCAAAAAAAAAAAAAAAGCATTTAGAAAAAATGATTTTTGTGATGGGGTATATTTTGATGATTTCATATATTATCTTCATTGTTTATGATGAAGCATTATTTAAAAGTAGGGTTATTCTTCCAGTAAAGTACAAGATAATCTACGTTCCCTGAACAAACAGCTACCAGAATTTCTGACTTAGCTTATATGAGTTTCAGTTGATGACTTTAGGCTGCCTTACCATTAAACAAAACTTACGGTGCATCAGAATCACCTGGAAAGCTTGTTAAAACTCAGATTTCTGGGCCCCATCCCCAGGTGTCTGATTCAGTAGGTCTAGGGTGGGGCCTGAGATTTTGCATTTCTGATCATTTCCCAAGTGACCCTGATGCTGCTGGTCTGAGCATTGTTAGACCAAGCCTAATCATTTGCGGTAGAAAGGATATTGGAGAGTCCACATCCATGATCATTATTTCAACCCAAAAGTATGTTGAGAAGCACTACCCTAAAATGTAGGCTTTTCTCTTGATCAAAAACAAACAGCTGTTAAAATAATCTGGACTTATTTATAGAAAGCTATAGTTTATGGTATTGGACATTCTTCTGTGGTACCTCTTAAAGTTCCATAAGGATATTTTTACTCTTGTCAAAACTTTCATACAGAGAACAGAAACAAACTGATATTCCTTTTAAAAGGATATAATCTTAACCTGCAACTTTGACTGTCAAAATAGACAAGTCAAAAGTAGACTTTTGGACAGGTTTTTGAGGAAAAAATCCCTCATTCTCCTAGATATGAAAATAATTTACTTCACTTTGTCAGTGGATTGATTTATTAAATGAATGACACTAGGTAATGAATAATTTTGTAATGTGGACAATGACTTTCCAATTTATCTCTATATTGAGCTATGTTTTTATATACTCTATTGGGTTTCCTTAAATCTAAAAGAGAGTTCCTGTAGGAAATAGGTCCTCAGTGACAACTGATTTACACACTCTTTTCTTATATTCAGAGTTGATGACTTTTCAGAAAGAACAATTACTTCATCACTTACATCTGAAGGAAATGAAGGTAACTCTGGAGACAGAGTTTCACTGCCAGATGAACCAACACGGACAAGTACCAGTGAAAGTAAATATCGCATAAGTCACTTTAGTGAAAGTCATGAGCCATCTTCAGATGGTACTAGCTCGTCTTTGTCACTGTTTCATTCAGAAGTACAGGAAATTTTTCCAAGGTGCAGAGGGTGTCCTGAAAACGAACATGAAACAATACAGTTTTCATCTAAGAAATTATCTTCCATAATGAAAGCCAACGAAAATAAAAATTTGATGTTTTCTTCTGACTTTAACTTTTCAAGAATTTCTAGAATCATTATAGAAAGTGAAGATATAGATGTGGCACCACACCCTCCTGCCCATTTATTTCTTTCTAGAGACCAAGTCAGACTTCTGGAAGAAAATGTGAGAAATAAAATGCCTTTAACATCCAAAGCTACTTTAGAGAGTAAAACTACCTATCTGTACTCAAGGTCTCAAGAGCCCTTGATTCAGAATCAACATTCTGTTAGAATGGACATTTCTGCCGAAGCACAAGATTCTTTTCCAGGACAAAGTGCTCTTCCGAATCAAGATTTTTCTGAAGCCCAGTTTACTAGTCAAGCCCAACAACTTGTTAACAACCAGGAATCAATCAGTAGCCAGCCTGATATCAAGGCCAGATACGTTGCTCTGCCTCAAGATTTGATGAGGAAACCACTTACCAGCAGCACACAAGGCTCCTTCCAGACCCAACATAGGGACAGGAGCCAACATTTGGTCCAAGTCCCACATTCTGTTGAGACTCAAGATTCAATCAAGGACCTAGAGTCTGATACAAAACACTCAGAAGAGGCCCAATATTCTGTTTGGTTTGAAGATTCAAACAAGATTCAATATTCAATCCCAGGGCAAAATAATATTTTTAATAATGCCAGACATCTAGTTTTAACTCTAAGCCCAAATTCAGTTGCTAAAGTGATGCCACAACTAAAGAGTGTAAAGACAAAGGGCCAGAAACAAATTGCTAGCTCAAAATTAAATCAGTATCCTGCATATGGCTCAGTGCCTCTTTCACCTACCATGACCAGGCAGAAAAACAGAAGAAAAACATTACACAGTAAAAGTAAATTTAGTCTCAAAGTTCCACCTCAAAAGTCAAAGAAAACATCAACTTCGCCAGTATTTCAAATCACAGTATGTCACACTTCAGAATGTAGCAAGTTAAGACACAGGTATAAAACTAAGAAGAAAGAGTTACATCAAAGAAAAGGTGTATCAGGTATAGCGTTGTGTCGTACTTATGCTTTCAAGCTTGTTCCTCCTTATATTAGGAAGTATTCCAGGAAAAGACTAGTGAAATTTATGCCAGGTTTAACAGGATGTCGACATTTTCTGCTGAAGCAAAATAAGTCACTGTATGCAGAGAAAGTCAACTATGCAGGGCCTGTTGAGAAAAGAGGAACCTCAGGGAGTACTAAAAACGGAAAGCATCATGGCAGAGACAATAAAGAACTAAAAAACATTTCACCAAAAATTCCACCTCAGCTAGAAGAGTCTTTCATGGTCAATGCTTATAAACAAAAAGCACCTTGTTCTTCATTAATAGAAACAAACTGGAAGAATAAAGAGTCTCTTAAAGACCTAATTTTACAAGCAAAGGAAATCGATATTGCAGAGTTTTGTGCCCCAAATAGTGAAAAAACATCTGACCTGCATATTGCAAAGCATGAGACACCTTTAGAAGAAGCTATATCAGCACCTTTGCAGAAATTTGATTCCTCTCCCAAAATGGAGTCAGACAGAAGAAAGAAAACATGGAAGGACCTAAAAAGTACAGAGAATTCACATCTTCTACTTACAAATGGAGAGAAGTTACCAACTAGTACATCAGAAATGCAAAGGTGCTTTCCAAAGGGAAATACCCACGAAAAAGATTTTCTTGAAATTGTTCTGGAGTCTTCAGATGTCAACTTGCTCATTTCACTAGGAACCAAAAAGTATAAAAGCAGTGAACAATCAGCAGGTGGAGAAATTCAAGAGAGTCCAGAAGGTGTAATTGAGAAGGAAAAGAAACCATTAATAGTTAATGTTACAGAAGATGGTGACCTAAGTGAAAGTGAGGAACTTGAATGCAACACTAGAAGCAGCATAAAAAATAGGCAAGATGAAAGAATATCTGATGCATTTCACGATGCCACTCACACTGCCCTTTCTGAACCACCTCATATGGAAACGCAGAGTGGATTAAAAACCAAGACAGATACATCAAGAATAGGGCTTAGTCATTCAGCCGTAAAGCAAGATGAATTACCAGATGACAAGAAAACATGGAGTGCAGAATACATTGAGAAGAGATGTATATTTAAAAAACCACAGGAACATGACAGAGAGGAAGAACAACAGGCTCTACAAGAAGCAGATCCACAGCTAACACCAGGTTTCAGGTTGAGTCTACAACTAAAGCAGAAGCCCAAGTACGTCAAATTTGAAATAGGACATAGCTGTTCAGAAAGTAGAACAACTCAAAATGAAGAGCTAGAGGTACAACCACACACTCTTTCTACAGAAACAATTGTGGGGACTGGTCCATGCCCCACAATGGATCCATTTCAAGTTGAGAAGGTGAAGCAAAGCACAGACAGACCTACAGGCAGGGAAACTGCAGATCCAGTGCATCCTCTTACATTGTCAGAGAGCTTGCCAGTTTTAACTGAAACAACAGAACATGGTGTCGCATTGTGTGGAAGCCCCGGAAAGCCCCTGGATGATCAAATTGCAGAAAAAAAGGAAGACTTAAAAAGAGTTTTACCTGAAGTTGCCCTGGGGTCTTTCCATAGGCGTATGCTTCCTTTATCAAGTGTGAAAAGGCGGAGAATCAGAAAAAAATTACCAGAAACCAAAAATGTACTCTGTCTCAACCGTGTAATTATGAAAGTAAAGACACCACCAATACATCATAGAAGAAGATTGAGAGGTGATTTCAAAATCATGATTAAACAAATACTGCAAGAAACTGTGGCAGATATGCTTCTGAGTGTTCTTGACCCTCACGTGTCTATTTTGCCTCATATTAGAACACACAGCAGATTAAATGCAGAGAATCACAGTCACACCAAGCTAAAACAAGAGATATCAGAAGTTGAAAGAGAAGAAAAGTGTTCAGATACCATTACTAAAGGAAGTGACTCTGGAGACACACCAGAAGCAGCTAAATTGCAAGATGAAATGAGTGGGGACAGAGAAGCTTCACCAGAAGCTGTCCTTGAGGATTGCTGGAACCTCAGATTGGATGCATCTCCAGAGAAAGAGCTTAAAACAAAGAAAGAAATGCAACAACCAGTCACATTTGCAGAAATCATGATGGAGTCTGTTTACTCGGCCATAACAGATCCATTTCATGCTGAGAATATGAAGAAAAGCCTGACCACACAAACAGATTTAAGATGCACTGCACATTCTGAGATGCCTCCTCCAGCATCAGAAAAATCACTGATTGGAGACCCTTTAACAACAAGAGAAAGTGATGTCCCAGATTATGGAAGTGATACAAGGGAAATGGTTTATTCTTTTACAGAAACAAAGGCAGAGTTACCCAAAGATTTACCAGCAATTTCCCCAGAGACTTTTATTTGCCACATGCCTGTTTTATCTCATTCTAAAGTGAAGAAAAATAGAGTAAGATTCTCACACTTAGAAAGTAGAGTGAAGTCCAAGTCTGTACACATGAAGGCATTGAAGCCATCAATTTCACAAATATGTAATATCACAGGTCATAGAAAGGAACTGGAATCTGACTTTAAGGCCAAGTTTGAAAAGATCAACCAAGCTAATGGGCTGGTTTATGAATTTCTAAACACCCTTTACTCTCCTGTGTACAGCAGGTTACAAGAAGAGACAAACAGCTTCTGCCATGCTCAGGTAAAGCTCCAGGGACTAGCAGGTGAGGGGAGACCACAGTATGTTGATTTCTTTGATAAGAGTAGTGCATTCTGTGACAGAGAAGAAAAAGTACAAGATGGAGAGGAAGAGGAGCAAAAAACGTTGCTAGTAACTGCTCCACAATATACCCAGTACCTCTGGATCAATGGGTATCAAGGGAAAGAGACCCACCTTGCCGAACCAGACCCAGCACTGGACCGTTTAACACAGGAACAAGATATACAGCACCGAACATGCTTTACACAAACTGCTTCACAGACTGGCCTCCAGATGGGTCCTCAAGAAGCTAAGGAACTCCAGAAGATCAACAAACCAGAAGATGACATAACAGCCCCTACGGGTCTGGAGATTCCAGCTCCTGAGGCAGGGAACTCATCACTTGATAAACTTTTGAACACTACAACAGAGTGTGGCCTACCATCTGGTGGAAACCTTAAAAGGGAACTAGATTCTTATTTTGTGGGGAAAAATTCAGAGTTACCAGAAAATTTGCAAGTGACCTTCCCACAGTTTTCTGATTCGGTTGACCCCTTTGTTTCTAAATCTAAAAGGAAGAAAAACATATTAAAATTAGCAAGGAAGCAAAAAACAGTGAGTTGTAGGTATAGAACTATGAGAGAACAAAAGCCATCAATTTTTCATATGCTTAATGGCAGGCAGAGCAAGGCACTGCAATGCAATTTAAAAATAAAGATGAAGAATCCACAGCAAAATAAAAATATAGCAGATGCATTTTTGGATATCATTCACTTCAAGGTGCCTACTTTGCCCAACATCAAAATGAGTATTGGATTAAATGTGGAGACAGATATGCAAATGGTAACAAGACTTAGTCATATGCAGCTAGTGCAAGGGAAATCGCCAAATGGAAGAAAAATATGTTGCCCAGGTTCTATCAATATGAGTAGTTTATCTAACAGTGTGAAAGATGGGGTGGAGAAGGCACGGGAACAAGATTTACCAGCTCCAGAGACTTGCCCAGGCCTCATATTCAATATATATCAGAAGAAGGATCATGACCTTGTCAAATCAGATGAGGAACTGAAACAACCAGGAAGTATAAATATTCAGGTACAACCACAAACACATTTTGCACAGACTATTTTAAGCTCTGCTTCATGCCCTACATTGGATCAGTTTCAACTTAGAAAGCTAGAGAGCTATGCTAGGTTTTCACCTCCAATGTCAGGAGAAGCAAAGATTGATGAACAAATAGTTTCTGAAAGAGAATGTGGTGTTCCATCTGATGCAAACCATCAAAAGGAACAAGCTGATGGTATTGAAAAGAAAGAGACAGTGACTTTAGATTTCTGCCTGGCTTCTTTATCTATATCCAAAAGCAAGAGAAATTTCAAACAATATTCAGACATGAAAACCTTAATGAAGCCCAAATGTGGAATTTTAAAAGCAAAGAAACCATCAATTTCAAACATGCTCAATATCAAGGCTGGTGCTAGCCCAAATCATAGAAAAGAATTGGGATATAACTTAACAACCAAAATGAAAGAGGTGGGTCAAGGTGAAAAAATGGCAGACGCCAGGTACTCCCTCACGTCTATTATACCTGCCGTTAATAGGTATAGCAAGAGAGAAAGGGAAAAAAACATGTTAGGGGGAAAAAGACTCAGTTCTAAACAAGTAAAGCAAGAGATATCACCACATGAAGGTAATATTACTCCAGGTGACACCAAAGAAACCAATCTTCAAGATGAAGAGGAAGAAGAAGGTGAACAGGAGATGTTGTTAAAGATAATTCCACAGCACAGCCAGCATTTCATCTTCTGTTCAGGCCAGAGGAAGGAGCTTGACCTTTACAAATGGGGAAACAAAGGACGTGGGAAAATTCTGTTTGTTACAGAACAAGACGTCCCACGACAAACACAGCTTCCAGATCCAACCCAGGCAGAGGAGCCAAAGAGAAGCCAGCAGACACTAAATGGCACGGTGTGGTCAGCAAGCTCAACCCTTCCCTTTCTAAAGTCAAAGGAATCACTAATTGGTCGAGTTTTAATTGATACAATGAAATGTGATGTCCCAAGTAATGGGAGATGTACGGGGGACCTGTACGATCATGGTAAAGAGGAAAAGGCAGAGTTTAAAGAATATGTACAAGCAACTGTCCTGGGGTCTTTGGATGCCTCCACACCTGATCTATTTGAATCTAAGAGGCAGAGAAAGATGCTTACATGTAGAGCCTTAAAAAGTAAAATGAGTCCCAAATGTGTTATTATGAAGACAAGGAAGGCACCAATTTCACAGATATTTAATATCCCTGGGAATGGTTATTTAAAAGCCCTACATCCAAAAACCCTGAAATCACAGACTGTTGACTTTTTAATTCAGATAAAATACTCTGGGGTACTGGAAGATCGTACTGCAGAGAGAAAGGAAGGAGTAGCCCAAGAATTACCAGCAGCAATTCCGCAGGTTTTGGATTTATCCACACTTGCTTTACCTGTGTCAAAAAGAAACAACTCAAAACTTACACACAAGAGAAATAAAATGAGTCCCAAATGTGTAACTTTGAAGGCAAAGAAGACACCGATTTCAAAGACATTTAGCATCACAAAATGTGGTGCACCAAGCCATGGTAGGCAATTTGAATGCAACTACAAAACCATGAGGAAACAAGGTCAGTCTGTGGCAGCTGTCATCCTGAATGCCTTTTCCTCTCCCGTGGCCGTTTCACTGGACATGAAAGTGCATGACAGAAGCAAAGTAGAGACGGACATGCCGTGGAAGATGAGGTTCAGTCATGAGCTGCAACACCAAGGGCAGTGGCCAGATAGAGAAAGAGCCTCGTGTCCCTATTCCAGGGGCGAGAAGGGCAGGGCCTCAAATGTCAGGAAGGAAGTCAAAGACCTCGGTGGAGAAGCAGCGCCATGGAATTCCCAGCACCTCACTTTCCATGCTCCTAACATGAAGGAACCTCGCTTTGTGAAATCAGATCTAAAATGTAAGTATTCAGCAAGGGAAAAAATCCCAGAATCGCTTACCATAGCTCAGGAGCTGCAGCAACACACACTTTTCACACAAAGTGTATTGCATCCTGTGTCTTGCTCTATTTTGAATTCACTTCCATTTGAGAAGCTACCAAAAAGAACAAAAACGCAGAGTCCAAAGATTTTATCTCCAATGACAGGGAAATCACTTAGTGAATCTTTAACTGTTAAAGCACCGACTGATATCCTATCTGAAAGAGGCCCTACAAAGGAACTTGCTGGTTCTATTCCAGAGGAAAAAATAGGGTTACCAAAGGATTTACGAGTGAGAACCCTGCAGTCTTTTGGTATCTACATGCCAGCGTCACCTAAAATTAAAGGGTTGAGAAATGCAGCACTAATCCCTAAGTCTAGAACTGGGAAAGCCCAGATGGCATCCATTTTAAAGACAACTAATATCACTAGGTCTGGTGCCCCCAGCTATGGAAAGGAACAGGTCTACACCTTGGATGACATGGCCAAAGAAATATCTCAAAGTATGTCAAATATATTTATGAATACCTTTTTTTCACCTACACCTGTTTCACCTGCCATCAAAACACACAAAAAACTGAAAGCAAAGAAAGGCCCATTAAGAAAAAAAGTCAATATTATACAGTTAAAACAAGAGGAAGGGAAAAGAGTGTGTAAATATACCTCTAATAAATGGAGCACCTCAAGCAGCACATCAGAATCAAGATGGCAAAATGAAAAAGAAAAAATGGGCAAGGAAGTTTTACTCGAAGCAGGTCTACAATTCCTGAATAGGACCGGAAGTAGAAAAGATCAAAATATGCTTATTACAGAGCAAGAAGCATGGCAACAAGCACTAGTTTTGGAAAATATGTTGGAGTCTATTTGTTCTCCTCTGATAATTCCATTTCAAACTGAAGAGCTGAAAAAGAATATCCTACCACAAACAGACATACTGCATAGAATAAGTGAAAAGAGTTCACGTCTAAAAAGAGGGAAAGCAATATTTGATGGTCTTTTAATTGATGAGGCAGTGTATAGGACTACATCTGATCAGAGCTCCACAAAGAAGCTGGATGTTCCCAGTGCAGCTTCCCAACAACTTGAAGAAGAAATGGAAGACATAAAAACTCAAAAAATAACAAAATACACAGTTGATCAAAATATCCCACCTCCCAAGTCAGGGATCTCAGTGCTTGGAGATCCATATAATGAAAGCTCTAGAAGGAAAGTGGGTGGTCGTATTGCCAAGAAACATAAAGAGTTGCCGAGAGATTTACTAACAATATCCATGATGTCTGTTTTACCTGACTCTAAAAGGCAGAAAAAGGCATTACAATTTCCAGGAAGGAAAGATCTTATGGGTCCCAAATGTATAACAATGAAGGCAAAGAAGCCTCTTTTTTCACAGGTGCTTAATATCACTGAGGATGGTCATCTGTACTGTAGAAAGGAACAGGAAGGCCATTTAAAGTCTATGATAAAGGACATGCAACCAAATAGAAGTATAGGTGATGCGTTTTTATCTCCCACACCTGTTTCAACTGATAACAAAATAGATTTTGAAATTGATAGCACACCAAAAACAGGGACGGATCGACCAAGAGTGAAAATACACAACCATACCTATCCAGAGCTAGAGAAATCAACAAGTGATGGGGAAGCATGGGAGGCCAATTTGACTGATACACAAAGCAGATCCAGCAACACAGGTAAAATGAATGTGCCACATAAAAAGGAAGAGGAAAATATCCCAGAAATGTTAGCAGAATCAGTTCTGCGCTATAGTCAACACTTCCATTTCAGTTCCCATCATATGAAAAATCTTGGCCCTTACAAACCAAAATCTAAACTGAATCGTTCAGAAGGCAGGAGGACTTGGAATTTGTCTTGTGCCATGCAAAATATGAGGCAAGAAGAACACGTTAGAGAAACTATCTTAGAGGCTGTTTCTAGAAACGTGATGAATTTTATTCGAGTACAAACATTGAAGAAACGTCTTCGTACCCAAGGGGGAATACAATATATGGTAGGTCTAAAGACCCCATTTCCAAAAGCTAGAAAGTCAGAGACTGGTTCCATACAATGTGATGGTCTCTGGGATGGAAATCCGAGGAGGATATGGGATCATCCTATTTCTAAGAAAAAGACATGGAATCAAAGTGACTTAGTAAGAACTGTCTTAAAGCCTTTAGATTTCTCCAGCCTTGATTCGTCTGAACCCAGAAGCCAGAGTTACACATTAGAGGTTGCAGACAAGAAAAATACAATGAGTCCCAAGCAGGTAATTGTGGAGGCAGAGAAACCATCAATTTTACAGGTGCTTAATAGCACAAGTTGTCTTACAGGAATCCATATTAAAAGACCCCACAAAGTTAAGTACAAGATAAGAGAGAGGCAATGGAATGAAAGCGTGAGAGAGAGATTACTCCTCACCACTGAGGGAGCTAAGATTCCAACGCCCCAGTTAGTGATTGATCAACTCTCATTCGATACAGCAGCGAGGGACACTCTGTATAATGACAGAACACGTCACAAAAATCTGGGTGGTCTTGTCACAGAGAAAAAGGCAGAGTCGGAGGAAAACTTAGCCACAGCTCTCTTGGGGCCTTTAGATTTGTTCACGCCTGTTTTATCTGACTCTGAAAGCCAGATAAACACAGTACAAGAGAAAATCATACTGAATCCCAGATGTTTAGCTCTGAAGAAAAAGGAGCCACTCATTTCACAGATACTTAAAGTCAATAGGCAGTTTGCCACAAAGCAGAGGAAAAAACTTAGATCCAATTTAAAAACCAAAATGAAAGAGATTTGGCAAGGTAAAAATGTGGCTGTTATATTTACAAATGCCATTTACTTCACATTGGATACCTCTGACATTAAAAGGCAAAGCAGATTCAAAACAGAGATAGACGGAGTATCAAGGTTTAGTCCTGTACAACCAACACACATGGAGCTGCCAGTTGAAAGCCGAGTGATTTTACAATCAGTTAATGCCACAGGTCATGCTGCTTTAAGCATTAATAAGGAACAGGAACAGGAACAGGAGGTGGGCATAGAGAGAGAGAAAACTGTGTTAAATGCAGACCTAAAATCTACAGATGCTTCTACGTCTATTCCACCGCACATAAAAATGGAGCAGTCACCTAGTACCTGGGGTAACTATGAAGAATCTTCTGAAAAGAGAAATGCCCTGAACAAAGCAAGAGTTACAGAGGAAGAAGAGTATGAAAAACAGGTTTTGTTTGGAACACCTCCACAAAATACCCAGCCATTTGAGTTTCTACAAACTAGACAGCAAGAACCATGTGTCTCAGGAACCATCCAGAATTCTGCTTATGCTTACAATCCTAAATATCCTAAAATCATAAAACATAAAGGTAATGCAAAAGCAGCAGGTGTGACAAACACTATGCATACTGAACAGGTAAAGTCAAAGGCAAAGAAACCACTTGTTTCCCTGATGTATAACACAACAGGGTATGGAACCCAGAGCAACGAAAAGGAAATGAGGTGTAACATCAAGAAACAGAAGCCGGGGTTCCAGCAAGGTAACGCTGAGGTAGAGTTCGTTCTGAAAACTATTTGTGACTCTGGGTCTATTCCACCTCAAATTCAAGCATTGATGGAAGCAGAAAGGGAGAAAGTCAAGGCACAAAGGCTGATACACATTCCTCCAGAGCCAAAGCTGGAGAAAGCACTAAATAGAAGACAAATAGCATTTTCACAGTCCATTGCTAAGAGTGCTAAATCAAGAAATATTAAAACACTGAAACAATATATTAGAGAGCAAGAAGAAAAGTACCAAATTGCTTCACCAGACGTTCTCCCACAATGTAAATACCGATTCATGATGAGCCAGCCACTGAAGAAAGAGCCTGACGATGTCAAATTCTCAGTAGATTTGAAAAGAGAAGTATATCCTGATCGACATTCACAAAAGAGGGAAACCAACTGCCTTACGTTTGACATCTCAAGAATTAGATTACACACAAAACACAAATTCCTTATCACACCAGGAGTAAAGGAGGGATATGGAGACATGACCCAACATTCATTTCCAACTCCACAGTGGAGAGAAGTATCCAAGAAAACGGACATTTCCTTAAGTTCAAAAGGAAAGAATATGTTTCTCCCAGAGTTGGATGCTTCTCAACAGAAGACTTGCAAGGAGCAGAAACTGCTGAAACAAGGAAGTATTTCAAGGACACACCTGGAGCATACTTTGTATCCCATTATGGAAACTCCTCATTTGGAAAATGCAGTAAAGGTCTCTGAGGAAGGTACATACATTGACAGAAAAAATATTTCACATCTATTGGGAAGAGGAGGATTAAGAGAAACTGATGTCTTACAAGGTTCAAAAGGACAGACATTTCTTTGTACAAATGTAGAGGCCCAGCGATATATGTCTGCAGTGCAGAAAGGAGAAGTGAAACCAGATCACGCTCCTGAACAGATTCTGGATTCGTTATCTTGCCCCAGTGAGGAGCCTCTTCATGTAAAAGGGGCAAGAAATGCAACAGGGAAAGAAAATGTTAACATCGCTATCGTTTCAAATGTAAATCCATGGAGAAAAGAGAAACCAAAGTTAATGGACAGTCTGTCAAAATCAAATGGACAGAAAATAAAGTTTTCCAAAAAATGGAGGGCAAAGCAACAAAATAGTTCTAACCAGAAAGAAGAAAATCTTCTGGAATCAGTTTCCTCTTGCATATTGCATCAACTCCATATTGGAAAGCGAAAGAAAGAAGTCTCAGCCAAAGGAATCAGTCCAACAGTTTTGAGCCCAGTGGTAGAGAAAGCATCAAACAAAGCAGATATTCCAGTGGATCAACCTCCATGCTCAGAAGGAATTAATTTGCATATTGGAGAAAGAAAAGAACATCAACAAGAAAATATATGCAAGGCTCTTGCAACATCTGTTTCTCATTCTTTGATGAATATACTTCAGATTAAATTGCTAAGGGTAACGAAAGCATTAAAGGAAGTCGATAGTCCAACGTACCACATTTCAAATACAGAAGGAATTGGCTTGTCTATTGCAGGAAGAGAAGAGCAACCAGAACGTATACAAGATATTTGTCCAAATCTTGCTTCTGACTCTTCGAGAGATATATTTCAGAGTAAGATGCTGTGTGAAAAGAAGGCATCAGAAGAAGTAGTTAGCACAGTGGATTACACTCCAAGTGCAGAAGGAATTGGTTTGCTTATTACAGGAAAGGGAGACCAGCAAGAGAAATGTACTTATGAGGCTCTTCGAAAGTTTGCATCTCACCCCCAAGCACGTCTACGTCAAACTGATACCCCAGTGCAAGAAGTAAAACTAGATGGCACAAATAGGATGAACTGTGAATATTCACCTCCACAGGCTAAGGAAGCATTAAAAGGAATGGGTGTTATTGTTGGATATATTCAAAAAAGTGAGGAAAGACAAAACTTACCCAGTATAGAACAAAGCCGGCAGCACTTGTTGACTCCGTCTGAGAATCTTGTGGAGTATACGTCTTACCTTCAAAATGATCCCTGGCTGCTGCCACATTTAACACCTCTGACAAAGGAAGCATTATCGGAAGTAGGTCGTGTGTCAAGCAGGACAAAAGGATTAGACTTGATTTCTAAAGATCAACTAAATACCGGATGTGAGTGTGGCCTGGAATGGACTGTACCCTCGATTCCTCCAAGGCAAACAACAAAACAAAATACAAGGCCGCCTTTAGAATCATTCACTAAAACTGTAAAATATCAGAATGTCTCATTGCCAAAAGGAGAGAAATCACTGGATGGGGCGCAGGTAATTGATTCAATATCAAATGTTAGCTCCCCCAAGCTAAGAGTTAGAAAGAATGTGCAATTACATAAAGTGTATCAAAAAAAGGTGCAAAAAGAGGTATGTTTACCTGGATTATTTTCACATTCTCTTTCTATCCATATGCCTCTTTTGCCTGAAAATAAAAGACAGAAGAATGACTCAAAGCGAGGAGTTAAGAAAGGCATAATACACCCCCAAAGAACTTTGGAGAAATTGTTGTTTTCAAATATATTTAATACCACTGACGGTGGTAGCCCAGGCAATAGAACAGAACTGCAGTGGAGCATAAAAGAGAAAATGGTAAATATAAAACATAGAAAGGTCAAACCCGATTTGATTTTGACAAGTATATATGACTTCATCCCTTCTTTACCTTACCTCAAATTGAATAAAAAGACAATTGATGAGATTATCTCAAATAATGTAAAAAGAATAAAACAACCTGTATCACAGAAAAAGGAGAAGGAAAGAAGAAAAGTCAATATGAAAGGAATAATGGATCCCAACATTATCTTGAAAGCAAAGAAATCATCACTGTCACGTATACTCAATGAAAAGGAATCGCCAGGGCTGTTGAACATTATAAAACAAGACAGCAATGTGCAAATAGGTAAAGGTAAATCAGGTGTGAAACTGACAAACCTGTTTACTTCCTTACCATCTCTATCACATCCTAATTTGAATTCAAGAACAAAAGGAGGAAGAGATAAATCAGGAACACCATGGAACTGCCTTCCACCACTAAACCTCCAGGCATCATCAAATATCAGGAAAACATCATTTGCAGAGTCAATTAATAGAGACAGTTTAAGCAACATGATAGAATCAAAACAACGTTTGCCCCAGAAAAAGAAGGAAGATGCAGACAATATAGTATACATGAAAGATATAAGGGGCTGCAAATGTGCCCCTTTTAAAAGAAAGAAAAAACTTTTTACACATACACTGCATGGAAACAAACCACAGTGGAACAATAAAGAACAAGAGAAAATGATGCAGGAAGATAAGAGTGATCTAGTTGTAGTTCAGAATAATCTCTGTGTTTCCATTCTGTCTTCACCTCACCTGGAATGGGGTCCTGCAGTGAAAGAAGAGGCATACATGCGAGGAGTGTCAGGGTTCTGCCTTCCACCATTGACCCTCCAGGGGTTGTCAGATGCAGTGATAATATGTGGGGAGCCAACTGATGATATTTTAAGCAGCATAGAAAGATCAAAATATATGTCACAGGAGAATGAAGATAAAGTGGAAATGGCTTTGGAAGAGATAAGGAATCCCAAAAGAATAGCTTTGGAGGCGAACCAGTCTCCAATTGCACGGGAGTTACAGTTGAACATCAAAAAAAAAGAGGAAAAGATGCAGGAACATAAAGATGAACGAGTTGGGATTCAGAAAAAATCTTGTGTTTCCATCTCTTCTCTGCCTTACTGTGAAGTGGACACAAGAAGGAAAGGAGAAGCAATCATGCTAAGAAAAACAAGATCCTCTTTTCTACAACCCAAACTCCAGGATTCATCAGATACAGGAAACATAGCACATAAAAAGTCTGTTTATGGTGATAACTCAAACAATGTAAAAAAAGCCAAAGAACATATAATGCACGAAGAAGAAGGAAGAGTAAAAATGGCAAAAGTCCTACCTTTGGAGAAAAAGAAATCACCAAGTTCACAGGAAATCCAGTTGGACATCAAAGAACAAAAGAAAAAGATACAAAGAATTCAGGGTGAACCAAGTGTGATTTTGACATGTACTTCCATACCTGCTACTTCTTTTAAATTGGATACAAGAATAAAAGAGGAAGACTACAGAGCTGAAGTAACAAGGTACTCTCTTCCAGAACCATCACACCAGAAATCATCAGATATAGTGAAAAAAGAAAAAAAAGAGTTCATCAAGGGTGATATCACAAGTGATGTACAAGCAGCAAACGAATATATGCCCCAGAAAGGAGAGGATAGAGGAAAAGTAGTAAATATGAAATATATAATGTACTCCAAAGAGACAACTTCCAAGGCAAAGGTATTACCACTTCCACATGTACCCAATACCCCTGGCAGGTGTAGCCCCCAAATTAGAGAAGTACAGACAAACAGAAGAGAAGACTTGGGACATGTACAGGAAAGAAGTGAACTACATGAGGTTCTGACAGAACCTTGTCTACCTCAATTTACATTAAGCAAAGTTACAGAAGGCAAGAAAGAGAAGCAAAGAGTAATAAAACCCACTATTCCATTCTCATGGCACAGGGAATCATCAAATGCAGAGAAATTAAAATACACACTGTCACCTGTGAATGATATCTCAAGTGATTTGAAAATAACAAAATACATGACACAGAAAGAAGAGGGTAAAGCAAATATTTTTGTGAGAAACCTAATGCATCCCAAGTGCTTAGCTTTGAAGGCAAAGAAATCACCCCTTTTCCATATACTCAAAGCAAAGGAACTGCAAGTGAACATCAAAGAGCAAGTGAAAAGGGGGCAGGAAGGTAGAAGGGACACAGTCGTGCTTCTGAGCAAAATTTGTCCTTTTGTCACTTCTTCAGTTCATCTTAAATTTGACACAACAACAGAAGAAGAAGGTGGTCCAGGAATCATAAGGAATTATGTGCCACCCCCTGAGCTCCAAGATTCATTGCCTTCAGTGCAGATAGCACCTCCAAAGTCAACTGATAGCCACAGAAAGAAAGGAAAACAACATCCACCACCGAAAGAAAAGGACAGAGTACAAACAGCAGCCATGAGCGGCTCACTGTGCGCCAGTGGCACAGATTTCAAGGCAAAGACATCATCCCCTCCTCATGTGTTCAGTGTTGCCGAGCACAGTGCTCTGAGTAGGAGAAAGGAGCCATGGCTGAGCATTGAGGAGAGAGTAGAACAGGGGCAGGGAAGAACAGAAGACCATGATGTGGCTCCAACAAAAACTCCTCCTTCCTCGCCTTCTCCATCTCACCATAGATTGGATGCAGGGACCAAAGGAGACGAAGACTTGCCTGCAGTTGCAGGATTCTCTCCTTCACCATTTCAGCTCCCTGAGTCATCAGGTGCAGGGAAAATCAGATATGCAGATTCCAGTCAAGGTATTAGCTCATGTAATGGAATAATAAAAACTAATGGACATATGCCATATAGAGAGACAAAGTTCAGAGTAAAAACAAAAGACAAGAAAGATAGAATATACCCCAAAATAATAACTTTGGAAGCCCATACATCCCCACTTACACATCTACTCAGTAGAAACAGACTACCTTTGAATGTCAAAGGGCAAGGGAAGGAAGTGCAGGAGAGCAAAGGTGAGCCAGAAATGGTTCTGAGGGAAACTCGTGCCTCCTTACTTTCTCCATCTTACCTGAAATGGGACACTAGCAGGAATGAAAAGGAACACACAGAAAGAATAATACAATCCTGTTTTTCACCACTGAAGATTTATGATCCATTCAATCCAAGCAAAAAAGCAGATGCTAAGTCATTTGACGGTTATTTGTTAAAAGACAAAGATAGACTCAAAACAGTTATTGAAGACAAAGTGCTCCTGATATCTATGCATCAGAACGCAAAGGAATTACCACTTTCATATATACGTGATACCAAAGAATTGAAGTGGAAAATTAAAGAGCAAAAGAGAAAGGTACAGAGAGAGGACAGTGAACTAGTCACAAAACTGAAAAACATTTATATTTCTTTACTCGCTCTACCATATCTTAAATCTGATACAACAGGAGGAGAGGGGTACATGATAAGAATTACAAAATTGCCTCTCCCACAAGCACAGTCCAAGGAATCATCAGAATATGCTGAGACCGATGAGGGACAACTTTCAAAATACATAAAAAAATTAAAAGAACACATGCTACACAAAGAAGAGAAGGAGAGAGAGAAATATATGGATATGGATAGTAGAGTGGACCACAATAATATGGATTTGGAAGCAAAGAAATCACCTATTTTACTTACATACAATCTAAGTGACCTTCAGTGGAAAACTAAAGGGCAAGAAGGGAAGGTTCAGGAATATAAACGAGAGCCGGGTGATGCAACACTGACTGAGACTTGCACTTCTAAATCTTCTCTTCACCTTCACAAAAACACCAGCATCAGAGAAAAGGGCATGCCAATGTTATCAAGACCCTCTTTTCCCCCAGTAAACTTCCAGAAATCATCAGGTTCTGAGGAAGTGGTACATGCAGAGCCAATGGCTAGTGATACTGTCATCAGTCCCCCAAAAGAAAAACAACATTTGCCCCAGAACAGGGAGGAGGATGGCGTAGAAAGAGGAAACCTCATGTTCCCCAAACATCATGAAAAGGAGATGCAGGAAAGTAAAGATGGACCAGGTATGGTTCTGACCAAATCTTCTACTTCATCACCATCTCTCCCTGCCCTCAAATTGGATAAAGTACAAGTCAATAATGAAATGCTAGCACTTAAAAGATCTGTTTTCCTGAGAATATCGTACGCAGGGGAAATAGTACATACAGATTCAATCAGTGCTGATACCACAAAAGTTGGTCAAAACCTGAAGAAATGTTCTACTTCATCACCATCTCTCCCTGCCCTCAAAATAGATAAAGAAATACAAGTCGACAATGAAATGCTAGCACTTAAAAGGTCTGTTTTGCTCAGAATATCAAATGCAGGGCAAATAGTACATACATATTCAATTAGTGGTGATACCACGAAAGATGTTCAAAACGAGGAACAACCTATGCCTGAGAAAGAAGAGAGGGAAAGAGAAAAAATGGTAGATAGGAGAGATGCGATGCACACCAAAGATATAACTTTGAAGTCCAAGAAGTCACCTTCTTCATATATGCTCCACAGAACAGAATTACATCTGAACACTGGGGGGATAGAGCAAAAGAAACAGGAAAGTCAAGGTAAACCACCCAGTACGGTGGTAAGAAACATTTATGTCTCCAAACCTCCAACTAAGCTGGAATTGGATAAAGGTACACAAGTAGATGAAGGAAGGCTTGGAATTAAAAAACCCTCTCTACTTCTACGAATGCTTTCAGCATTATCAGATGCAAAGGAGAGACCAGATACGAAGGGAATTGGTAGTGATGTAATTAAAAGAAAACAACATATGTCAGAGAAAGAAAAAAAGTATGATGTGAAAAAAGTAGATATGAGGCTCAGGACACATCACAAAGAGGCAACGATTTCACCAATACCACATGTCCTTAGTACAAAGGAATTTATGTTGAATATTATTAAAGGGCCAGGGGAAAAAGTGCACAAAGGTAAAGATGAACCATGTATGGTTCTGACAAGAACTTTTCTTTCCATCCCATCAGCACCTCTTTATTTAGAGTCAGGGAGCAAAATAGACAAAGATGCACCAGGAATCATGGGATCCTCTCGTCCACAGCAGAATCTCCAGGAATCATCAGATACCCAGAAAACAGCAATTAGAGAGTCAGCTGCTGGTGAGAGTGAAATTGTTAAAAATGCAGAACACTCGGTGCCAGAAGAGGCCATGCAACAGTGGACCTCAAACTTCATGATCAGTGTACAGCAAAGGAAAGAGCCTCCACGAGTCAAATCTGAAGGATTTGATGATTGGAAGTCACCACCTTTGGCAGGGGGTCCAGATGCAACATATATGACAATACATCCCAAATTGCAGCCAAAACCTATTTTAGAAAATTTTACTTGCAAAGAAAAAATCAAGCCCACTAATCATTTAGAGTCAAAAGCACCTGAAATAAAACTGAATTTGATACCAGAGGTGGTAAAACAATCCTTCCAAAAGTTCAACTTTTATCAAAAACTGGCTATTTCAAAACATAACAGTTGGAAGCTCTATCCAAGACATAAAAAAATGTTCTTTTTGTCTCTGGGAGGGATTGATACCATAGAATTTAACCTAAAGTACAAATACCAAAAAGACTCACCTCCTGTCAGCTGTATGAAGTCACTGATTGTTAATGTTTCAAGGGGCAATGAAAAGATCATTACAAAGTTAAAGAGTATAAATGAGCTAGATAGTGGAACATCTCCTTTGACTTCTGCTAGAGAGATGACATTGCCTCATATTCTCCAAAACTATTCAGTAGGAGAAAAAAACAAACTTCTCATACACTTTTCTATGAAAACACTGGAGATTCAAATGAAAGCCTTTCCCAGAATTGTAAGAGAATCTTACACAATGGCCAGGGCTCAGGATGGAAGGAAGCCTTTATCTAAATGTATTCATTCTGGTGTCAAAGTACCAAAACGAAAAAACAGAGTTTTGTTACTTTTTGAGGAAAAATCTCTTCATCAAATAGATCTTGATTTACAATACAAATACCATCGTTTTCTCCTGGGCTCTCCAGTCAAAAGTATGTTCCCTAAGCCAAATGCACTTCCCAAACATATTCTTAAATTACAGACAGTTGCAATATGTAAAAAAGTAGATAATAGTGGAGAAAGTGGTGGTCTTTCCATTGGTACAAGACCGTTAGAAGAACATATCTCTTTCAAAAAGCAAAGTTTCCATGAAAACTCATCATTAGTCAGAAATTTCTTGGAGCCCACTCAGGTGTGTGCCTCTGACCCTGATCAACACAACACAGTGCAGAAAGATACCGTGGCTCTTTCAAAGTTAAAATCTCATGTGACTCCAGAAAATGATAAACGATGTCATGTATGGTTTCAAGAAACAAATACATGTGAATCTGTTGATTTAAAGACTCAGGAAAAGACTCGGGATTTAGTTGATTCCCATTCAATTCAAAATTTTGAAGATTTTACTGATAGTCAGACAAATATTGAGAGTTCAGATAACTTGGAGGAATGCTCAGCTCTTGATGTACACGAGAGTGAAGAATGTATATTTTCAGATGCCAACCCTTATTTAAGTTGGAAGTCACAGAATATTCTGTTTGAATTACAGAAAGACATGCCTGTGGAAAATCTCTACAAGAAGAAAAAAATCAAAACTGATTTGAAACCACTTTACAGTGAAGATTCAGGTTCCCATCATATTAGAGGCTGTCAAAAACATTCCTCATTTGTGACACCACCTTCTTACGAATCCCACAAAAGCAGGAAACATAGGTCATCCTCTGAAATGACACCACCTTCTTATGAATCTCTCAAAAGCAGGAAACATAGGTCATCTTCCAAAATGCGACCTCCTGACTTGTGGTGTCTCAGTTCCTTAAATACTGTAGAGGTTTTGTCTGTATCATCTTCCATTCCGTTCAGCGAAGAGAAGCTTTTACAGACTTCAAGGAGTGGAAAATGTTATTCTTTAGTCCCCTTAATGGAATCAGATATTGAATTACATCTTGCAAAAAGCCAAGGCAAACCTCACAGGCATTTGGAAAGCAAAGAACGAAAGAAGACCAAATTGTATTTATCTAGAAAGAACAACACTTCTTGGGAATGTGATGACAGTTATACACAGCGTAAAGAGAAACGCACAAGAAAGGAGAAAGTACGGGATTATGAGTCAGAAAGGTCAGATTATTTCCCAAGCAAACGTAAGTCAGCATCAAAACCTCCTCGAGAGGATATCAGCTTCCATTCTGAAAGAGAACAAAACCAGCCATTTTTTTATGCCTGTATACCATCAGACTCGCCGGAGATTATACCCCAAACCGTTCGCTGGACTATTCCCCGCAACACTTTAAGGAAGAAGAACTTCAGAAGTCCCCTGGTGGCCAAGATTTCAAGTTCTTGCAACATATGGAGTTCATCCAGAAAGCTGCTGGGGTCGCTGTTAGGGTCCTTCAGCCTCGTTCATCAAAAATGATGTTACCATATCAAGATTCATCTCGAGGGGAAAGCTGGTTGCTCTTGTGATATTCTTTGAAAAATAAAATCATATAAAGTCAAATGGTTTCCTCATGAAGTGTTTTCTAAACTGATACCTTTTATTTCTACAGTAGATTTGCACAGTTCTGGGAGGGATGGATGGGAAAGCAGATGATTTCCGGTTTGGTCCAGCCATGCGTGAGATCTCCCCTCAGTTTGTGCTACCTCCTTATAATCCCCAAAGGAGAAGCCCACAGATGCCGAAGCCCCCTTCCCACCCTCCCCACGCACTCCCCCATGACTGAAGGGTGAGTGGGAGGAATTGTAGCCCATACATGAGATTGAGAGTACCCTAAAAGGTAGGAGGACATAGATACTGAAGGGAGACAGTTTCAAGTAGCAGTGAGGGTTCAACATTGTCAAATGTCACAAGATACAGGGATAAGTACTGGTTTTGAGAACCCAGGTTCCTCTGACGGCTTTGTCCTTGTCCCCAACCACAAGTGGAACCCACAGCAGCTCTGTGACCCATACCTGCTCACCACCTGCCATGGCTAGGGCATCAACGCGCTTGGGGACCTCGGCACAGAGCACCTGCCACTGCATCCTCTGGGGTGGGGGGTGGCAGGGAGCCGCCCCACAGCACTGCCAGGTGAAGGGAGACACCTCTCAGTGCACCTGAACTACCTGCCCTCCTATTACCACCTGCCCTGGGTTGTGAGGGCCCTGGTGGGGGATGGAGCAGGTCCACCTGTAGACAGAGATGACTGAGAGATGGAGTGTGATCTGGGGCACTGCCAGCAGTGCACCCTCACCTTTGCCCTCAGGGCTGCTGACTCCAACCCCTGCCCCCAGGCTCTTGCAGGAGGCCCAGAAAAGCTGAGTTGACCCAGGGGCTGCCAGGAGAAGAACCCAGATGTGTGAGATTGGGGATGGGGTGGTGGGATTTTTAGCGCCAAGTGAATTTTTTTGAATGTATTTTGTACTGGCTTATTTCTTGTATGTAAATAAAATATTGGTCTCATTTGGGAAAAAAACCCATTTTTTTGCCTCATAAAAATTCCATAATGTTAATCATTTTATTATTATATTTTTCATATCACCATTATATTCATGCTAGGATAACAATGCTTCCTCTATTATAAATGCTACTTGATCTCTTTAAAACACATATTTCCTATGTGTGGAATATTTGGGGATGCTTAATAAAATACAAAACTATAAAAATTTCCAATTTTTTTTTACCAAGGAAAGTATCTAATTGTATACAACCTACACACAACTTTTAATTTTAATAATAGAAACAATGAAATTATTTCACTTCTTGACATTTATCAAGACTTTAACTCCCTAAGACATGCACTACAACCACGCACTAGATTCTGTCATCCGTATGATGGTCTTGGCATCTGAGTCATGTCTGTTGGGTTTGACAATCAAATTGAGTATTTTATTACTTTTTATTATAGAGAATTTTGAGCATACACACACAAAAAAGACAGTAGTATAATGTACCTCTATGTGCCCCTCACTCAGCCCTTAAACTTTGACCTATAGTCATACCTGCCTCATCCACTTCTCCATTAGTATTTTGAAGAAAATTACAGGTATATAATTTTATCTAAAAATATTTTACATATCTCTACAAGATAACTTTTTAACAACCATCTCATATCTAAGAAGTAACAATAATTATGTAATATCAAATATTCAGTCAGATGATTTCCAACTGTCTCATGAATGTCATTTTCTAATAGTTCCCATTCCATTTGCTTTTTTTTTTCTTCAAATTGAAGAAACCAGGTTGTTTGTTCTGTAGAGTTTCCCACAACCTGCAGTTTGCTGATAGTGTCCCCATTTCAGATTGAAATTATTTAACTTTGAATTCCTACTTGTTCCTTAAAAGGTCTTTAAATAGATTACACAGTGTGCACCATTTAGAGTAAAATGTAGTGTTTCAGAAGACTGCCTGTCACTTCTGGCAATGCAAATTAGAGCTGTCACAGCTATAGGGCTATTATATATTTATCTGCTGTATAGAGATGTTCTATAGTTACATGTTCTATACGGCTGTTATATAGTTATATGTTATATAGAGCTGTTATATACTTAGAGCTGTTACAGCTGAAATAGCAAAATTTTTTACCATAAATGGTAGGGAGGGATTAAGTGACTAGTTCTTGTATTGTGAAGAACTTGCACTGAGACATCAAATGTCTATTTGTCAATCTATTTGAAAAGTATTACAAAATTTTGAATACCAAATTAGATATGAAAGGGAATATTTATTTAGAGTGAGAAATCAATACACATTTCAAATTGTATAAAGCTGATCAAACTAAAACCATCATGAGTCCAAAAACGAAAACTGCTTTTTATACTTGTTATTAACTGCTTAGTACACTTTTTTCCTACTTTTTTTTTGGCTGCATGCTCTTTGATCACCTCTTCATAAAACAACAATTTTGTA
Source organism: Aethalodelphis obliquidens (assembly GCF_003676395.1). Taxonomy (NCBI): domain Eukaryota; kingdom Metazoa; phylum Chordata; class Mammalia; order Artiodactyla; family Delphinidae; genus Aethalodelphis; species Aethalodelphis obliquidens. The sequence goes on from NW_020837959.1 coordinate 8,406,854, forward strand.
ATACAATTTTTCCTATAGAGATCAAAAGTAAACCAGTCTTCTGGGGCTTGGTCAACACTTGTTGTTTACTATTAACAATTTAGAAAGTTCAAGCACCTTTGCTGACTCAGCGATCATTTAGTACACCATTTCATCTGGAACCACCAGACTTCATCCGAACAGGATGCAGAAAGTACTGTAAGATGCAAGCTGACAAGCTGAGGTGCATAAATGTGTTACTTTGCCCACAGATGTCCTTGCTGTCTGTGGTGCTAGTATAGGTGTGTACTCCAGAAACAAATATCATAAACTCTATGTCATGGAATCCTCATTAAAAAAGAAAGTATAGTGAATGCATCTGCTCTTTCGTTTCTCTTCCGTTTGGAAAAGAACGTCCTTTTTGACTAGGTGTTGTAGAGAATGATTTATAGCTTATAATTTTACACACCTGATGCATGGAAGACTTTTCCAGTTTCCTATCCAAATCTTCCAAGTCTTGTTTCTCCTCTATGACACATATTCCTCTTGCTCTGGGCACTGTAGGAAGCTATATAGCCTTGCGCCCTCAAGTCCCAACCTGGGATGTGTCCTTCCCAGTGGGCAGAAGGATTCCTAGAACTTATCTCTATACCAGGATGGCCAGCATAGTTATAGACAACAGTGAATGTCAATCACATAAACATGTAGCCCACTAAACCCAAACTAAATGCATCCTGACTCAACTTCCCCTGAGCCTAAACCCGCAAACACGAAGTCAGATGTGACAAAGTGTAAATCAAAGTGGAAAGCAAGAATACTTTTAACTAATTGGAGTTAAAACGTCTCACTCTCACAAATCTTTGGGGCCCTGAAGTTCAAGCTTCTTTAGCCTTTATGGTACATCTGCTTATGCAAATCAGATTACATTAATTAATTAATTTCCATATTCTAGCAACAAACATTTATTCAGTGTCTGCCATGTGCCAGGCCTTGTCCTGGGTGCCGGACCTAACAAAGCACAATCTCAACTTGGGAAGCTCACAGTTAGCAGGTCGAGAAGAGACAGTCTTTGCAAAGCGCTGTGACAGGACAGGATTAGACACATGCATACGTACACAAACACAGCCTGGGGCATCTAATTTCCCCAACGCACATGCATATCTTCCTGGTATCTTTGCTGGAGAAAACAAAAGCAGTTCTGAGGCCAAAATTATTTGTCCTAAGCCATCTGTCAAGAATTACCCATTTTGAATGGGTATTGGCAAAATGATGAACCCCCAAGCCAAATCTTCTGGTGACCCACATGGCCTGCCTTCTTTTAGACACACAAGACTCTGGAGGAACCAAGGCATGTGTTTCCTCTTGGCTTTAAAGACCCAAGTTACAATAGACGGTGATGGTGTAGCCATGAGCCGTTAAAACTGGGGAGAGAGATTTAGGCTTGTGTTTTGAGGTAATGAGGGAACTTGGGAGGACAGAGACAGTGTTTGTCATAAGCAAGATGTACACTTAGGTCTGAGAATTTCCTAGTTCTACTGCACACAACTACACCCCTGCAAGGCCTGACGCATTACTTGGAAGAAATAGAGAAAGCAGCAGGAATTCATCCTTGAGTCAGAGGTTACCAAACTTTCTCAGGGCTTTCAGTGCCTCTGGTTTTTTTCATTACACTCCTAGGGCAAAATAAATAAGCCAACAATTCTGCACATTAAGTAGCATAGGTCCAAACAACTTAATTATGATTTATATCTTAATCACTTAGGAGTTGCTTGAAAAAAAAGCAATATAAATCAAAAGAAAAAAATATTTTTATTTCATTCTTAAATAACCACACTTACTAGTTGGATGTGTATACCTGTTGGGCCCTGCACAACGTTTCAAACTTTGGGAATCAGATTGGACACTTCACGTTGATTTTTGTGCAGTACTTTCTTTTCTTTTCGCAACAGCTAAAAGCCTCAGCTTCACAAAGAATTTACATAATGGAAAGGAATGTAGCACCATTGAATGATTGTGAAGTCCCTTAAGCTAGTAGTTCACGCTGTGTCCAACAGATGTCGCTGTGTTTCCCCCACAATTTAAACCAATTGCACGTGGCCACAGGGCATAGGTTTAGGACCGCCCAGAAACGCTAACAAACGGAGCAGGCGAAATAAAAGCCCCAAGAAAAGACTTATCTCTGTACCCAAAGGACCAGGGAATGGGAAGCTGAGCAGTACAGAACCCTTTTCACAATACCTGCTCTATTCCAAATATCACAAATAAATCACACCCTTTCCTCTCTCCCCTGGGAACAGTGCGGGTGTGGACTGTTCCCTGTCTATGAGCTGACACAGGGCCCCCATCCTACCAGCCCAGGGTTAAAGTGTCCACAGAGCCTGAGGGTGGTGCCCAGACTTCCACCAAATAAGGTAACTAGCTGGCCAGTTAGAAGATTTAAAGTGGAACTAGAAAAAAGTCCAGAATATCTTCAAATATTACTCATCACACCAAGAACCAGGAACATCTCATCTCACCTCAGTGAGAAAAGACAAAAATCTGTGAAAGATTTTAAAGCAGTCATCATAAAAATGCTCCAATGAGCAATTATGAACACTCATGAAACAAATGAAAAAAAATAATAAAGACACAGAAAAGAAATACAGGGTAAAAGGAAGAATCAATTGAAATTTTTCAAGCTGGAAAATGAAATAAAAGGCTCATTGAATGCGCTCAGTAGCAGAAAATGGAAATGACAAAAGAATCAGTGAGAAACTCCCAAACAGGATAAACCCAAAGAAATTCATGCCAAGATACATCACCGTAAAATTTTTAAAAATAAAAACAAAGAAGGGACTTCCCTGGTGGTCCAGTGGTTAAGAATCTGCCTTCCAATTACAGGGGACGTGGGTTCGATCCCTGGTTGGGGAATTAAGATCCCACACACCACAGGGCAACTAAGCCCACACACTCTGGAGATGGTGTGCCACAACTAGAGAGAAAGCCGCATACCCCAACGAAGAGCCCATGTGCCGCAGTGAAAGATCAACTACTGAGCCCATACACCAGATCAACTGCTGAGCCCATACACCACAACTACAGAGCCCGCAGGCTGCAGCTACAGAGCCCACATGCCACAACTAGAGAGAAGCCCATGCGCCACAATGAAAGATCCTGCGTGCCACAGCTAAGACCTGACACAGCCAAAAATAAATAAAAAATTTTTTAAATCATTACATAGGAAAAAAGTTGTTAAAAAAGAAAAAGAAAGATATTGAAAGCACTCTCTGCTATTCAATACCTTCCAGTGAAGCCCCGTTTTACTCAAAGAAAAAAATCAAAGTCCATACAACAGCCTCCAAGGCACTATGTGATCTGGCTCTTTACTAACTTTCCAAGCTCATCTTACATTTCTCTTTCGTTGACTACATTCCAGCCACACAGGCCTCCTTTCTGTCCCTTGAATATACTAGGTATGCCTCCACTTAGGGTCCTTGCTCTAGTTATTCCCCTTCTCAGAATTCTCTTTTCCCAAATATTTGTTGAATTAACTGAATGACAAGAGTGGTAAAATGAGAATATCTACCAGCACACATTCTAAAAGGCTTCCATTATTTCACTAAAATGTCCTATACTGGCTTCCCCAGGTGCTACTCTGATAACATCCAGGTGTTGTCTTGAATGATATGCACTTCTAGTGTCCAGATTATTGTCCCTTGTACTATCATTCAATAATAGCAACTAGTAGGATTTTTTAGAAATAGTCATTGCCAAGTACTGTGCCAGGGAGAGCAAGATGGACCTACAGTGATTTCAGTCAAGTTACAGGATACAAAATCAATATACAAAAATCTGTTGTGTTTCTATACACTAATAATGAACTACCAGAAAGAGAAATTTAGAAAACAATTCCATTTACAATTGCATCAAAAAGAATAAAATACCTAGGAATGAATTTAACCAAGGACATGAAAGATATGTTCACTGAAAACTATAGGACATTAATGGAAGAAATTGAACGAGACACAAATAGATGAAAAGATATCCATGCTCATGGATTGGAAGAATTAATATGGTTAAAATGTTCATACTACCCAAATCAATCTACAGAGTCAATGCAATCCCTGTCAAACTTCCGATGGCATTTTTCACAGAACTAGAAAAACAATCCTAACATTTGTATGAAACCACAAAAGACCCCAAATAGCCAAAGCACTCTTCAGAAAGAAGAACAAAGCTGGAGGCATCAAGCTCCCTGATTTCAAACTGTACTTCAAAGCCATAGTAATCTAAACATATGGTACTGGCATAAAAACAGACACACAGATCAATGGAGCAGAATAGACAGCCCAGAACTAAATCCATGCATATGTGGTCAATTAATCTACAACAAAGGAGGCAAGAATAAACAAAGGGGAGAAGGCAGTTTCTTCAATAAATGCTGTTGAGAAAACTGGACTGCCACATGCAAACGAATGAAACTGGAGCACTATCTTATACCATACACTAAAAATAACTCAACATTTATTAAAAACTTGAATGCAGGACCTGAAACCATAAAACTCCTAGAAGAAAACACAGATGGTAATCTCCTTGACATCAATCTTGATGATATTTTGGATTTGACACCAAAAGCAAAACAAGAGGAAAACAGGAAGAAGAAGAAGAAGAAGAAAGAGGAGGAGGAGAAGGGGGAGGACTGCATCAAAAAGTTTCTGCACACGGGCTTCCCTGGTGGCGCAGTGGTTGGGAGTCCGCCTGCCGATGCGGGGGACGCAGGTTCGTGCCCCGGTCCGGGAAGATCCCACATGCCGCGGAGCGGCTGGGCCCGTGAGCCATGGCCGCTGAGCCTGCGCGTCCGGAGCCTGTGCTCCGCAATGGGAGAGGCCACAACAGTGAGAGGCCCGCATACCACAAAAAAAAAAAAAAAAAGTTTCTGCACAGAAAAGGAAACCATCAGCAAAAAAGGCAAACCTACTTAATGGGAGAAAATATTTGCAAATCACATATCTGGTAAGGGATTCATATCCAAATGTATAAAAAACTCATACAACTCAATAGCCAAAAATCTAACGGAATCACTTTGCTGTACACCTGAAACTAGTACAATATTGTAAGTCAACGATACTTCAATTTTTAAAAAGACAAGAAATAACAAGTTTTGGCAAGGATTCAGAGAAAAGGCAACCCTTGTGCATTATTGGTGGGAATGTAAACTGGTGCAGCCACTATGAAAGACAGTATGGACGTCCCTCAAAAACTTAAAAATAGGGCCACCATATGGTCCAATAATTCCACTTCTGGGTACTTATCCAAAGAAAATGAAAACACTAATTCAAAAAGATATATGCAGCCCTATGTGCGTTGCAGTATTATTGACAATAGCCAAGACAGAAACAACCTCAATGTCCATTGATGGATAAATAGGTAAAAAGGATGTGATTGATATATATTTTTTTCCAGCCATTAAAAGAAAGAATGAAATCTTGCCATTTGTGACAACATGGATGGACCTTGAGGGCATTATAATAAGTGAAAGAAGTCAGACAGAAAAAGATATGATCATATGATCTTATATGTGGAATCTAAAAACAAGCAAAAAAACAAAAAACCCAAACTCATGGATGTAGAGGACAGATTGGTGGTTGTCTGAGGCATGGGGTGGGGTGTAGACAAAATGCATGAAATGGATCAAAAAAAAAAAAAAAATCCAGAGGGAGAGGGAGATGGGGGGAAGCAATTCTATTACTTGCAGCAACAGTGATGGCTTGATACAACTTAACATTCCATTTCTTCTAAAATTCATAGTTCCCTGCAGGGAGAACATACTACCAAATTCCTATATTTTTACTAATTTCATTTTAAGACATATGAATTTCATATTTAAGATGTTTTCTAGTTTTAAAAAAAAACAACTGTCTAAGATCTATTTCTGATTCCTCTGGACAACATATAAACAATTCCATGGTTTTCCCAGCAACTCAGATAGACATTCCCCCTAAATACCCAGCAAGGCATAGTACTGCATCTTAGCCAACTCATTAGTAGATTTAGAACATGCATATCATCATAGGATTACAAGAATTATTACAAAATAAGCCATATCACCTCTCCTTACTGACAAAAATAGACTGGAACTCTGGAAAGGAAAGCTCGCCCTTCATCCAAGAATCTCAACTGATTGTGAGCTGCTGCACAGTAAATTTATCAGGACTCGGCATTACTCTGTGTTCATTCTAAGCTAACACGTCATCAGTTCTTCAAAACTCAGCTGTTACTGCCATGTCCTTTTCCAAAAGGAGTAAATACATTTCAGTATACATTCTAAACAGTGAATGATACCATCCTGAGGCACAATGCAGAGCCATGTGACCAGACCGTGCGTGACCATTTCTTTAGGGAAGTTCTGTTCCCCCCGATGCCGGGGAGAGCTCATCAGCCAACACTGATCAAGCGCCAGGCACGCTTGATATCCATCATAACATTGACTTTTCACGTGGACCCTGGCGTTATTACTCCCATTTTACAGATGTGGAAACTGAGGTTCAAAGTTTCGATAACTTGGCCAAAGTCACCAGTTAAGGGGCAACATCTGAGCTCTAGCCCCAGTCTAATTGCAAAGCCTCATTAGAGAGCAGGATACACAATTCACATTCCCTTTAAGATCGGGTGTGAGATTTCAGAGGCAGCTGCTTTAGGCTGTGTTTCCAGACACAGAGGGGAGGCACTCTTTGGTCCCCGTTTCGGAAGCTTCGGTCTCCTCTCTGCCCCTCCTTGAACTTCTCCGCGCTCCCGTTTTCCCAAAGCTGCTACTCTTCCCCAACTGGCCAGCTGAAGCAAACAGGAAAGCGGAGAGGCACAGAATTTCCTGCCAGGAGACCATGGGGTCAGGTCCAGCTCTGTTACTATCTGCCCAACCTCCCTGGGTTTTCTATTGTAAAATAAGAGCGCTGTGCTAGGTTAATGGTTTCCCCTATGTGAGCCTAAATAAAAGATACCTGACTTTTTAGCTGGGATGATCTCAGCTGTCTCCTAGCCTAAAATACCGCGATCGGCAGTGAATTCTCAGGAAGCCTTTCTTGACGGCTCCCACCAGCCCATCCTCATCTCTTCCTTCTCTGAATTCATGGCTCATCATTTGCGCATACAAGGATGCCCTGACATTTACAGGGCCCAGGGCAAGAATGCAAAGGGAGACCCACATACCATTTGTCTAAATATGCAAAAGTTATCAATAAACTAACAAGCCATTATATAAAACGTGTTCTATCCATCCTTCAAGGTGACAACTAAATCTTCATAACGCACTGGGAGCCTGGGCTCAAATTTAGAATCCACAGACCTCTTGGAGATCTGCACGGGAAAGTGACAGTGCAGGAGGGGTAATCTTGTCTCAGGACTCTGGCCCACAGCCCTCCCCACTTCCTTCCCAACTTGGCCCGTTCTCCCAAGGAAGGACATCACGTTTGCGGGTGTGAACACAGCAGCACACGCATGCAAGTTCCATCAACCTTCCCCAACACACACACGTGCGCGCACACACACACACACACACACACACACACACACACACACACACAGCTGTCCCTTGCCCCCTGCTGGGTCCTACCGTGTGTGTTCATTCTCTGGAGAAGAGACTTGGAAAAGAACACATTCAGACCCTGAGAGTTGGCTCAGGACCTTAGGATTGGGATGGGGTGGAATCCTAGGAACACACAGCACGGTCCCTAAGAAGGTGGGTGGACACCTCCCCTGTCACACACTCAGCACACTCCTTCCTGGGAAGGTGGGCTCTGTACGGAAGAAAGCCAAGCCCACCAAGGCAGGGGTGCAGAGCAGGGGACCCTCTTGCTGAAGGCAAGAGGGTCATTCCTTTCATGCTTTCTGACTTTTAGCTCCCCTTATTTTCCTCTTCTCAGATAAGATCTTTAGACAGTTTTGCTGCCTGTGGGTACCAGGTTTAGGTAAGAGAACTGGATATTGTACTCCCAGCCTATTGACAGGGTTTCCTTTGCAGAACACCTTTTCTCTTGCAAGATCCCTTACTTAACATTTATACAGAATTCTAGAAACCCGATCTACCATCAACCATTTGGATTTAACTATATATCACTAGAGTCATCGCTCAAAACTATTTCCTCTCCACTTCATCTTGAAGTTGATTTTCTAATTTACTTGTCGTTTATTGTAACCAGATTTCTCTAGTATATTCATCACATGAAATATCGGCGTTTCAATCTTTGAAACCACGTATGTCCACGTAGGTGTTTCTGTTGCTACCTGGATGTATGGTTCTTCAGCTGGATGTGGGAATCTTGGATTACAGCCTTTTCCAGCAGCACTTTGTAAATACCATCTAACTGTCTCCCAGCCTCAAGTAATGACAAATGAGACATTCAACACTGCTCCAAATCTTTTTCTTCGGTTAAGTTTCTTATATTTTAGCTCAGAAGCTGGTCTGCTTTGTAGCGGGTGAGCCCAGCAGAGAGTGAGGAGGAAGCTAGCAAGGTCCTCTGCACCTGAATCCTGGCAGATCCCCAGGCAAAATATGGAAGTCTGGAAGCCCAGCAGCTATTTTGCTCAAAAGAAGTAGTTGCGTGGGCTTCCCTGGTGGCGCAGTGGTTGAGAGTCCGCCTGCTGATGCAGGCAACACGGGTTCGTGCCCCGGCCCGGAAGGATCCTGCGTGCCGCGGAGCGGCTGGGCCCGTGAGCCATGGCCGCTGAGCCTGCGCGTCCGGAGCCTGTGCTCCGCAACGGGAGAGGCCACAACAGTGAGAGCCCCACGTACCGCAAAAAAAAAGTAGTAGTTGGGCGAGGAAGGGGGCACAGAAGCGTTTGGGTCACCATCTCCCCAGAGAGCTCCCTATATTCACAGCACTTTGTAAATGCACCTGTGAAATCTCGAAGAATTCTGACCAATTACCCTCCACGATGCCATTCCCTACTCATATACCATAATATATGATCATGTTCTTTCTTCTACAACCTCATAATGATTAGATACTGTCAATCTTTAAAAAATTTTTCCATCTAATGAATATTAAATGCTATTTCATTGTTATTGTTTAAATAGCTTTATCGAGATAGAGTTGAACACACTAAACTACATATTCTTCAAATGTACAATTTTCTATGTTCAACACATTTGACACCCATGAAACCACCACCACAAACAAAATAATAAACATGTACATCACTCCCCAAAATTTCCTTGTGCTTTTTAAAAAAATGTCTCCATCCTGCCTTTCTTCACCCGCTCCACCCTCATTCTGCAGGAAACCACTGGTCTGCTTTCTGACACGATAATTAGTTTGCATTTTGTAGAATTTTATATAAATAACATAATTATTTTGAGATTCATCCATGATGTTGCATATATCAATTGCTCATTCCTTCTTTTTTTTTTTTTTTTTTTTTTTTTTGCGGTACGCGGTACCCTTACTGTTGTGGCCTCTCCCGTTGCGGAGCACAGGCTCCGGACGCGCAGGCTCAGCGGCCATGGCTCACGGACCCAGCTGCTCCGCGGCATATGGGATCTTCCCAGACCAGGGCACGAACCTGTGTCCCCTGCATCGGCAGGCGGACTCTCAACCACTGCGCCACCAGGGAAGCCCTGCTCATTCCTTCTTACTGCTAAGTAGTACTTCGTTTCGTTGTATGAATATACCATAATGTATCAATTCACCTATTGTTAAACAGCAGAGTAATGTCTAGCTTTTGGCTACTGTGAATAAAATTGCTAGGAGCATCCACGTACACATCTTTGTATAGATGTTCTCCCTCATTTCATTTACATAAACACCTAAGTGAATGGCTGGATTTTATGTCAGACCTTTGTTTAACTTTTTACTCAACTATGGAGCCACAGTTCTGGAACATAGTCCTGGGTTCACGCCCACTTCTCTATGGCCTGGAAACCTGATGCAAGAAAATGGGTTCATCACAGGGCTCACCTCTCGTGTTTTCTGTTTCTCTGGGATCACTTTCTTTTGTTGCCTGATGTTCAGTATGTTGGCAACCACTGTTTTCTACATGTTGCCTAGTTTTTTGTTGTTTCAGGCAGGTGGGTAAACCCAGTCCCATCTCAACCATGTGCAGAAGTGTACCTTTTCCTAAGCTTTAAATTCTTTTTTATCTTTGTCACTCTTTAAAAAAAATAATAAATACATTTAAGGCTACAATTTTTCTGGTGAATATTTTTTTACATGTCCCCTGAATTTTTGATACTTTGTTCCTTTTCTGCTCATTTTAATGGTTTCTAATTTCTACTTTGTTGTATGACTTCATCTATTGTCTAAAAGACTTTAAATGATTTTATTATAAAACATGTCCCACATTTCAGAGAACAGTGCCATGAATGCCTATATACCATTTCCCCAGATTCAACAGTTAACAAGATTTTTCCACATTTATTTCAACGATGCATGTCTGTTTTCTTTTTCTTTGCTAAAGTATTTTCAAGAGAATCCTAGACATGTCATTTCCCTCCAGCATATTTTAGTCCCTAAAATATAAAAACATTTTCTTCTTTAATCACAATGTTATTATCACATGTAATAAAATTAACAGTAATTCTTCAGAACCATTTTACGATCAAGTTCTCCTGATTATCTTAACATATTTGTTCACATTATTCAAAATAGAATGGAATCAGGGTCCACTCATTACATTTGTTGGTTGTGCTTTTTAAGGCTCTTTTCATCAAACTGAGTCCTCCCCCTTCCTCCACAATTGGCTTGTTCAATAAGCCAGACCAGTTGTCCTATAGAATGTCCCACATTCTGATTTGTTTTTTCGTATCTCTGTGATTTTATTTAACTTCTTTTCTATCCCCTGTATGTCTTCTAGTTCGCCCTAGAGACTTGATTAGATTCAGGTTTAACTTTTTTTTTTGGCAAGAATATGTTACAGCTGGTGCTGTGCTCTTCATATTGCATTACATCTGGAGGCACCTAATGTCTGGTTTCTATTTTTAGTGATGCTAAGACTGATCAAAGGGTGTGGGTGGTGACAGCCTGATCTCTCCATCATAGCTCCCCACCAATCATTGGTCAAGTGATATTATCCTTTGATGACTATTGCCTGATTCAATTATTTCATTAGGGGTGGCTAAGTGATACTTTCCTATAATTTCTTTCGTATGTATTAGCTGGAATTCCCCTGTAAATAAGAACTGTCACTCTTCAGTTAGGGCTATTTGATTATCCTGAAAGGCAAGATAACTCTTTGCTTCTAATTGCCAATTTTCAGAGTAAGAAATTGGTGTCCTCAAGTGGGAAGGAGCCGTATAGCACAGGGAGATCAGCTCAATGCTTTGTGACCACCTAGAGGGGTGGGATAGGGAGGGTGGGAGGGAGACGCAAGAGGGAGGAGATATGGGGATATATATATATGTATAGCTGATTCACTTTGTTATAAAGCAGAAACTAACACACAATTGTAAAGCAATTACACTCCAATAAAGATGTTAAAAAAAAAAGAAATTGGTGTCCTCAGACAAAACTACAATTCAAAAAGCTACACGCACCTTTATGATCATAGCAGCACTATTAACAATAGCCAAGACATGGAAGCAACCTAAATAGCCATTGACAGAGGAATGGATAAAGAAGATGTGGCATATATACAATGGAATATCACTCAGCCATAAAAAAGAATGAAATAATGCCATTTGCAGCAACATGGATGAACCTAGAGATTATCATGCTAAGTGAAGTAAGTCAGACAGAGAAAAACAAATACCATATGATATCACTTATACATGGAATCTAAAGTATGACACAAATGAACTTACCTACGAAACAGACTCACAGATGTAAGGAACAGACTAGTGGTTGCCAAGGCTGGGGACAGGGATGGGGTGGGAGTTCGGGGTTAGCAGATGCAAACTATTATACATAGAATGGATAAACAACAAGGTCCTGCTGTATAGTACAGGGAACTGTATTCAATATCCTGTGATAAACCATAATGGAAAAGAATATGAACAAGTATATATATATACACATGTATAACTGAATCGCTTTGCTGTACAGCAGAAACTAACACAACGTTGTACATCAACTATACTTCAAAAAAAAAACAAATGAAATTGGCTCCCTGGTACTTCCAGTGATGTCCAATGAGCTGGGTCGCTCTCTCTCTCTCTCCCTCTCTCTTCTTCTCTCTTCCATATATTCAATTGGTTAAATTAATTGAAAGAATACATGACTCTTATTAATTCCCCAGCTGTGCCCCTTTGTGAGTTGAGGGTCCCCTAGAGCCAGAAGCTTGGCTTCATGGAAGAGGCGGGGGATAAAATTTCCCTCAGAGAGCTAGCGGCCACTTTTGCACAGACAGTTGTGATGCTGCTGGCTCAGGTGGGCTGAAACCTTCACAAGCAGGGCTTGTTGGGTTCTCCGCACCTTCTAGTCATTGAGTTGAAGTTTACCCACCTCAGATGGGAATATCCAGCAAGAGGGTCACCTGGCCTTCATGAGAGCCCAAGAGCCCAGCAGCTGCTTTTCAAAAGCGGGAGTGCCAGTGGGAGCAATCGCATCGGGGAGCGACAAGTTCAAGGCCTCGGGGTGCGTCTGAGTAGAGGCTGCCTCTCTTTGCCCGAGACTCCAACGGGCATAATCGTTAGTCACAGCGACTTATAGTCAGGATGACAGGTCCCCAAGGGTGGTAGTACTTCTCTACATGACCAGAATCATCCCTCTGGCACTTATGGGACAAGAAGTACAAGCACATAACACATCAATCCGTGCCATACGTCCATAGGTAAAAGCAGCTACGCCAGCCATATTCATTAACTTCACACCTTATTAGAGAAATATACATTTAATATACTTGCTGAAAGGGACACTTGCTGGTATCTATTTTTGCTTGGGTCCAGTCAAGAGAAAGAAACCACACCGTAATTTAAGAGGGAAAGTTGAATGTAAAGAACTAATAACTGTAACAGGAGATTGGAATAATGAGGCACTGGCTATTAAAAAGAGAACGAAAGAATGTAGAAAGAGCAAAAACAGGGAGCAGCCACTGTACTTAGGGCTGAGACGGAACCCCCTTTTCTCCACTTACCCCACCAGTCGGGCTGAAATCCACACCTTGTTGAGAGGGCAGGCTGCGGCTTGCTGAGAAGTTGTCATGGTGTTGTGCTGGCCATATTCCTTGGAAATCTGCTCTAGAGGATACCAGGAAAAGGTGTTCATGGGGAAGGACGGAGCTACAAAACCGCCCAAGGGTGCCGGGGGAAAGGGCGGCACGCTGCTGCCACTGATGCTGCTGGCTGCCAGGTACTGCATGCAGAGCAGTGGACGAGCAGTGAGCTCTGGGGAAGCGGGGTCCTGGGCAAGCCACCGGCTCCAAAGGAGGCTAACCTGGGATGTCTGCTGGGCTGAGGGACACACCTGAACCCTGTCCTCCTGCGCCCTCTACTGACAAAATCTAGCATTGTTCCATCTGGCAAAGGAAAAATCTTTAAAGGAACCACACCTATTTTCGCAGAGCAGGCAAAAAAGGGTGAATATGGAGCAGAAAGCCAGGAAGCCCGTGATTGGCACCATATACCTGTTGAAAGGGACCTTTGCTTGTATCGATATTTTGAAAAAAAAAAACAGAATAAAATGTTAAGTTAAAATTGTAAGTGGCAGGACTTTTGGTGTTTATTATATCCATTTTGTAACTTTCTAGATATTTTAAATCTAATCTTGGTGAGAAAAAGTGCTTGATATATTACTTAAGCTTGAGAACCCTTGAGCTGGTAGATAAATCCCTCTACATCTAAAGAAACTGATCTACATGAAATTTTTTAACTTGTATGATCTTAATTCTGTTGAAGAAATAACTTGTTCCCATCATTTATTCATACTTTAATTTATTCATTAAACATTTAAGAGCAACTCTTCTATGCTGATAACCATACCAGCTCCCAACCCTCCAGTTCTTCACATCCAGGAGGCGAGAGACAAAATCTTGGCTAGTTAAACTGGACAGAAGAGAATGTAAGCGACATTTACACTCAGAAGTAGTTTTGGAAGTCCACCTGGTACAGTGATGCCTGTGTTGTGCTGAAGGAAATAATAAGAATTATCCAAGAGAGAATATTTCAGAGAGAAAAGCAATTGTTTGAAAAAAAGTAAAAAGTCTAGCTCAATTTTCACCTATAAATTAATTAAACCAGGAGAATGGAAAAATGTATACTCTAAATAAGAAACATCTAAACATTTAAAAATGAGATATAGTCTAAATAAAGTGAGTAATAAGTTTGATGGAGTTGAAGCATTTATAAATGATCTGTGATCCTACAGCTCTCATTGCGCCAGAAGAGTTAAGAGAGACAGAGAGGCTACATTTGGGTCACAGTCAATTTTCTGACCATCTGCAATGCTAAAGATTTTAAATGGTTGGGATAACTCAGCATGCATTTCAGACTAGAACCAACACATTCTGGGACAGGTAACACATATACCTTTCATGAAATGTGCATTTTATCACATTCATCTTCTAAGTGAAATAACATTTGCATGTTCTCTCCTGCCCATCCTGGGCTTCTCAAAGAGATACTGCAAGATAAGATCGCTGTTTTCCATGTATGTGCAACTGAGTATTTCCGATCTTATTGTCTATGTGTTGAGGCATCCTGCAATCTTTTCCTTCGGGAGAAGCCACTGTGCTGTTATTCCAATACCTAGAGTGATTCATATGTCTGGAATGAAAAGACGATCCCAAACCGGTTCCACTGATAATGCCACTGTCATTGCTGTGCTGGGCAGAGGACCAAGGCTCTAACTAAATCAGCTGATATTTTGACACATGTGTAAAACACTTAAGCTGCCCTGCCATTCGGGGTTTCAGCTTGCACTGACTTCTCGACTGAATTCTGATTCTACTCAGGGTTTTCTGTAAGGGATTAGAAAAAGATCGACTTGTTAAATTTGTTTCTTGCAGAACACTAAAATGGAACCCATCCTGTATCGCGATTAAAATCTCTTAACTGAAATGTTAAATCTTGAGGCTTTTTATTGTCATTTACTTTTTTAATTAATAACTTTATTTTTTAGAGAAGTTTTCAGTTCACAGTAAAACTGAGCAGTAAGTACGGAGAGTTCCCATATACCACCGCCACTCCCTCACATGCACAACCTCCATCAACATTTCTACCAGGGTGGTACCTTTCTTACAATATATGGACCTGCACCAATATATCATCATCACCTAAAGTCCATAGTTTACATTAAGTTTAATTCTTAGTGTTGTACGTCCTATCTCTTTTTTTTAAAATTTATTTTATTTTTGGCTGCTTTGGGTCTTCATTGCTGCGTGCGTACTTTCTCTAGTTGCGGTGAGCGGGGGCTACTCTTCATTGCGGTGCGCGGGTTTCTCATGGCCGTGGCTTCTCTTGTTGTGGAGCATGAGTTCTAGGCACGTGGGCTCAGTAGTTGTGGCTCGCGAGCTCTAGAGCGCAGGCTCAGTAGTTGTGGCGCACGGGCTCAGTTGCTCAGTTGCCCGGGATCTTCCCGGGCCAGGGCTCGAACCCGTGTCCCCTGTATTGGCAGGCAGATTCTTAACCACTGCAACACCAGGGAGGCCCACATGCTATCACTTTTGACAAATGTATGATGATGTGGACCCAGCATGATGGTATCATACACAGTAGTTTTACTGCCCTAAAAATCCTATGTGCTTAATTCCCATTTTTATCCCTAACTCTCCCTTAACCCCTGACAACTACTGATCTTTTTACTATAGTTTTGCCTTTTCCAGAATGTTGTATAGTTGGAATCATACAGTGCATAGACTTTTCAGATTGGTTTCTTCCACTTAGTAATATGTATTTAAGATTCCTCTATGTCTTTTTTTAGCTCATGTCTTTTTTTAGCGCTGAATAATATTTCATTATCCAGATGGATCACAATTTGTTTATCCATTCATCTACTGAAGGCCATCTTGTTTGCTTCCAAGTTTTGCAATTATGAGTTTATGGGTAAAGCTGCTATCAACATCCACGTGGAGGTTTTTGTGTGGGCGTACTTTTTTATCCGCTTTGGGTAAACCAAGGAGCAAGGTTGTTGGATCGTATGGTAAGAGTATGTTTAGTTTTGTAAGAAACCACCAAACTGTCTTCCAAAGTGGCTGGACCATTTTGCATTCCCACCAGAGGTGAATGAGGGTTCCCGTTGCCCCATATCTTCACCAGAATTTGGCCTTGTCAGTGTTCTGGAATTTGGTCATTCTAACAGGTGGATGGCGGTATCTCACTGTTGTTCTAATTGGCATTTCCCTGATGATATATGATATGGAGCATCTCTTCACAAGGTTATTAGCCATCTGTGTATCTTCTTTGGTGAGGTGTCTGTTAAGGGCTGTGGCCTATTTTTAAATCAGTTGTTCATTTTCTTACTGTTGAATTTTAAGAGTTCTTTGTATATTTTGGATAACAGTCCTTTGTCAGATATATCTTTTACAAATATTTTTTCTCAACCTGTGGCCTGTCTTGTTCTCTTGACATATATTTGTCCTTTGCAGAGCAGAAGTTTTTAATTTGAATGAAGTCCACCTTATCAATTATTTCTTTCATGGATGAAGTTTATTTTTATTTGACTCATTATTTTACTTTTAACCCTGATAAACATTACTGTCCTCTAATCTTGCTGCTGCCCTCATAGAGACGATTAATTGAAACTTTCCTCCTACACGTTGATGCTGTTTCTGTGGATCCCACAAAATTGCTGTGAGCATCAAATGAGACAATGTTTATGAACAGGTTTTGGAAACTGAAAAGCAAGTGTACCCATGTCAGGTAGCATTACTAGTCTCTTGATAGCAAACACACTTTTATTTTTTCTTTGGCCAATGGATTGTATTCATGATACCAGTTAAAAAGAGATCAAGTTCATATTACAGTTGACAATACCATTTGGAATCTAAGAAATAAGAGGCAGCAAATGTCATCTTTAATTCCAGAGGTTGTCAACTTTCACTCTCCTACAGAGAGAGTGGGTCTGTTTCAGTGCTTTCTTCTGTCTCTGGAAGCACCAAGAATTATTTTGTGATTTTGCAAGATTTTCCCAGTTTACATTCATCTCCTGCTTCAGGATTTTCTTTCCATTTATTTTGGTATAACTAAATAAAAGTGCAGTACACTTTAACCGAATAAGTGAAGACAAGAAAGAGAAACCAGAGAGAGAGAGAGGGAGAATAGGTGACGCTCCAAAAGTTTCTGAGTTTTCTTGCTGAAATTCTAGTCAACAACTATAGAAAGACAAAGTGTCATTATTGGCAAATGTCCTAAAGAAGTGGTTTATGACAGCTCACGTTACCTCTATCCCACTGTAATGAGAGTATATATTTGGAGCTGTCTTTCCACTAACTAGAGGGAAAGGTCTTGAAAAAAGACAATTTCTTAGAGCATCTTCAATAGATTTATTCCTTGGTTCCTTATAATTTTCGTTATGTTGCAAATGGCATATTTTAAAAATTATCCTTTCTAAAATGTTGTGGTTGTGTATCATATAGTTTTTGTACATGATCTTGTACAAACTTGAACTCTTTCATTAGTTCTAACAGTTTGTTGATGGGATCTATCGACTATTCCATATAGGAAATCCTATGGTATGAAATGTATTTCTTCCTTTCTAATCATTATACCTCTGACTTATTTCCTTGTTTTTTTTTTTGTTGTTTTTTTTTGTGGTACGTGGGCCTCTCACTGTTGTGGCCTCCCCCGTTGCGGAGCACAGGCTCTGGATGCACAGGCTCAGCGGCCATGGCTCACGGGCCCAGCCGCTCTGCAGCATGTGGGATCCTCCCGGACCGGGGCACGAACCTGTGTCCCCTGCATTGGCAGGTGGACTCTCAACCACTGCGCCACCAGGGAAGCCCTATTTCCTTGTTTTTATTGTACTGTCCAGACCTGCAGCACAGCACTGACTATGAAGAGTGAGGGCAGACACCTTTTTTTTTCCTGTCTTTGTCATTTTTCTCCATTTAATATAATTCATGCTGAGGGCTCTCAGAGGATACCATTTATCATGTTAATAAAGTTTTCTTTTATGTTTGTTTAAAAAAATCATGAATGATGTTGACTTATAACAAATCTTTTTCTGTGTGTGTGTATCTTTTAAGGACATCATATGGTTTTTCTCCTCTAATCTGTTAAAGGGAAGACTTACACAAATAGATGTTTTTTCCAGCAATGAAGGTAGAATTCTTTTCTGGTTAGTTCAGTAATGGGCAGTCACTGGAGAAGATTCAACCAGTATATGAGTGTGTATGAGACACGCCTTGTGTGGCTCTTCAGATCATGCTTTCCTGCTCTCTGCTGCCTGACCCTGGGCTTCTTTAGGCCAGGGGGTCGCTTTACATCATCAAGAGAAAGTTCAGACAGCTTTGCTTGATAGGAACCTATTGTTATTTTTTTAAACATCTTTATTGGAGTGTAATTGCTTTACAATGGTGTGTTAGTTTCTGCTTTATAACAAAGTGAATCAGTTATACATATACCTATGTCCCCATATCTCTTTCCTCTTGCGTCTCCCTCCCTCCCACCCTCCCTATCCCACCCCTCCAGGCGGTCACAAAGCACCGAGCTGATCTCCCTGTGCTATGCGGCTACTTCCCACTAGCTATCTATTCTACGTTTGGTAGTGTATGTATGTCTATGCCACTCTCTCACTTTGTCACAGCTTAGGAACCTATTATTAAGCGAGAAAACAACTCTCTACAAGTGGGAAGACTTGGAGAGGAAAAGTGGTCAAAGCTGAGCTCTCACCAGCTACAGCTCTGCTAGTAACGAGCAAAGAAGAAAGGAAGCCTGTTGCTTTCTGTTGTGATGGGTCCCCAGAAACTTACATCTCTTCTAGGGCAGCACACTGCAGAGGCCTGCTTGTTCCAGGCTGACCGGCCAGGATGCTGGAAGGTTACCCGGACACGGGGAGATCTTGTGTTCAACTTGAGTTTTCTTGCTGAAGTTCCAGCCAACAACTGTAGGAAGAAAGGTCATCATTGGCAAAAGTCCTAACGAGGTGGTTTATGACAGTTCATGTTACCTCTAACCCACTGAAATGGGAGTTTTGTTGAAGGTCAGAGTCAGCATAGTGGGGAAATCAGGACAGTTTAAACTTTGGTTATGTGACTATGAGTATTTGGTGGAGGGCAGTTTTCAAACTGGGGCTTCCATTTTGTTTTTTCTTTAATAATATCTTCATTTCCAATATTTTTACTGACTGTCTCTCTCCATCTATATATGAGAGTGTGTGCGTGTGCGCGCACGCACGTGTGATACGTGTCTTTTCTCTCTTCGTCAGGTATGTCCCCTTAAGTGCGTTAATTTTTCCTCTGTCTGCGTCTTGAAGTTCAAGTCCACAGATGCCTGGAGTTCATGTACTTAAGCATAATTATCCTACCAGTTAATAAAAAGGAAGGAGTAATATGAACACATTGGGAAAAAAGATTAAACTTCTTACTGTTTAATATGAAATACTGACACTGAAGAAGATAAAAATAAAACATAGAATTCACTACAAAAACAAGGGCATAGGGCTTCCCTGGTGGCGCAGTGGTTGAGAGTCCGCCTGCCAATGCAGGGGACACAGGTTCGAGCCCTGGTCTGGAAAGATCCCACATGCCGCGGAGCAACTGGGCCCGTTGAGCCACAACTGCTGAGCCTGCGTGTCCGGAGCCTGTGCTTCTCAACAAGAGAGGCTGAGACAGTGAGAGGCCCGCGCACTGCAATGAAGAGTGGCCCCCGCTCGCCACAACTAGAGGAAGCCCGCGCACAGAAACAAAGACCCAACGTGGCAAAAAAAAAAAAAAAAAAACCAAGGGCATAGATCACAATCTGGTCAACAAGTGTTGTCAATTCAAAGAATATTTACAGCCAGTCTCTTCATAATTGCCCTGTAATCTTACAAGTCATGTATGAAAGAAGCAAATTTGATAACCTAAAAATTCACATGACATTACCAATAATGGGTTACAAAGCTAAAAGAAACTTTATCAAAATATCATTAATTATAATATATTTAAATTAATCATGCCAGAAGAAAAAAACTTTATTAATGTTTTATCTTCTCTAAGAAATATGGTATTATATTGTTACCATATAAAGTAATCAAACAGTAGGCAAGCAAAAATTTAGGAAATATTCTTAAAGTGTGGTAGGAAGTTTATATATTGATAGAGTATTTAATATTATATAATAATGATTATATTATATAGTTATAATTATATCATGTATTATATAGTTATAATTATAAATTATATACGGTAAATCATGATTAATATATTTTTATGTACTCTATTTTTCTCTTTAAAAAAATTTTTTTATTGAATGATTCTTTAAATTCTATAGTGCTTTACAATTTTCAAAAGTTTCACACACATGATTTTATATAATCCCATAATAAGCCTTTTTTTCCTCCTATCCCTGTATTTCCCTCTCCCTGCTGGTAACCACTAGTTTGTTCTCTATATCTATGACTCTGCTTCCTTTTCTTGTTTCATTCACTAGTTTGTTGTATTTTTTAGATTCCATATATATAATTATTATATTATATAGTTATAATTATATAATGCATTATATAGTTATAATAATTATATTCATTATATATAGTAAATCATGATTGACATATTATTTTAAAAATACTCTTTTACATCTTTTAAAATTTGTTAATTTGGGTGATTTCTCATTTTAAATAAATATTACTTTTGTACCAAATTTTGTATTTGTAATTTAAATTTTTTTCCTTAAAGAGGACACTCCCCCCAGGTTGTATATACATCAGGCCCTGCCCCAAACCTGGATTTACCCAGATCGCATATCCTGTCTGCCCAAGGACGTATCTTCTGTCCTCCAAAAGCATCAAAACCCCAAAGCCTTTGGATGCTAGGACTGCACCCAAGTCTAATACACCCCACGCTGCGGTGGCATAAATTAGTTCACTTATTATTGTGGCTTTGATTTCCCCCTTCATTTATGGCATCTAGGGGTTTCCCTTTCTTTCAAGCTTGGATATGCATTTCTAAAGCGTCTTTGGAAATACTTTATTGGGTGTTTTATGTGTTGGGAATGGAAAGGAACGCCTGCACCATGTTCATCAGTCCGTGGCCAGAAGTGAACACTTGCTTTCTTTTGTAAGTTATTGAGGCACACATGACAGAGGATCCAAATTCCTCTTGAAAGAACTAATGATAATGCTGAACAGGCCTTGTAATTTTCAAAGCTCTTTCATATACTTTGTTTCATTTGACCCCTATAAGGATCTATGCAGTAAGTATGTAAGAGGTGTTATCATCCCTAACAGAGGAAGGAAAGGGAGCCCGGGGATGTGACTTCTCTGGGATCCCACAGCTGGAAATCGGGAGGGCTAGGCTCCCATGGAACTGCCCGTCCCTCTCTGCTCCTCCGCGACCCTCTCACTCCTTTCACCTGGCTTGGTACTGAAATCGTTCAGCATATCTCCCCAAACCCAGGACAGCACAGCCCTAGATGAGAACCCGTGCTTCTCAAATTGAGTCTGCCCTAGAATGAGGGGAAAGAATGAAAGGAATTCTCCACTGTGGCCCATCCCAGAAGAGTCCCATCAGGTAAACATTCTTTCCTAGTAGAAATCTGTTGGGAAAAAATTATCTTTCTGAACACAGGTCAACTGATGTTGCTAAAACTGGAGCATGATTAGTTACCACTAAAAAAAGTCCCTCTAAAAAGTGCCATTTCCAAGCAGCTGATGGCAATATGGAAAGAACAGATGGTATTGGAGGCATCCACGTCTGGCAGGGAGCTGTAAGGCTTGCTGTAGTCATTTCTGCTTCCTGGGTAATAAAACTGGAACTGAGGGCCCATCCTCATTCTCAAAGTTGAATTATTGTGAAGGGATTTTTTTTTTCCATACTGATAGATTCATTTGGTTCCATCTATCCTAGGATGAAGGTGAGCATCAGAAAGCTATTGTTTATTAAATGTTAACTTAAGAGGAATGTTACTAGCGAACTGACCCTTATTTCGTAGACATTTCGGTCAGAATTTCTTATCTAAACCTATTGCCCAAGCATTATGTCCCTCCATGTGATTAATATCACAGGCTCACAGCTCAGCTCCAAAGCATTCTTGGCTCTTTTGATGACATGAACCCTGGCAATTACCAATTGTGATTTACACACGGTTGCAGTCGAAGATTCTTCTAAAACAACAATGAAATTTGTTTGAGGGGAAATCTGTTTTAAGAACTGGCTTGAGAAAAAATTAAAAATAGAAACAAACAACCAAGTAAATCCCTTCTTCGAAATGCATGTAAGTCCATCATGGTTTCCTGTCAGAGGCACTTTATAAGGCGGATAAATTATGGGGAGCAAATGCGGACCCAAATGCTTAGGACCAGGCATGTGCTATTTTTTAAGATGAAAGGGCTATAACTTCACTTGCTGTTTCCAAATGTACTGGATGATTTCACTCACACTGTTTCTTCCATGCTGACTGGTAATGTTTGTCATTATATAGAGGGCATTTAAAATGAAATAGAAGCAAATTCTTCTATGTCCACAAGCTTGACAAAATGTAAGTGTTGCCTGAATGTGTTTTGAACTCCTACTTTAAAATGTCTCGTGGTGGTCTCTCTTTAACAAGACAAGTAATCCATCATCTTCATGTCTCAGTCAAACTAAGATAAGAAGAGTCCCATTTTAAGGTCCTGCTGTGCAGGCTTCCCATGTCTGAGCCTCCACAGTGCTAGCTGGTCTAAATCTTTACCTCTCCCATAGCAGCATCAATGAACCCTTTCCTCTGGCACCCTCAGGGGCTCCCCGAGAAATCTGGCAAATGAGGGGGCATTGCAGCAGCCCTGAATCATTTGACAGAACGGATCATGAACTTTGAGCCACTGTGTTACCAAATAGTTGAGGGACCAGAAATTCTGGAATTGCACTGCACTGTGACTAAATATTTTCTGCATAACACACTGAAAATCACACACTTTGGGAATGTTAGTGGTTACCAGGGTTTTTCAGGAACTTCTAGTTTTCCGCTGAGACCCTCACCTCCCTGGAAATGAATTACCACCGTAGTCTCCCTTATAAGTAAGGACGGTGGACATATATCTGTCTGATCAGCAACCCTTCCACTGTAGAATTTTTGGGGAAGGTCACGTGAGAAGCAGTGAGCCTCTCGTTCATATTCTGGGACAGGACTAGCGGCCTGTGGTGAATGGTAATGAAACAATTAAGTTACTGTCTCTGGTCTCCTGTGAATGCCTGCCCATTGAGGGACAAGCATGGAACTAGTGAAGAAATGCCACTGTCTAGAGGTTTCAACTTGAAGAATGGCTCCATTCTCTCCGGATGCAATAGCCAATGAGACTAAGATTATGTTCCATTATAGAGAGGATGGGTCCCCATTTTGAAATTGTATTTATGAAAATAAGAAAGTGTGTACGCATAGGGTGGCAGGGAGAGGAAGAGGGCCACACACAACTCTTGCTTGTTATGGGCTCAGCATCCCTCCCGGAGTTGCCTGCACTACTCCTTGTGATGTGGTCAGATGCTTCTCTCGCCCCGACCAGCCCTGACTATGAGGCAGGGCTTATGACCAAGTTAAGACCAATCAGAGTCACGTCCCCCAGATCTTGAATCTACAGTTACACAAGGCGGAAGGTGACGGCAGTGAGGCCCCCAGAGCACTGTTCAAAGAGAAGGCCATGAACACCTGCTGCTGCTGGGATATGTGGGACCAGAGCCATCCTGGGCCCGTTATTTCTGAAGCCCCAATGCTCAGCCTTTCCATTTGATTCAGAGAAATGACCCAGAGCCCTTCCAAAGAACCCTGCTTGTCCGACCCACGACTTGAATGGCATACAATTTAATACAAGACATATTACTGTTGACCTTCTAGGACACCAGACGCTGTGCCAGATTCTTTCAGATGTATAAAACTTCGCTTCTTACCACGGGAAGAGGAATGATACCATCTCACATCCCTCGGACACATCAGGGTGCTCCATCTGCTGTCTCTGCATCTGTGCCGATGTGTTGGTATAAAGACAGCCCAGAAACCCTCTGGACCTGGAGTAGAATAGTTCTGAGGTCTGTATTTTGCTTCATTTCCAAGTCTTCCCCCACGGGATTAAGTCGTTTATCACCCCCTGCGGTAGGTCTTGCTTCATAAACACCCATTGCTGGTGGCCTCCCTTGCCCTGGATTATTCTCCCCCTTCTTCACTTCCCCAAATAAAATATTTTCTCTCAAATCCTTGTCTCTGGGTCTGGTTCTGGGAGAAACCAGACAAAGCCAGGGGCTGCAGTGTTGGATCTCTGTGAGGATGTGGCTCAGAGCCTGGCGTGTCTGAGCCACTCTGTGAATGCCAACCCACCCATTTTATGGACGAGGACCCTGACACGGAGGCGGCAGGAATCAGCCTGCTGGTAGATGGTATTTGCAGGATGGCAATTAGAATTTACCCTGCATCCAACTCCTACCCATTGCCTAGACTGGGGTTCTCAGCCTGGGGCCTGCTGACTTTTGGGCTGGTTCTTTGCTGGGGGCAGTGGAGGGAGGTCGCCCTGTGTAGAACGTCCGTCCGGCAACATCCCCGCCTCTCTGTACTAGATGCAAATAGCACCCTCCCCCAGCGGTGACAAGCAAAAATTGCCAGATTGTCTCCAAATAGCCAAACAGCCCTGCAGGGAGGGAGGATTCCCCCTCGTTGAGGACCACCAGTGAGAGAGCTGGAAGAAAGCCCGGTGATACCTCGGAGTCCACACTGATGGAGATATGCAGAGTGGCGGCATGTATGCAGCCTTCTCCTTGACCCTGCATAAACCTTTATCCAGTCTTGCATCCTCTGACTCTAAATCTGGCCCACTTTCCATCCTGCTAGGCTCCCCGAGACCAACTGTTCCATTGCTCGGCTCGTTACAAAATTCTTTCCTGTTGCACCCAAATCTGCCTCCTGGGAAATTACTTCATCAGCGTGCCCTGCGGAGCCCGGCAGGAGGCTAATCCCTCCTCGTGGACCGGCACTTCAACTATGGGAAAACAACCCACACGTCCCCTGCCCTATAGATGGACACCTACTGCGTGCCCGTGCTATAGACACGCCGGGAACAGTTGTCAGACGGGGAGTTCAAAGTCCTAGACTCCTTCTTCGATCTTGCAAAAGAACTTCCAAGAGCCCAGAGTCTATGTACTTTAAAGCTTGCAGTTAACTGTGAGGTACCCTGACCACAGCGCAGTGTTTAGGAACCTCGGACTAACTCATTCCAGCTCCGGGCAGTAGAGTTCTGATTCGTTTCCTAAAGCAGCTACCGAAAAGATGGTTTTTGAAGAAAGTATTGAAAAGAAACTCTTAAAATAATAGACTAGTCCATACTAGGTCGAGAGAGATACATATTTCCATCCAGTTTCATTTTCAGCCAAATAGTTTTGATAAGGTTTATACAAAAAAGCCCAGATGTTGACACCCAAAAATGTTGGTTCAGTTTCCTTCCCCAGGTAGTGGGATTAAAGGAGATTCAGAACATTTTTCTCCTTGGTTCTTTTCTTCATTTTAAGGCATGTAGAATAAACGTGTGTGTGTGTGTGTGTGTGTATATATATATATATATATATATTCGTATAAATTGCGATCAGTTTTTGAGTTATTTATTAAATTGTAATGATGACCATCTTTTTGCTGTTTCTTAAAGGGATGATGACACCTGGTGGAAATAAGTCACAGGAGAGCAGGGTCAGTCACAGGACTGGACCATCTGGGGAATAAGAAAGTATTTGAATGACAGGCTTGGAAAAGACTGCCCTCACCTCCCTTCATTTAAGGGAGTGAGAACGAGGATAGTCATGGGACCACAGCGTGTCCAGATGAAGATCCGGAGTTAAAAGAAATGGACTAAAGAACAAAAGTGACAGCAGAGAAGAGATTTCCAAAGATGAGTAAAGAAATAAATAAAAATAGGCTCATATCTACTCAAGCTAAGTCGCTCACTCAGCTCACTGGGTAAGCATAGTCCCTCATAAATGTGAAGGATTATTCAATTCTCATTTGCCTAAGCCTTTAATTTACATGCCCTATATTCTATTTTAAGGGTTTCCAGTCTTCCCAAACGAGCACATGATTTTCCTCCTTCCTTTTTAACTGCTCCTTATTCAATGAAATTAATGACAATGGCTGGCTTTTTTCTGGGAAGAGTTTTCTGATTTCCTGTTCACTGTTGCCCCAACTAACTTTACCCCTTACGCAACTTTAAGCCTTTGACACACATCCCTTCTTGTGGATAGATGTTCTCTCGTCCTCCTCTCAGCAGAGTCTTAATGTTATTTCTGGCTGCTGGAATCAGGGTCCAGGACAGAGGCCACGTCAGTCGTGCCCCTCCCTTCAGCCACAGGAGTTGGGCTGATAAGCACCCAGCTTCCAGGTTTGTACAAAACCCCACCTGTGCACCCGCCCACTCCTTTTTAAAATGAAACGTAAGTCTACATTTCAAACCACATCACAGCCACTGGATACCACAGAGGACAGCCTCTATTCTGCTGGAACGATTTCTGGATCTTTTGAGAGTGATTCCATTTCATGTTGAAAGAAGTGTGTGTGTGTGTGTGTGTGTGTGTGTGTGTGTGTGTGTGTGTGTGTGTGTGTGTGTAAGACAGAAAACTGAGAACTGAGAAAGGGATAGAGAGAAAGAGAGAGAGTAATTCTAGCAAAGTAATGTGCATGGGTACTGGTGGGTAATGCTACCCTAAATAACTTGGACTTCCACTGGCTGGCTTTTGTTCATAAAATGCTAATCCTCTCAGGTGCAGACCTATATAAAACATTGGGGATTGAAGTCTGCACAGAAATCTCAAATCTCTTCTGCTGCATAAGGTAAAAATATGTTTAAACTAACCGTTCGAAATTATTTTGAGGGTACTAACAAGGAGTCCTTTTCAGAACTTCCCAATTCTTTATTAAATACTAACATATGATATAGATCATATGATGTGTTGAGCTAATAATGAACACTAGGTAGATTACTGTAGTTATTTTCTAGGTTGCTTTTTGGGGAAAAAAATTAATGTCTCACGTCAACTATAATGATGGGGGAGGGGAGTCATTTCATTTCACAAGGAAAAATACTACCTGTTATTGGAGTGAAAACAGGCCTCCTTTTCTTGCATGCAAAATGAAGAAGTGTCTAAATTTAATGCACAGAGTCCCGTGGTGCTGGGTGGGTGTCCTGTAAAGAGTGTTGTCTTGCCTGACTACTCTCTGGCTTTGAAGATGAGAATAAGTTAATACTGTTTGCGCAAGAGGCTTTGCACAGGTTATCTCACTTAATTCCTACGACCGTCATGTGAGGTCAGAATCACCATTATCTACATTTTCAACAAAATTAGCACATGGCAGAGCCAGCATTCAAATGCAGGGCCCTTCACCGCAGCGCTGAGACTTCCTCCCTGAAGATGCTCTGGGTACTCACCAACAACCAGTCAGCTGTCTTTTAGGGGAACAGTTCACTTCTGGAGTCGGGGGCACGTTGAAGAGAAGGAGCAAGTAAGTATCTGCAAGAGAAAAAAAACTCCTTGAGTTGAAGAATTGGGGTAAATATTTGATTGTTTGATTCTAGAGCCAGTGAAAATGCTAAATTACTTTTCCCTGATTTGAAATGCTGTTGCACATTAATGTGAGAGGCACATGACCCCTCCAGGTGTGGAATAGTTAGTAATGGTGTGGCTGGTTGCTGTCCCCAGCTGGCCAAAACAATATGATGGGGCAACTCTGGTATATAAAAACAAATTAGGAAAACGATTTACATTTTGTAAAAAAAAAAGACTAGAAAACGTCACTGTGACAACTAAGCATTATGAGTCATTTCAGGGCAAACTCAGCCAGAAAACCCACCGCTGAAGCAAGGCAGCTCAAGCCGTGTCCCACCTCATGGTCAAGAACATAGATCCTGCAGCTGGACCTCCTGGGTTTGACTCCTGGCCCTGCCACTGGCCGGCTGCGTGCTCCTGGGCTGCTTTTGAATCTCTCTGTGCTTGAATTTCTCTCATCTGAGAAGAGGCATAATAATAGCATCCACTTCATAGGGTTTGTTGTGAGGATTAGATGAATCAATTCACTAGAAGCACAAGAACGGTGCTTGGCAAAAACACGCGAAGTCGCGCAGCGATGTCACGTGTTCTTGTTTGGAAGCTGATCAATGATCCCAACAGCCAGGTCCTGTTTTCTTCATCAGTAGTTTTCCTGAGCTGCACTAATCACTTTTGCTCTCCCGTTTCTCGCCCACAGCCCTAGGGGCTAGGTAGATCTCATCCTTCCCTTTTTTGCTGAGGAGGAAATGGTGTGGAGGGGATTAAGTGAGTTGCCAAGAGGAAGAGGGGGCAGCCGACCAGCCTCCCGGCTCTCAGCCCCCAGCGCTTTCTACTGTCTTGCGCTAAAGCCTCAGATGAGAAGGGAGCAGCCCCGCATTGGGGACAAATCCATGATGTCATTAACCCTGGATCCACAAGGTACCCTTAAAGATATGTACGTCTGGATCAGACCTTCTTCATGGAGATTCAGTTCCAAAAGCTCTTAGAAATACACCTTAGACTGCAGCAAGGCAGCACCTGTCTGGCTACAGTGGCTCTGCTTTTGCATTTCTCCAGGCGATGGAAAGGTGGGGTGATGATGTGTCAGGGTTTCCTTCCACTCTGCTCTGCAAAACCAGGATGGCAGCACCCAGGGCGGCTGTTCTCCCCACCCCGCCCCCGCCCCGGGAAACTAAGCTGAAATGCAGGTGTTCTTTCCAGCTCAGCAGATGCTAAGGAGATAAGCTGCACCTTGCAGAGGCTCTGGGCGATTCAGACCCGGAGGAGCGCTCAGTCCAGGCCAGCTCTCTCCTCCCTGGCGGCTCTGGGATGGATGTGTGTCTGCGCTCAGGGCAGCAGCCCCAGTCCGTGGACGAGGCACCGAGACCCCCGGATGAGGAGGGTCTACAGACAGACGGCAGCAGCGGACCCCCGGGAGGTAACCTCCTTCCTCAGCTCCACATCTTCTCCCATCTTTTCCTGGGCATGGCGTTTTGCAGTGAACCCCAGGCACAAAAATATCCATTTCCTTTTAACCCTACATCTTTTTCTTATCATGATGCTTAGTAGAAAAATGCCTTTATGCAAGCAGAAGCATGACACTAAAGGTAATCCCTATGTTTTTATTATTTACCTATCAAAGACCAAAACTTTGTTTTATCCAAATCTAAGAGGGTTAGATTTTTGTAACAAGAACTTTTAAAAGAGAAATGAAATCTAGATTCCTTCCTGCTTTTCGCCAAAATGTATTCCTAGCAGCTGCGTCCTTCAGTGGATCAGTGTAAAGTCAAGTGTACTTTCCCATTATGACAACAGAACCCTTTAGTGTTGCTTTTCTGGGCAGGGAATCAGTAGTAAATAAACAACAGACATAACAAATGATGTCATAAGAGCCAAGATGTAACGTTCAAAACGTTAACAGTCAACAGTGGAAAATTATGTTCCAACTCTGTTAAACCAGGATGGTAATTCATTTTTCCTAAACTGTTTACATAAAAATGCAACTCTGCCTATCTTGAAAATCTGATGTCTCTAAAACTGTCAGATGAGCATAGATACAAGAATTGAAAATCATGTGCAATCAACATAAATTTCTTTTATCTTTGTAGCGTGGAAAAATGGTCTTATGGAGGACATTTATATGCCCATGTTTCTTTACAATGTCGATCCAGAGAGTACAACCATCAGCTTACGATCTGTCATCTTGTGAAAGGATGAGCCACTTAAAATCAGCACATAGACTTTTCCTACAGTCTTGAGAGAAAAGTTAGCCTTTATTTGTGGTTATTTGTGGGAGGAAGGGAGGAAGGAATGGTCTGGGTGATATCGAGGGGACGGAAGCTGGCAGGAGGTGGCCTGGGTCCCTGACGGTCTGGCTGCTCCAGTGATGAGAGGCTCAGAGGTAAGGAGGACAGCCCGGTACCCACTCCTCATTCCAGATGGCCTGTACCAGCTCCTGCATTTCAGGAATTTTGCGAGCTGATTGTTAAACATGGCCATTGTTAAAATTTAAGTCATACAAACGTACAATGAAATGGATTATGTAAAAGGTAAAGGTATATGAAAAAACTTAGGTAATAAATACTCACGTCTCATCCGGAATTCTTTTCCTACATTTTACGATGACCTGTGCCCTTGAGGCTGTTGAGGGGTGTCGTATCCGTGTGGTAGAAATGCTTGTGGTGCTGAGCTGCTTCACCCCTTTCCCAGGGATGGCCACTGTGGGAGCGCTGTCACCATGGTGATGGCCAAATCCTGCACGTCAGTGCTTCCTCACCGCCCCCAGGCTGGTTGTTAAAGTTTCTGGGCACAAGATGGTCTGTTCCTCTACCTTCTTATTTTCTCTGAAACAGAACTCAGAGTCAGCCTGTCAGCCTATGGGAGAAGCTGGGTCCCCTTTGTTGAGTGATAAATTTCAGGTTCATGGTTTTAGATGTTGGTTGTTTCCCCTTATAAGAGGTGGGTGAGGACCAAAGGTCCTCTCCTCTCCCCACAGCCTCTCCTGGGGCACATGACAGGGAAGGATGACATCTCAGGACTTGGCCACTATTCATCAGCAGGTTCTTGCAAGCTCAAGGAAGTCCTGGGTTTCTGGAAGCTCGCCTTTGTGGTCAGGACAGAGAATTCTCCTTCCAGGAGACCAGAACCCACGGCTGAGAGCTGCAGGCGTCACTGTGCTAACTTACAAACTGGTCATTTGGCCCACACTGTGGTCAAAGACCACTTGGATACTTTTTTGTAAAATGCAACACAAATGAATTTCTGGAGGAACAACATGAAAAGAAGTACAAAGACATACACAATACAAGCTTTGGTTTTTCGTAATCAGATTCAACAGATATGGTCAAGTTGTTGTAAATGTTTCTAAGTGTTCACTCCACATTTCTGGACTCTTCTGGCTGTGACCCTGTTGCAAAGCGTTTGCAGAGCCGTGGCACAGAACCGTCCAGTGCGGGTGGAGATCAGTGAAACCTGAACTCTGAGGGGTGGACCCCTGATTAGGCTTCTTCAAAGGCCCCCTACCCCTCACCCTGCACTCACCCTGCACTCACCCTCACCTGCCTCCTTGAGTGCATATTTCTGGTTAGAGACCTTCAGATGTTCACTGAATGCTCCTTTCCACTAGTCCATCCCCGGTTACACATCCGCAGGCAGAGCTCAGGCAGCAAAGGCTGGTCTCATGCAAGTTCCCCCCCAGACTCCTCGCTGCCAACGCCTCTCCCCAAGGGTACCAGCAGCCCCCGTCTTCTGCGCACGACCCCTCCGTGTGCTCAGGGTCCCCATTCTGACCTTATTACTCGCTGTTCTTTTTATGCTGAAACCCCCTGCGAAACCTTTGACATTCTGGGCTTCCATGATGTCAGCCCCGATCAGGTGCTCTTTTCCTCTCATTTTATATGACATCTGAGAGCTGCTTGAGTGGTCATGAGCGTAAAGGAGTATTTAAGGAAGAGTAATTTAATAGCTGGAGCTCATCTGACAACCTCCCCCAGGACTGCGGAGCTGGCTCGTCTTTGGGTGACCTGCACCTTTTGAGAAGCAGTTGTAGAAGGACTTAAGGAACATGTTCCAGCCAACATGTGGGAATGTTACATCACTTCAAGACCCAAAAATAGTCAGGTCCACGCTTGCCTCGGTCCTCCTTATGCAGATGGCTCATTCGTGCCATTCTGTGCGGTGGCCTAGCTTCCTCCTCTCACCAAAACAGAGGGAGGGATGGATCGATACCGCACTGTCTGCTCCTAGATCGAGGGAAGGGCCCAGGGCATCCTTTGGCATTTCGTCGTATGATAAAAATGTCCCATAGAAATGTTATGTCCCTGTCACCCCATATCATTCAGTTTGGGCTAGTTTGCAGCCACTGTCTCACTGATGGCATTCCCCCCTCTGTTTCTGGAAGATTGCTCAGTCTCTTCCCGTCTGACTAACTGTACCGAGTGTAGATTTGCACTGGATCAACAAATAATGAAACCGATTTAATTTTCTGTCCCACAGATTCTAACAAGATAGAACCATCGCTTCAAAGCCTCCAGAAATTTGTTCCCATGAATTACGCCAGCTACACCCAGGAGTACTATTGGTTTGCAGGCAAGAGGATTGTCATTCAAGAATCGATCGAGAGTTACGGAGCGGTGGTGTGGCCAGGGGTGAGGGAGCTGTCACATTGGGGCGTCGGGGATTCTGGGGATGAGAACAGCAAATTTGTACAACTGTGGTGCCTTGGACGACTTGCCACGTGCTCTAACGTTCTGTGCTTCTCAAATTGAGGGTCCAAGGATGCCCCCCCAGGGGTGTTGCTGGTGTACCTAGATGCTGCAGAAACACGGCATCTTTCCTAAAAACAACGATTTTCCTCTATGCTATGTTTCTTGAGACATTATTTTCTCACATTAACATAAACTTGAGTATATTGGGAAGTAGGATGAAAAATTCATATGAATTGTTAAAAAAATCAGAAGAAAAGTCTTTAGAGTTTAGATTTTGTAGTGGCCACCTTTGGGCCTCTCCCACAGACCTTCGGGTATTCACTCGCCTTCTACAGTGCGGCCAGTCCAGTGGAAACGCTTAGGAAGTGGTGCTTCATCTCATGCTCTCCCTGCAACAGTCCCCAGAGGATGGAGCTGAAATGGGGGAAAACACAGAATTCAGAGCCAGAAAACCTGCCATGTCCTGGCTGAGTGCACTGTTTCCCCTGGCGCGGCGCAGTGCAGAACCAGGCTGGGACGATGGACCTCGGAGGCCAGCGCCTTCGTTCTTTCCACTGCAGAGGTTCTCAGCCTGTGCTTGGAGGGGCTCCAGATCAGAACTGTTAGCTTAGATGGGAATCCTCCTGGGTTCCTGTTAAATGCCCCACTGTTAGCTTAGATGGGAATCCTCCTGGGTTCTTGTTAAATGCAGACTCTGATTCAGGAGGTCAGGCTGGGGGAGGTAGACTGGGGCTGCATTTCTGACTCACTCCCGGGTGACGCAGACCTGCTGGCCCGCTGCGTGGCTGTGATCAGAGGTTCCTTGGAGCGCCCTTTGCAGTCTGGGTACCAGT
This sequence comes from Aethalodelphis obliquidens, assembly GCF_003676395.1. Lineage (NCBI taxonomy): Eukaryota > Metazoa > Chordata > Mammalia > Artiodactyla > Delphinidae > Aethalodelphis > Aethalodelphis obliquidens. Next base: position 8,439,858 of record NW_020837959.1, read on the forward strand.
GATGGGGGAGATGGAGCGGGGGGGCAGGGGAGGGACAGCCAAGCGCTCCAGGCTCTTAGAGCTGCCCCTTCACTGACCCCAGCCAAGGAAGCTCGATTTTTACCCGTTATGCTTAATGTAAGTATGATTTCCTTCAGCTGAATGTTTTTCTTTGGCTTAACAAGTTTGAAACCAGCAAGCGCCTCTCCACAGCTTCCTACTGTATTTGGCAAACAGACACCCAGAGCTGGGTGATCAGAAATCAGGAGTGGAAAAAGATGATTTGTCCACTGGACTGTTTTATTCTTAATAAGGTCTCAGCCTTTCATGCACCAAACCCTGGCCCTTCTCGGGACCTCAGTTTCCTGAAGGTGGCAGAAGGATCCGTATCGTGTGGGGAAGCACCCTTTCCTTGTGCGACTTCAAGAGCAGCTGTGAGAGATGACTTTTCGGAGTTTGCTAATAGGACTAAGAAGCGGGGGAGTGTCTGCTGAAAGATGTAGCTGTTCCCGAGAGAAGATCCGTCCCCAGATGGCATCCACCGGGCCAGCCTGTCACAGGGCAGGGCCCTTCAGGAAGGACGCCTACAGCCACCCCTTCAGGAACTCCTCAGAGCACACGTCTTGGTGGCTCTGGGTGACACTCTTCCAAATCCTGAAATCCCACACAGTGAATAATGCTCCTTTCTCCTCAAGAACCGAAGAAGGCCTTTCCTCAAAACTGCCGTCCCCAGCTCTGGAGCTCCTTGCCACGGGCTGGATGCCAGTGCCACCCCGCACCCGTGCCGTCCCGCCTGTCCCCCTCTCACTCATCCTCCAGCGCCCAGGGCCCCTTGACGCCCCTTACCTCCCTACAGTGCCATTGGGAATTGGTTTCCGTCCTCCCCCCACCCCCGTCCCTGGCCCCCGAGTCCCTTGAGAGGAGCTGGGGAGGAAAGGGAGGGACCCACGGGCTCGGAGCTGCCGCCAACCCTGGCGCAGGCCATCGTGAGCGCGGCTGTCTCATACGATCCAGGCCGCCCCCTACTCCAGCCTGGGCCCCAGACAGAAAGTGAGTCATAGCGAGCCCAGAGCACCTGCACGAAGACAAGGGCTAAAGGTGTGTGCAAACGAGAGCGTTCACGTTGCCTTTTCAGCGCAGGGTTGCAGGGTTCGCATTCCCAACTCCGGTAACGCCCTCATGCCTAGTAACTCTCCCCAGTCCCTCTAGTCCGTGACATCACCAGCCGACGCCCATTGGCTCACATGGGAAGGGACCTTGATTTTCTGTACAGAAATCGATCTAAATTTTTTTTTTCTTTTTTTTTTTTTTTTACTGTGTAAAGGATGTAACCTCCTTGCTGCTACCCCCCCAAAGTGTGGGCCAGCGGCACTGGCATTAGCTGGTGGCTTGTTAGAAATGCAGCCTTGAGCTCCATCAGCCCTACCACACATGGCCAGGGCGTCTTTCACCAGGCCCCAGGTGACCTACATGTGCGCTAGGGTTTGGGAAGCACTGCCCAGCCAGTCGAGCGTTTCTTAGATGAACTGCTTTAAGAGAAAAATTCCTACGCAGTTGTTCAGTGCAGCAGGCAAAGTCCAGAGCAACCTGAACGCTGGTGGAGTCAGCAGGGAGGGGATGGAGCTGCTTACAGCGCAAGTCTTACAGCAGGTGGAGGCCCGACACGACGTAAGCAAGGGCTTGCTGCCCTGTGGCCCCTTGTCTCCTGGTTCTGGAAGAGCTGAGCTGACCTTCCTGTTCCTGGAGGCTGGTCAAGGGTCTTCTGGTACAGGCGCTTTCACAAGTCTGTCTCTCTAGTTCCTCTGATGCATGTTACAGCGTTCATATTCCAGAGGTCAAAACACGCCGTTGCACGTATATTTTGATTCTTGTGAGCCCCCAGTAAGCTGAAACTCTTTAACATGTCTTTGAGTATTTAACTTGTGGTGGGGAACAGGGTCCTCGGTTTCCAGTGTCCAGGTGACAACTGTGAATGTTTTTCAGGCCATGGCTTTGTGCCAGTATTTGGAGGAACACGCAGAGGAACTCGGTCTCCAAGGAGCTAAGATGCTCGAAATCGGTGCTGGACCAGGCCTCGTTTCCATCGTGGCCAGTATTCTAGGTTTGTCTGTCTATTCTCGGCCTTGTTTCAAAAGATGGTTACGGTGACAACAGTGATAATAACCACTTACTACTGTGTGACGGGCTGTGGTTTAGGTGCTTGGCCGTGATCGCACTCACTGAATCTACCCAGACGTCCAGGCTAGAATGACTGCTGTTATCCGGAGATAAGATAACTGTGCCTTAGAGGCTAACTCGTCCAATCCATTGATTATTACCACGTGAGAAAGTTGAAATTCTGAAGGTGTGACTCTTGAATTCCTGTTGTAAACAGCTCTGTTATGCTGTCCCCTGCTTTTCAGTGCAACTATTAACAACTGATGTTTTGGAAAAAAACAAAAAATAAGTGAGTGAATCCAAGGTGAAGACAGATTTATACCCAAAATGCCAGTTGTGAGTCCTGGGAGCTGGGCAAGAGGCGGGTATGTCTGGCCTACTTCAGCCTACACTATTACAGATCTTCTTCTATCAAAACCAATCTGGAATTATGATTTTGTGAACCTTTATCACTAGCATTAAAATGCCTAAAAATTAACTTAATGCATTTAGTAGGGGGGAGAGTCATTCAAATTAGATCATCCCTTAGGAAAGAAAACTAGGTGCTGACACCTCACGTAAGAGAAAACCAAAATCTTCAGATAAAGACAGTTTGGGAAGGAAAAACATTATAAATGATGACAGTAACCAAACGCTAAGAATCTTGGTATGTTTAGTTAATTATTCTGAAATCTCTCAAAACTGCACCGCCGTTTAACTTAGTTTCTTAAAAGACGGGAACGTTATTCTATTTCAATGGTTCTTCACCAAAGGTGATTTTTGCCCCATGAAGGACATTTGGCAGTGTCGGGGGACATTTTTGATCAGCACAACTTGGGGTTTGGGTGGGGAGGTGCTACTTGCATCTTGTGGATGGAGACCAGGGACCCTGCTAAACATCTTACAGGGCACAGGGCAGGGTCCCCCAGCAGAATTATCCAGCCCATATGGACATAGGTGAGAAGGGCCCTGGTCCAGGGCCAAGGTGAGAAGCCCAGTTCGATTTCTCCCTGAGAGTATGTGTACCCTGTGGCTGCCCGAATGTTCCAGGTAATTCGTACAAGTTTCCTCTTTCTCTCTTAGGAGCTCAAGTCACAGCAACGGATTTGCCTGACGTCCTAGGGAACCTTCAATACAATCTTTTAAGGAACACACGAAACCATACAGCACATCTGCCTGAAGTGAAAGAGCTGGTGTGGGGAGAGGGCCTGGAACAGAACTTCCCCAAGTCCACATGTTACTATGATTACTTGCTGGCTTCTGACGTGGTCTACCACCATTACTTCCTGGACAAGCTGCTTGCCACCATGGCGTACCTCTGCCAGCCGGGAACGGTGTTGCTTTGGGCAAACAAGTTCAGATTCAGCACCGATTATGAATTTTTAGATAAATTCAAGCAGGTTTTTGACACAACACTCTTGGCTGAATTTCAAGAGTCATCAATCAAACTTTTTAAAGGAGTGCTAAAATGGGACTAAATTAAACAAGATACCTTTCGAAACATGAGTGTGTCTTTTGAACAGTGTTAGAAATTTTATAAGATTGCAAAGGTAGTGCACGGAAACAACTTGTATAACTAGAATAAACATAATATTACAGCAACTCTCCAAAGCAAGCAGTTTAGGATCATCTGCTTCATCTAAATACACACAACCAACATGAAAACATGAAAGTAGCTCTGTTGGCTTCTGAGAGTCTCAATTAAGTGTTAAATAAATTTTACACAAATAAATTAACAAACAAGTGGATTTCCCCTCGTTATTTCTGCTGGAAAGCATGGTTTTAAACCTGTCAATATACTTTTGTCACTTGCTTTTTGAAAATAAGCTTGACAGGGTCCGTGTATCTTAATCGGAAGAGTCTACTTTGTACAGATTTTAACTGTAGCAAAGGGAGAGGATAAAGAGTAATGGAAAACAAGTTCTAGGCTTTACACTGATTAAAACTGAAAAATACGGAAACAGTGCTGGAATGAGAAAATGGATGTCACCTCAGGGGCCCAGAACTAGTGCTGAGCACACACTCTGCACCAGCCCTAGTGCTTCCTTCAGAAGTTAAGTTATTTTATCCAGCTCTTTCTGTTTTCAGTGGTGTGGTGCAGACATTGGTCACCATTACCTGAAGTAGGAAAACTGTCCCGACTTTTAAAAGAATTTGAAAAAGAATAGATACATGTATAACAGAATCACTTTGCTGTCCACCTGAAACTATCACAACACTGGTAATCAACTCTACTCCAGTATATAATAAAAAGTTAAAGAAAAAAAAAGAATCCACTTTATAATATAAAAATAAAAAAATAAAGAACCATTTTGTCTCCTGTATCAATCACACAGAAACGTCATAGTTTTGCCGGGGATGGCTTCTCCTGGAACCTATGTGTCGGCATGGAGGCACAGAATAATCTAGCCTGAAAGCAGGGCTGACAAGGCAGCTTGGCGTCACTGCCCCAGATCCCGGCATCACTCACCATGGGTACCACTGATGGACCAACCTTTCTAGGAATCACAGTTCAAAGCAGACTTTGCCAGTGTGTGGCTGTATCTCTAATTTCCACAGCAAACTTAATAATCTTCATTCTAAAATTTCATTATCTGAGAAAGACTTACACCCCACTGAAAGAGAGAAGTAGTAATTACGGATAGAAAAGTCCTTGTTACAACAGAGAGCCGGATGTGGCTCATAGATTAAAAAAAAAAAAAAATTGCCTGTGAACTTTCACGATGTACTGCACGTCCTATTAAAAAGCGCTGTTATTCACCACCTCCCCCTGCAGACATGTATCTCACTCTACTGCTTCTCACTACCAGTCAGGACTGTGAGTACATCCAAAACCCACCATGAACTTAACTTCTCCTTCCACATTAAAAAATATAGCGAAAAGACCAAACCCTGAAGAATAAAGTGAGAAATTAGGGAAATGCAACAATGGTGATTTTCTGGTATTTGAAGGATACCAGAATTTACTGTACCTTGACATAACTCAGAAGGTAGTGCTTCAAAATCAATCTATTACTAGGAAGTTTCTAACCTTAAAATTACACTAAAATTGGATACTAAAAGGCATGTTCTAAAAAAAGGTGTCATTTCAGTGAAACTGGTAAAAGTTTTTGTCAGTGAAAAAGCACCTCCGAAAATTCTCTCCTCCGTTAAAGTCATGAGAAAACTGACAAAAATTCTCAGAAGCATGTAGCAATCTTAACCAAAGGCATGTAGCAATCTGAAGCATGTTCACTCAAAACGGCTGAACCTCAGCTAAGACAGCAATGTGCTTTGTGACGTTTTCAATGGCCCTGTCCCCATGCCATCTCCCGCTCCACAGCAGCCTTGAAAACCAGCAGCCTGGCAATCCCTGGAGACTGTTCCCCAGAAAACACCACGTGCAAGGCCGTCTTTGACTGGACTCAGATCTCTCGCAGGCTGAGAAGCCTTTCCCCAGGGGTTTGTCTAGAGGATTACAGGCAACTGTACAATTTTGCGGCTGCCTTAGATGATGGCTAACCGTTGGGACTAATTAAAAAGCCTAAAGGGAAAGGCTGGGAAATGTCCAGAGGGGCTCAGAAAGCTGTCATATTCCTGGGTACCAGCCACGCACATCGCGGGGCTGAATGCATCCTCGGGGAGGACCTGGGGAGGACCCAAGCGCTCACCCCTGGCTGACCCTGAGGCTCTGTGCTGCAGGTAGTACTATCAGAGATGCCAAACCCGGTGGTAAAACACGTTCTCTAACAGCCAGCCAGCAGCACGACCCTGGGGAGCCACCCTACCTCTTCTGAGCATCTCAATTCCCTGACTGGATTGAACCTGTCCATGCGTAGGTGAAAGCATGTGTTTGTCAGAGAACATGCATGCAGTTGTTCATGGGTGCACTTTAGACTCTAGATGGCTCAGAAACTGTGCAAAATGTCTGCGTGCATATGTGCACTTTTTCATAAAGGGTCTAACGTCTTCATCAGATAAAGGAGCCAATTACTCAAAAAACAGTCACGAATGACTAAGACCAGATCTCTGGTAGGCCTTTTACAGTAGTAAATTCTAAGGGAAGATTTAAAAACCATACACACACAAACATATTTGCTATAAGACAGTAGAGGCCTTTTAATATTGTCTACGTGTGCTTATTTTACGGAGGAAGGATGAAAGAAGTATAGTAGCCAGAGAGATAAAAATAAAAAATTAAACCTACACAAAAGTTAATCACATAATAAGATTCGGAAATATATTCAAATAATTGCAAGACTATAAGAAACATTATAAATTATTTCATGTTGAATTTTTTGTCTATGGATTTAATGTATTATTCCTTTCTGTTCTAACCCCAAATTTTATTTATGAAAAATTAAGACCAACTTTAAGAACCTTCAATATTCACTTTTATTATTTATAAAAAAATTAAGGTATGAGAGTGCATATGGTGTACTGCGATCTTGGGTTTGCACATTTATTCATGTGTTTACATTATTTCAACTTTAATAAACATACCATATATGTATCTTTACAATACCTGATACAGATTTAAGCTGTCTGGCACTTATACATGTATTATTAGTTCATTCTGATGCTCTGCATGTCAAGAAGATGTTAAAAATGATTGGCCTGAAATAACTCCAAGATGAAGACTGATTGAAGCAGTTATGCTCCAGCGTTTGCCACAAATTTATTTGTGCCGGTTTTATTTTCTCCCCTTAATTGAATGTAAACGTTTGCCAAAAAAAAAAAAAAAAAAAAAAAATCTGGAAATGAAGTTCTGTTACTTTTTAGTCTAATAAATAATTTTAGCTACGCTTAATGTAGCTTTTTTAAGGCCTTCATACAATTGAAAAAAATTAAAGTCGCACATGTTAAAACCCTGTTCATTTATAAAATAAAAAATAGAATTTTATAGGTTTGCAGTTAAAAGTTACTGTTCAAAACCTCTCATGCATGTAACAGCTGCAATCCAACTGAAAGTCCTTGGTGCTGGCAGCCAGGGCACAGCCCGCTGCCAGCAATGTGAGGCATTAAGAAAACACCATGATGTCAGAGGTCTAGATTTACATGTATTAAGCCACACGCCAGCAAATTCTCTGATAAATACACATCATTTTAATAATCAGTATTTGATAGCAGATGAAAACATGCATTAGACTAAAAATGCCACAAATTTGTTTTTATATCCATTCACTATAAAACTTTTTTAAAATTTAAAGTCTTGGTTCCTATTTTAGAATACAGAGTAATCAGGAGGATACATGATGGGGAGCCAGTTTTCGGTAAAAGACGCACAATGGGTCCATCCAAGCAGCTTCATCAGCTGTAATAAAACACACACAATTATTAAAGAACAGATGTTTCAGGCTCAGCATTTAGGGTAAATTCTGTATTAAATATTTAGTCGTAATAAAGAAGCAGCAGGTAGAACTTTCCTTCCATCAACTCACCCACAACCTTCCTTCCGCCCGACCCGCCTATCCTAGCGATTATCATCACCCCTGCCGACCCTCCTGCCTTCCCATCGACTTGACATGACTGGCTCCTTTCCTTCCGACCACCCTAGTTTCCTTTCCCTCACTCTTCCTGAGTGCCTACGGTAGTCAAACACTGTTCTAGGCATTAGGAAAAAGCACTGAACTCACTTCCCACTTTCAGGAAACTTAAGTTCTATGCAGGAAAGCCAAACAGAAAGTCAGCAAGCTAATGAACAGATAATAAATAAGTAAATAATAAGAAATGTATCAGGTATATAGTAAAAATAAAACTTGCTATAATACAGACTGGGAAGTGAGATGGTCAAGAAAGGGATCTCTGAGGTGACACTTAAGCTGAAATCTGAGTGACAAGAAGAAACCTACTCTGTGAAAATCTGGGGAAGAGCTCTCCATGCAGCTGGAAGAGCTGGGTCCTCGAGAGGGAAAGGGTGCGCTGTGTCAGCCAAGCAGAGAGGAGGCTGGGACGGCAGAAGCAGAGTGAGGACGCGGGAGTGTGATATGAGATGCAGCTGGAGAGGCCGCTGGCAGGGGCCAGACCACACGGGCCTTACAGGCCACGGGGAGGAGTTTGGATTTTACTCTAAATGTGACGGAGCTTCACCAGGAGGGGTCTAAAGCCATCTTTTCTGGCTGCTGTGTGGAGAACAGACAGCAGGCGAGCAGAGTGGAGGGGAGACAAGTTATGAAACATCCCCTGGTGTGAGCATCTGGGTGGATCGCGGGCTTCACAAATGTAAGAGCTCAGTTCACAGCCTACGTGATGAGAAGACATTAAGTTCCAGAAAGAACTCTCTCAGCCTCCTCAAAGATCTGAAGAAGTGAATTTGAAATGTCTTACAATTTGAACTGACAGAAAAGGTCTGAGAGTAAAGATAACCTATAGTTTACTCTAATTACCAGAAATTGCCCCAGGAACCTACAGGTGAGTTTTACGTCCAAAGAATACCTTCAATATGAAGACCAGACCCTCGGCCGCCTTTGGCAGGACCAGCGTACCCCAACCTCCATATACCCTTTAAGCATAAACCAACTATACGTGTACAAAGACAAGGCTAGGCTGAAACAATTTCTTGGGGTTCAGTGAGTTCTTACAGTTGACACTTAATTTGTGCAGAGAGCTCAACCACAGAACTTCCCTGCATATAATACGTGGTAAAATAAAAAATGGCCTATCGTGTCAAATGAAGAATAAAATCAAACATAAACTCTAGAAGTTCAACTGTTTTAGAACTGAGCCAACACGTATTTAAAAGAAATCATCTGCTTCCTTCATAAAGGAAACCTGTCTTCTAACTACACAAAATATGCAATGCATTTTGCCTATGTTGAAAACACTAGAAGCTAAAAATATAGGTTTTCTGGACAGGAGTGAAAAATGTTTTAAAAATTTAAACAGCTTACTGACTACATTTCATGCATTTATTTTATAGTTCACATTATGTTAACTAGACTAATAATTAGTCACGATAAAGTTGGTACTGTTTTATCACTACCGTAAGGCTTTCTAACTATCTTGTCACTCTACAATATTGAAATGATACCCAACAGTGGCAATTTTAATATCACTTACTTGAATACAATTTTTCCAGTTTTCTTTTGTTGGTTTTTCTTCCACAAGTTTAGTTGCAAATTTAAGGCCTCTCCCATACATTTTACTTACGAAGGCATGCTTGTATGCAAATGTCAAAACCTACAACGTAAAACAAGATACAGCTCATCTACAAAATATTTACAATTTAAGGCATATTGCTTTAATAATGAAAGAACTGGACTTCCCTGGTGGCGCAGTGGTTAAGAATCCACCTGCCGATGCAGGGGACACGGGTTCGATCCCTGGTCCGGGAAGATCCCACATGCTGCGGAGCAACTAAGCCCGTGCGCCACAACTACTGAGCCTGGGTGCCACAACTACTGAAGCCTGTGCACCTAGACCCCGTGCTCCGCAACGAGAGAAGCCACTGCAACGAGAAGCCTGCACACCGCAACGAAGAGTGGCCCCCGCTCGCTGCAACTAGAGAAAGCCCGCGTGCAGCAACAAAGACCCAACGCAGCCAAAAGTAAATAAATAAAAATCAAAGAAAAAATAATAAAGAAGAAAAATAATAAAAGAATTGAGGCTTTAACAGAAGTGTAGCTTTTCAAATGAACATGTTACATCAAGTAAATTTTAACAACTTTTTAAAACAACAATTAACATCTTTAAAAGAGCTGGGTATCCCACAGAACAGATAATCTATTTGGGGAAAGAAAGCTATTATGATAAATCACTAGCTGTTGGAATCCATACCAAAATACCTCTATGCAAAAGAAAGCAGAGCTAACATAAGTGATAACAAAATTGCAAGTTAGACGTACAAAACTACAGAGTCACTATAAATTACCAAAATTGCGAAAGAGGATAAAAGTAAACAAATGAAGTGTCATATTATATAAACATGTTCTTACTTTCAACTGCTTCCTTTTGTACAAGTTTTCTACCTTTAATTACTGCATTTGTCAAAAATACTCGTAAGCATTTGTTTATATCTTTAGTCTCCACTTTTAGAATGTGCAGCATGTCCTCAAAGAAAGGAATCCTGTCACACTTACCTGTATTCTAGAGACAAGGAAAGGGCTCAACAACTGTTGCTACAGACACAGTAAACAGGTGATATAATGCACACCCCTAACATAAGAGCGCTGCGGCAAGAACAGAATTCTTTATAACAGCTTTACTGTGATTCTCATCAAGTGTCTATCGACTTGATGCCGGACCAGGCTCTTATTCATCTTCTTCCCAGCAGCGGGCGCAGTGTCTGGCACACAGCAGACACGAGATAACTTTGTTAGTAGTAACAGCAAGTATTGCTGACGTCCTTCCACGTACGTGATACTCATTCATAAAATCCCATGGTACGCAGCACCACAGTCCCACATGAGCATTCGGTCACCCGCCTACAGTCACACAGGTCAAAGCGGCAGGGGCAGAATCCAAGCTCCAGGGGCCTGATTTCAGATCCAAATTCTTAACCTCTGGTGCTGCTTCCTTCAGTTTCTGGAACATTACTGAGTTCCTTCTATAAAAGCACTACTGAACTGAGGTGGAACAACCTGAAGCAGATAGGAAGAATTTTCTCCTACTTCAGAAGTCTTTACTACCGATCACCATAGTTAATCTTGAAAACAAGCACCTGTCTCCTAAAAAACTGCCACAGTTTGTGCTGGAAGAAGAATTCCACTGATTACATTTCCTTTTTTCTTCCTTTATGTCCAGAAGAAAGGAAGACTGGCAAATACCTGTAGCTATATAATCTCTACTGTTAAGAATTATAGTAGAGAGCTAGAAGGCATTTTACATGTTTTTATAATCTAAACCCAAAAAGCTCATCAATGTTACTTTTTCTACACTGGGCTTTAAAAATTGATCAGGTACAAATCAAGATGATAGTTATTTAGAAGTTAAAGAGTTTGGAGAGAAATAACAAATATCTAAACTAACCAGAATACCGCCATCTCCATCCCTGACAAAGGAGCACAGGGACAGGTGTGGGAAGGTACGAAGACAGCTTTCAGACGCCCTTAATTTTAGCTGATACATAAATGGCTTAACCAAAAGCCCGCCACACACGCTCTCCAACTGTTTCCCCAGCTAGCGTGGTCCACCAGCCACTGTGCGGACAGACCAAACAACGGTCAAGTGGTTTCAAAGCCGGGAAGACCAGGGAGGCCTCACTAAGCACCTCATCTTCTTCGGAGCCCAGCTCAGCCTCGTTCCATTTATCCTCGTCCTCTCTGGCCGGGCCCGCTGGGCACAAGGGATCTGGGATGCACCCCCAAGAACTGCAGCGAAACAAGAAGGAGAAAGGGTACCTTACTGTCGAAAAGATCAGTCCATTTTGTAGCTTCCCAGAAAGTTTCCGTCAGAGAATCCAGGGCGCTCTCTCCCTCCTCCTCTCTCCCTTCCAGGTCGCCTGATGCAGCCCCGTCCTCCTCCCGGGTCTGGAGAAGGTGGTCGGCCAGGGCACAGCCTTTCCTACACAGGGCGTCTACGAGCGTCGACTTCTGCTTGTCCATGTCACTGTGTGCCAAACCAACACATTCCACAGATCAGGAGAGCATCTTTAAAAGTACAGCCTCACCCGAAATTAACCTCATGCCTTCTCTGCCTAAGATTCACAATGCAGGAATGTGGTGTAGCCATGGAGAGACATCTGCATTGCGCAACACACGAGCCGCTGTGTTCCACACACAGATTAAATGAGTTAGGATCGCTGTAATCGGTTGAAACAGCATGCCATGCACAACAGAGGGGAAAGACCATTGGGTCAATTCTGTCAGCTAAGAAACTCTTAGAACAGTATCTTCTAAGTGTTTCAACTTCTTATGTCAGTCGTTACATACTTGTGCAGTCGTGAACTATCACGCATACACAGAGCAAAGGAATACAAGGCTTACTCTAGCATTTTAACACATTAACTCATTTATACTCAAAATAACTCTATGAGCAAGAGACCATCAGTTGCCTCTATTTTGCAAAGGAGGAAATCGAGGCACAGAGAGATCAGGCGATCTGTTCAAGGTCCCACAATTAGGGAGCGGCAGATCCAGGACTCCGAGCTCTGCGGCTGGTCCTGGAACCCCTGCTCTTAATCGCCGGGGCCACCTGCCTTGCTTCAGGCAGGCAGCTTTGTTTCTGATGTGTTCCAATGCCCAGAACAATGCCTGGCACGGAACAGACACTCAGTAAATTGCTGCTGAATGAAATACAGTAACAGCCTACACTCCTGGGACAGTACCGGCCCCTCGAATGCTTATTTGACGCATCCTGCCCAACTCCTGTCAGATACGTCTAAAGACGAGGATTACAAGTGCTGAGAAGATGACCAGGAGGCACTCAGATATGGGATGAACAAACTGTCTACCGGTCAGCATGATTCTGAAGGACCCAGAGTGAAACGTGCCGCCTATGAAATCCGCTGGGACTGTAAAATCAACAATTTGTACAAAAGACAATTAAAATAAGAAGAGGAAAAAAAACCCCAACACAACGCCAATAACCTGCTACAACCTAAGTTACCCACCTTAATACATTTGCAATGCAGATGAAATTATGCCTAAAAGATGCCCAAGAGTTTATGAGCAAAGAGTTTCAAAGTTTAAAAGAGCCAACTCTCACTCTCTTTCCTGGGAAGCGTTTCTGGGGACTTGAAGTGCTTGGTCACTGTGGACTTCAGAACAGAAGGATGGACGGGCTTTCATTTACTGAGTCCCTCCTTACCCCACCACCTCTCAGATGCCAGGTGGCGCCTGAAATGTCTCGGCAGTACTTCACTCATGCTCTACAGCAGCCTCAGCAGTCAAGCGTTATCCCCACGTTGTGAGGGAGAACGGGGGCCGTGGAACACAACTGGGCAGGCAGGGCAGGTCTGGATATCCACTCACCTACGGCATCCCGACTGACTGTCCTGGCCGCCCAGAGGAGGGCTGCAGGATGCAGAGCTTGGAGGGCGAGCTGGGGTGACAGGTGTGCTGGACTCGCCAGACCTGGATTGAATCACCTTTAAGACCCCTTTCTATTTCCGCATTCTCTGATCCAATAACCTAAATTCCACGTATCTGGAATGTTCTCTTCCTACCCTCTTCTAACTTTGAACTGACCTGCTCGGATTAAATACCTATTAATCCATGATGGTTTCCCTGCTCTCCTTCCCAACGTCTTTCACAGTTTAAAATACTTATTATAACTGTTTTTTTGTTTTTTTTTTTTTGCAGTACGCGGGCCTCTCACTGCTGTGGCCTCTCCCATTGCGGAGCACAGGCTCCAGACGCGCAGGCTCAGTGGCCGTGGCTAACGGGTGCAGCCGCTCTGCGGCATGTGGGATCTTCCCGGACCGGGGCACGAACCCGTGTCCCCTGCAGCGGCAGGCGGACTCTCAACCACTGCGCCACCAGAGAAGCCCCTCTATTATATCTGTTAATCACATTCCATCTAGCAATTATCATCTTCTGTATTAGGCTGTATGTTTTCTAAGAGTAGAGAGTGTCTTGTTCATTTTTTTTTTACATCCCTCTCAGTGGTACTACATACAGTGCTTGGTCAATAAATCTCTCTGAATCAAAGTTAGTTAGGGACTGATCAAGATGGTAATAGCTATATTTTAGGAAGTAACTTCAATTAGATACTTTAGTGGACTAAGTAAACTGCAGTTTAATTAAAACTTAGATCCCCTACAAAAAGTTAGTATTTTTAAGATTACAAAATGGCCATCTTGCAATTTTTGAAACGAGTGACTTAAGCGAAAGCAGCTGGAAATGAGAAATCCATGCCCCATTTAATCCTTTGTATATAACTGGCATTTCATAATATATATAACTGGCATTTCATAATGCATATAACTCGCATTTGTATATAACTGGCATTTCATAAATGGTGGCTGCACCATCCACTATTATTATTAGCAACAACAAAACAGCAATGTTTCGAGAAGGTTCCTTTGGAAAGTGTGAAAGGGTGCTGACAATGGCCAAGAACGTATTTTGAACAAATTTTATTCCGCTTGAACACTGCTGCTTGTAAGATTCGTTAAGACCTGTAATATCAGTATAAACGATGCAAGGTCAAGAGTTCTAGCAGTTTAAAATCAAGCGTTTTGTATGTATATAAAAAAAATTCTGACCGAAGCAAATGGAATCTTTAAGGGAAACTACCATATTTTCAGGCAGCCTGCACGGTTTCAGTTTATTATTAGTTACAATAACGCTAAGAGGAGGAAACTTCTACCCTTGTAAGTTAAGGACCCCCAGGGTTGGAAATAAACCAAAGTGACAGAGGGGAGACTGGTACTGGGAGTGTGGGAGTGTTATCAGGAGATGATGGTAGGAGTTCGTGGAAGGGTGAACGGGAAAGCCGCCGGACCGTCACACCAGCAAGCGGAAACCACACTCTCGCACGGATGGAGCCTTACAAACGCATAAACCCAGCTACGCGTCTGTTGTACACATCACGTTACAGTTTCCTAAGGCTAAAGTATAATCCCCCCACCCTTGTTCTCAAGTAGTACTGTAAACCCAGTTTCATAAACTGAAGTTGCCAGATAATGGCTTTAACCCAATGTGATTTCTTATCACTTTACTAATAAGCATATAAACTAAATTTGGAGCCTGTCACGCTATTGGTCAATCAACACTTGAAAAATTAATTTTACAGGGTGCTCTGTGCTTCCCTCTCCATGTGTCCAGTTCACACATATCCCCCAAATGGCTGGACTGCTTGATCACAGCCACTCAAATCTCTCCACCATGACAGCACCTGATGGTGGAGGAAGCAAACGACTTTTCTTTTGCTTAATCTTAAACGACTGGAGAAAATTACTATAAGATATTTAAGGATGGAGTATCCCCAAATCGGTAACTCCAATGATAAGGATATAAAAAATACCAGAAAAGAAGGATATTTTCAATAATTAAAAAAAGTAACTAAGAAATGAGATGCAAGAAAGAGTATTTACTGGTTAGGTACTTTTTTATAATAGCTGCATCGGGCCTGGGGTCAGTCTTCATCGCAATATAAACTGCTAGGGCCGTTTGATCTATATGAGAAATAACAGCATTTGCAGCTTCGACAATTTCATTAAGCCTTTTCATTCGTTCCTGGGGAGGAAAAAAAAAGAAGAAATAAGAAAAAAATGGATGTATCCATGAGCCTCCTGACGCATTTCACTTCTGTTGGTCATGCCCGTGAGAGTTAGGACTCCCGTGGTGCGGGACCAGGTAGGCTGTGCAGCCCAGGGGCTCTGCACTAGCTCCTGGTGTGACCTTTACGACGGTCAGCATCTCTAGAAAACCTGAGCTCAGACGGGAAAATACCTACCCTACACCCCCCACTGGCGCTGAATGGAGTAATAAGCAAGATAACGAAGTTCACAGAAATATAAACTGTTTTCTACAGAGGCAGCTCTTTCCTTGGGTAACTTAAAAGTTCAGAAATGTGATCAGCTATGTTACCCCAGTCCCACAGCACATGAAAACAGAAGTAAAAAAAAGCACCAGCTGATGAGACAAATTCTAATTTATTACTGAAACCTCCGAAATGAGAGTAAACAGGAACAGAAGCAACAGAGTCTCACTATGGGCCCCGGGCTGTCCTGGCGTCCTCAGCAGTTCAGCTCCTCACAGGGCCTGCGGGCTCACACTCAACCCTTGGTGACTCTTGATTGGTTATGGCCACAAGCACTTTCTACAGCCAGGACTCCCAGTGAGAGCTGGTCCACTGAGGACAGCTGGGAGCTACACAGCCAATTCTCAGAAATCAGAAACGAAGTTAGCCAAGGTAGTGCAGAGGAGCTCCGCTTTTGCTGCAGGCGCCTGAGACTCCAGCAGGCCACGACCACGGCCTTCTGCTCCCGGCTCTTCAGGTCAAGGTCAGAAAAGCCACCCTTAGGGTTTCCTATCTACTTCTCCTCCCACTGACCAAACGTGAGTCCTGAGTCAGCTTAATGAAAATAGCTCAACAGAACATTCAATCTGAGGTGACACGTTTTCAGTCGGCAAGAAGAGAAGACAAAGACTGCCCCCTTATTCCAAAGGCAAACCTCATCTAATACTGCAAACAAAATAAGAGACTCAGAGTAAAATCGAACACGCCCAACCTTTTCAGCATCCAACTGATGAAGTCGTGCAACGTACAGAGGGAGATAATTAGGGTATGTTTCCTTCAATTCATTATAAATGTCACTAGAATCCAGCCTACATGTGTAAGAAAGAGAAACAGTCATTATTTCAGTTCTTTTAGAAAGAAAATAATTTCTGTCTTTCCTATTACTTCACATTGTTTTAAAGTTCCAGACAATAACCTAAGGTACCAATCTGAAATATAATCACTGACAAAGACTGTATTTATTTGCAGGCAGTATAAATATGCTACCGAGAAAACAAAACAAAACAAAAAATCAAACTGGAAATTATTTCATTTATGAGTTCAGTAAGATGGTCAGATGAAAGTAAGCATCGACAGCTTTCCTACATACCATCTATAATTAGATTTATCAACGGGAGGGAAAAAAACATTCAAAAACAGTTAAGAAAGATTAAAAGATCTAGAAATGCCTAAGACCTACAAAGAAGGAAAATTTACACTGTTTTGGAAGAATCTGAAGTCTTGAATGAACAAAGAGACAGATGTTCCACGTTCCCAGCTGGGGAAGCTGAAGAAACTACATCTGTTCTTACTGACTCCATGGTGGGAGGAACAGCAGCAGAGCAGAGGCCGCGGTTTGCCCCGCCTGGCGGGAAACCACGGCGGGGCCTGCGTTCTCAGCAGTGCCCACCTGGCAGACCCTCTGCGTCGCCGGCGGGGGCTGAGCAGGAGAGAGCCCCTGCCTCTCAACGGAATTCACCCAGAACTTGGCCTCAGCAGCAGGCCGCGGGGCTGGGGTGCCGGCCGACATGTGCCAACCCCCTGCCCCTCCCAGCAGGAGAGTCCTCCAAGCCAAGGGGACGGGGAGCCTGTGGTCCTGGCTGCAGCCAGTCTGGAGGAGGCTCCGCTTCACTGAGCTGGGAGTGGGAAGAGAGTGACCTTGGCTCACATACCAGAGTCTCACTTTTCTTACTGAACTTTTGTAGATGTTCTTAAATAGGTGTTTCTCCGTTTGCTGTATGTCCTTAGGATCATTTCCAGAGGTTTAAAAAGGTTTGTTTTAAATTTGCTCGTAATCAAATAGTAACTGGAAAACCAGGACACAGTATCACTCACCTGCTACATGTATAAATACAGAGACAACTAATAATAACAGGACAATGGTTATCTTTGGAAAGGGGGCAAAAAGTGATTTATTTTCTTTTTTGTACCTTCCAATAAAATTCTCTTCCAAGAGCAGATGAGAATAAGGATTAAAATTTTAAAAATTCTTGTCACAAAAGGGAATTAAAAACTAAATATAATTACAAGAAAATTTAAAAGCACTTGCAGTCCTATCCACTGTTAACATTTCTGAATACATAGCCTTTGCATACACACACAATATTGTTGTAACTGGGAAAATAAAAGTAAACGCTTAGAGGATTAAAATTCATTTAAAACTTACTTTGTCATCCACTGAATTTTAAGATCTCGTAATGCTTCAGTAAACTCTTCTTTTAAATCTTTCTCTTTTTCTGAATCTTTTTCTTTCTCTTTGCTGCCATTCTTAGTCTTTGTTGGTGGAGATATTAGGTAGTAATGAACAGGTATTACATCCTGTGAAAAATGAACGTGGAGAGACAGTCTTAGATTAACATCCTTAATATTCCTTATTTAAAAATCTTCAAAAAAGAAAAAAAAATCTTCAATAGCCGAACAGCACGTAACATCAGCTGCACTTGAGCGGTACTACACTGTATTTCAGATTCTAAGGGCCAAAATACATCTAAAGTTCCAATCTGAGATCAAAGTAATTTTCTCCCAAACTTTAAAGCTAATGCTTCTAATAACTCCTTTAAAACAAGGAAATAAGAACAAACTTTTTTCCATTTAAGTGTTATTTGGTATTCTTAGTTTTACTTGACAGACTGACTACAAAAACGTACTGAGCTTTCACATTTTACATCTGAGAAGAGAAAATAATTAAATTTTAAAGAAAGAAAGAAAAGATCTGCTTTTCTAATTAAATTTAAAGAGAAATTTCTTTCTTCATTCAGTCCACAGGACTTACTGAGCTCCCGCGGTGTGCAAGGTAATAGCTCCAAAGAGGTGAGGGACAAAGCAGACAAGGGCCTTTCACCCTCTGGGAAGACAGCCAACAAACATGTAGGTAAATAAACAACTTCAGGAACGACACGTGATACGAAGACAACAGAATAGAGTAAGGGGATAGAGCGTGACTGGTGGGTAAGGGGGGACCCATGCAGACAAAGTGGTCATGGAAACACTCTAATGGCGCCTCAGTGATCCCAAGGAATAAACGTCAATGAACCGGAATAACCAAAACGAGGAGAGGAATAGATGTGCGGGGACAAGACGAGCACCTGCAGAAACCTGAGGGGGTGTGCAGCAAGCACAGGGTTAGGTTCTGAGAAAGGGCAGCGGCCACAGTAAGTAAGCAGGGCTGACAGAGTACGGGTAAAAAAATACAGGTTTTATTCTAGGTGCCACAGGAAGAGCTGTATGCAAGGCAGTGACATGATTAAGGATTTTTGCTTTTTGTTTAAACACTTTGGTTTTTTGGTGTTTTTTTTTTTTTTTTTTTAAATAACTCTTGATACTACCTACGTGGAGAATGGATGATAGAGGCCAAAGTGGAAAAAGAGAAAACAAGTTGGGACACAGACCCAGGTGTCCTGACACTGCCTGGAACTAAAGGACAGGCTATAGAAAAGGAAGCAATAAAGGGACATGAGATGTCCCGGGAAGGCAGGACCGATGGTGGTTGCTGGTGGTATTTAAGACGAGGGGCTGAATGAGACCAGCAGGGGTGGGGGAGGGGGAAAAGAGCAAGCCCAGGAATGGTCCAAAGCTTTCCACTGTGGAGGGAGAGTCTGAGGTCACGGCAGCCCCGGGGAAAAGCCAGCACGAAGATCGAGCGTGGGCGGCTAGTGACAGCTAGCTGAAAGGCGGCGTCAGGCGGGAGAAGTAACTGTCAAACCTGACAGCACAGTGGCTGCTGATCGCCGACAGAGCAAGAGCGGCAGGGGAGGCTGGTGGGGGGCGGAGGGCGGAGGGTAAAGGCCGAGAGGGAGGTGAGAAGTAAACAGGCATGGATGGTCCTTTTGAGAAGCTTTGCTTTAAAGAGAGCAAGTGTAACTACACCTTTTTGTGTCTATTTTATTAGCACGTGAGTCTTGTGAAAAGTAATGCAGGATCTGGGAAATGAAATCACCTGTTATAGTTGCTAGATCCGTTCCTGGCACAATACTAGGTGTCCCTAATTAAATCATTATTTATTAAGACAATTTCTAAAATTCTATAGGTTTACATTAAAAACATTGCTAAACTAAAATCTTGTATTTGTTTTAATTAACAAAGTTTCTAAAATTGGAACAAATTACACTATCAAAGTTGTCAAGGCCCTATTCACATAATTTCAGAAAAAACTTTGCACAGGTTGAGTCACAAACAAGTACTGGCCCCATCTTCCCCTGAGGTGTAAATACTACATAAATATGTCCATTTTAACAATTTTCACAATTAAACTTTATTTGGGGATATAACAGTAAATATAAGCAGCTACTGTTGTAGGAGCTCTAATGAAATAGTAACCACCATTTCAGTACAACCCATTTAAAGCGCAGAAGACCACTGATGGACGAGAACCACAGAAAGCCATTTTTAGCCATTTCAGCACCACTCCCCCTTGAGGTCCGGGAGCAAGTCTGCAAGCAAAGGTCTTCAGTGAAGTGTGAGCCTGGGAAGGGGAAACAGCCCTCCCATGGGCAGGCTTCCTTCCAGTCCCTGCCACCCATCCTGCGCTCCTTCTCCAGGTTTACTCTGCTAGGTGGACACTGCCCTGAGCTTAAGCCAAGTTAAAAGGGTCTGCAACATTTGAGTGGGTAACTGACCACCAAGTTCTCACAGTAACAGCCCACTTCAGTGTCATCTGTTTAGCAGAGACAACACACCTAAGAATTAAAGGTGCAAGTGGCCTCCAACATTTACTGTTAATAGGGCCCTACTCCCTTTGCAGTCAGGCTCCTGTACCGCCCAGTGTGCTGGAATGTGCCTGCACCTGCATTCAGTGTGTGCACCCCCCTGCTGTCCCCTCCTCCTCGCCTGAGCAGGGAGAGGGACAAACCTCAGGAGGCGAGGTCTCTCTGTTGTGAGGCAATTCTTCCTCTGAGGCTCAGAGGTAAGGCATTTGCTAAGATGTTTTAGTAAAGAGAGAAAACAGAATTGAATTAAAAATGAACAATCCATTAAACTTCATCGATGATTAACAATGAACTCTAACAAAGATCTGCAAATAGAGAGAAACCATATATAATAGCAACCATAAACTATCACTAAAAATGCAAAAGAGACTGGGAAAGTTAATGATGAATGGCCTTGGGGTGGGGGGGAACCAAGATTTTGTAATCATCATTTTATATAGTAAATCTGTACCAAATTAGTAATTATAAAGGCCAGTATTATCCTATAAAATATTTCAGGACAAGAGCTACTTCTTATTACTAAATATTATGGACATGGTTGTTTTAGTCTCCAACCAAAAGAGAAATGAAGTTATTTTTCATTCATTCGTTCATTCATTCATTTATTTATTTTTGCGATACGCAGGCCTCTCACTGTTGTGGCCTCTCCCGCTGCGGAGCACAGGCTCTGGACGCGCAGGCCCAGCAGCCATGGCTCACGGGCCCAGGCGCTCCGCGGCATGTGGGATCTTCCCGGACTGGGGCACGAACCCGTGTCCCCTGCATCGGCAGGTGGACTCTCAACCACTGCGCCACCAGGGAAGCCCTATTTTTCAGTTATTTTATCATGGTCATCTGTTCTTTTTGTCAGTAAGTATTTTTACAACTCAGCTTCTCAAGGGCTTAGCATAGGGTCCACTTAACAGAAATGATTTTGTACCATTAAATCATAAGAAATCTTGATTATGATTTTAAAAGACAGTCAAAGAAGAATCTTCAGAGCAGAAATACTACGATATAAGCTCTCTATAGCAGACACTTAACAGTAAGCATATTTTTTAAGAAAAAAATCACTCCATTATTACAAAGTATTTCAACAGTGTTTGAATTGAATTGAACGATATTTAGAAAATGAAATCTATCTGCCAAACCAATAACTATTTAACAAACCACCATTTAAATTTCGGTTCAAAACATAATACCCTTAGCTCTTAAATGATTAAAAAGTATAAATTCAAATTTTTAATTCATTTACACGAACTAAAATAGCTATTTAAAAAATTAATGTCATATTTGAGTGCTATTTATGTTAAAAATAACTATATTCTTTCATATTACAATGAACTTTAAAAAGGGTAACATACACATTCAACTCAAAAGTCACTGAAACCCAGAGGACAAATCCATTGAGGATTATGTATACAAAGTTGGTATTTTGTTCAGGCAATAAATTATATATTTTGTAATGTGACTATAAAACTATATATAATAATGATTATTTTTAAAACAAGAGCTTCACGTGCATTTACACTGAAGATGGGGAGAAATGGGAGGAAGTGACTCCAGATGCCCAGCTCTAGAAGCTTCACTAACCGTCAATTAACAATAACGTTCCTATTCATTTGATAGTTTCCTATCTCAAATAATCTAATACAAACAAAAGGCACCAAAACTCCAGAAGATCCACCAAACAGTACAACAGAAAGAGAACCCCCAGCTCTGCCTTTGGGACGCGCACCTTCTTTCTAGTGGGCTCCTCATTCTCTGAAGCAGGGGCTTTCAGGCTATTTTCAAAATGAATCAAAGATAATGTGTGCATAAAATGAAATTACAGTTTTATGAGTCTGATGAACTGACATTTTCTGTTTTTGTTGTAATGCTGGTTAAATTCCATTAAATGAATTTACATGGCCTTCAAATGGGTAAAGACGCTCAGTTGAGAAATACGGCCTACAGAGAAGCCGACATTCCTTTACCTGGGAAGATAACCCCCAGTGGTGTATTTTGTTTGAACAAAGTCTTTACCACTACATAATCATATAGAATTTTAGAGGTCATTTTAATAAAGACATTTTATCTATTATAAAATGGTGGCTCCCAGTTTCACATCACTATGAATTAAACACTGAATTCTCTTTTGTTTCTTCTTAAAACACTAATTCTTGCCCTACAGTGCTTGCTGCACGCAGGAGAGAAATCACTACGATGACGAATGATGTCAGCAGGTCCTCACCAGAGAGCTCATCGAATACGTATCCCTTTCTCTAAACTAGACCTGAAGTACAGATTTTCAAACTAAATTTGGCTCCAGCAGTCAATCAGAGATTGTCAAATAAGTTGCAGAGAAGCTGGTCACATCATTTACTAGTTACGGTCTTAAAACCTGCTCCTGCTCTTAGTATAAGTTTTAATTTGGGGCCACAGTCCTTATTTCTGTTTCTGCTACACCCATTGCTCTTTTCATCTCTGCCTTTCCAGAACAAAGAAGATGCAAGAGCAGGAAAAAAAACTTCACTTTAAATATTTTAATAATATTTTATTATTAATCAAATCATCCAATTTAAGAATGACTTTAGACTTCAAAAATAATTGTTTTGTCATATATAGCTAAAAAAAAATCATTCATCTTTCTATAGGATTTTAGATATGCCAAAGTTCAAATATTATTACTTGGTCATACCTGCAGTAAGAAATGAATAGCATTAAAATTTTCTCTATACACATATAAACCAGGGGTCTTCAAGCAATTTATGGCAGGGAAAAAAAACTTTAAGAAAGCAGTTTGTCAACACTGATAAGCTAAAAGCACTATACTGCAGAACTGAAAGAAAGGAAACTAAGGGAGAGATTTTTTAAAAAAAGATAATAGTGACAGAAAAAGAAGTTTAACTAATATGCAAATAAGGCTTTAAGACATCTTTTTAAAGAACTGACAATCAGTACCTTTTTAAATTTTCCTTGTCGTTTTGCTGCAGACTGCCCCTGGGAGTTAGAACAACATTCTGTAAGAAATCATGCGTAATCTACACAGGATGGAGATACCACCTCTGTCTATTTTTCTGCCAGTTTCCATCCCACCTGTATGGGTCACAGTACTTAGAAGGGTCAGGTCTGTCATCAAAATGGCAGGTTTTTAAAGAAAGCAATACTGCCACTTTCATTTTTTTTTTTTAATAAAAATGCACTCAAATGTGTTATTCCTAAGGGTCAATGTTTTTCAGCTTTTTATTTCAAAAGTTTGTAGAGCAAAATTCATTAGTTATCCAAACAGTTCTAAAAACATTAAATTTAGGTGACGGTCCGCAAAGTCAGATTTTCAAGGCTGTCACAACGATCACACACGCCCATGCGCCAGAAACGGCATCGTTCGAGGGAATCTGGGAACGTCAGAGAGGGGCAAGAGGAACAGTTACCTTCGCAGCTGCCAGAACCGCAAGAAACGCACCATGGCTGAGATCCGATGAAATAAACAATGTGTTGGGAATTACAATTAACTCTGTAGCTTTAGGTTTTCTCAAGAAAATCTACCCTGGTAAGTAATAACTATAGTCAATCCCACCTGTTTATAACTTAACTTCACAACTGCCTCTTAAAGAATGCAGCCAGGAAGCACTATCTCTGAATTGCTAAAAGCATACTTCTAATAACAATGCTCTTCTTGTCTTACTCATCACAGGCAGTGGACACTTCAGAAGTTACCTGGATGAGAAGACTCACTGTTGAAGCCCCATAGCAGAGGCAGCAATATTTCCCATAGCAGAAAATGAAACCTACTTAAAAGGACCTAGACCAGGACTTCTTAAATCAGTGCATCTATGAATTCCAGTAACTACTGATTCACTTCACATTCTACTAAGGCTATATTATACTGAAGTACTTATAACTTATACTAAAGTACATATAAGTAAATAGTACAGACTGAAATGAGACTCAAGAACTATCAGGGCAAACGACTTGTTCTAAGCACAAAAGTCCTACGTGATGACGCTCCTATGACAGCTAATAAACCATCTTTGGTTCAACAGTGGTAAGACATGAGAATACTTGTTAAGATGTTTGAGCTCTATTCATTTTGATATCAGCACTTATAAATTCCAGAGTTAGGTGGTGGACTTACTTTGTAAGAACTAATGCTAAAGAGAAATGCAAAACTATAAGAATGACAACTTTTACTGGCATTGAGCTAAAATGACATTATGACAGAGGGTGATAGATGTATATAAACACTATTCTCACAATAAATTTGTAATGAAAACAGATGGAAAAACTAAAACAGGTACTATCAAACCACAACAATTATCTCTAAAATATAACAACCAGAAACATGTTTTTAACAAAAAGCACAATTTTGAAACTATAAAATAAACCTTAATGCCAAAAGAAATAACTACCTTGTAGATAACTACACAAAATTCCAATAAGAGAAAGATCTGTACAAGTAAAAAATACTGTTTATTAGTAGTAATTGTCCTGACTGGTTTTTAGAAGTCACCCAAGAAGATCTGATTTATTCCTATATCCACAATATTACGTTAGTTAAAACTCTATAAATTCTCTAATTTTAAAAACACCCCATTCACTTAAGCCAAGTTTGATCTGGATCTACATATTTCACGGGAAGTTCAAGTATATTAGCTGTGCAAGGCAGAACAGGTTCAAGGCCCAAGTACTTAGGCTTGGGAAAAAGAATAATAAATATATAAAAATACAACCAAATATTAATTGACCTTTACTAGCAACTTGGGGAAAAAATAACTATTAAATTTCTTTTTCCAGAGAGATCTTCTCTTTTACTCATTCTGAAATGTAAATTAATTTCCATTTTTAAGGAAATGGAAATTTTGGAACAGGCACTTTCAGTGTAAAAAAAACCTAGTACTTACAGCTTTCTTTCCGAGTTCAGTCTTTGACAACGTTAATGATCCTGCAAGGTAGCATCCAGGTCCTGCCCCTTTAGGTATTCTAAGAAGAAGATTCAGAAGAGGAGAGAAAAGGAACAAAAAAGAAAGTTTCACAAAGTGAATTAGGGGGAAAAACATCAAAACAATTGCATTCTGAAATAATTTCCGTAGCTAAGATTTCAAAAACCAAAGGGAGAAATAACCTTAGTCTAAAATGGCAAATGACAACACAGTATAAGTGTAGCCTCATATTATAAACTAGCATTTAAAGATTACAGAGTATAAGATGGATAGTGAGTGTTAAGCAATGTTATCACTTACTTGTCGTCAGGTAAGGAAGTAACAAAGAATGGCTGGTTATATTTGGGTGGTAATGTCAAGTTACTTGATTTCTTCTTTCCTAGAAGTGCAAGACTATGATTTTCATGAATATCTAAGCTCAAGGTATTAGACAACCTATGAGAAACAATAAATGGAAGATCTTTAAGACGTTCCAAATCACTGATCTGCTCATGCCGAATCTGCAGTCGAATTGTATAATCTCCTTTCTCCAGTTTCAAAGAATACTATAAAAGAAAAACAACATTTGGGAAAAGTAAGGTTTAGCCACATGAACGAAAATTACAGTAAGAGGATAAACAGTTAAGAATTACCACTTACAGAGTGCTTACAGTATGTGAGGTACAGTGCAAGTTACGACACACACATGACACGCACACAACGCCCCGACTGGATGTCAAAGTGAGCTGGCCAAGGTCAAGTCCAGAGCAGAGGATAAGGGAGCTGAAGGCAGCCAAGCCCTCAGCCCTCAGCCCTCCCACAACAACAGGCCACTCCTAGGCGCCCAGCTGAATCAGCATCCGCTCAAGACTGGAAAAGGCAACGATTTTCTAGTTCCTGGGTCTTCACGGGCACGGATAAAATGACACCAAGAATAAGCAAAACTGAGGTGCTGTGTAATATCTAAGACAGACACACACACGTGTTTGTATGCACATGACTGGTAACCTTTAGATCATAACCACCATGCCACCCCCCTTTATTGCAGACGGGAAAAACAGGGAGCCAATGGGGACAAAGGAGTACAGATCTGCCACGCTCCATCCAGGCAACCTGCTCAAGAGGACGGAATGCTGTATGCTGCAGCAGCAGTTTCTTCTGAGATTTTTTAAAGCAACAAAAGGAATGGCTGCAATAACCCAGTCTGTACTGAGGAGACGTGCCAGGGCCTGGCTTTGAGGAAAAAAAGGAAACCATTCCTTGAATGACTAACTGAAAACCCTGCGTAAATTATTTTTATTATTTAGCATAAAATTATAAAGGTTACAGGAAATAGCTCATTTCTTTGTCCCAGTCTTTCAATCAGGGATAAGATTTCTATAAATTATATGATTAAAAGATTTTTTTTCCTTCCAAATGACAGTGCCAGGCACAGTGCTTGGCATATAGTAAGTGCTCACTACACAGTTGACCAAGAAGAAACATATTTCAAAGTTCTAATAAACTGAAGACACTTGGCTCTGTCATTGTGCTCTGGATCCAGTTCAGACCTGGGATCACTTCAAGGGGCTCACATATCCTGGATGATTTGCTTTCACCGTGCAGATAGGAGCAAGCACTGGGTAGGAAGGAGAAGTACTAAAAATAAAAAGCTCTGCTGGCCAGCGTCTGTGAGCATCCTCCTGGCCCTCCTTTACCCCGAAGCCGGATTCAGCCCAACCATGGGGATGAAAAGCTGTCACGGTCCGACCTGCAACAGACAGCTGAGCTGCTAGCCGTGTGTCCAAGTACTAAACGCACAACCACACTGGTGTTTAAAAAGCAGGCACGTTACCAGAGCAAGAATCCGGGCTTCATCAGCTCAAGAAACAGCTGTTAACTCTAAAAATCATACCTGATGAGGGTAAGCATCGCCGGAACCCATCTGTCTTTTGTTCTGGTCAAATATAATCCACAGCTGGCTGTCAAATTCTGATTCGTACAATAATTCACAAAGCAGGGGGCAGCTTGGAGTCACTTCCCCACTCTTGGGCTGTGGTGGGGGGGGGGGAAGAATGATTATTTGATGTGGTTTATATGATTTCTAATGTAGACCTGTAATGTTGCTATTGATCAGACTTTTACATTTAAAGTATTAAAAATATTTTCTTGCAGTAACCAATTTCAAAAATGCCGAACACATCCAGGATTTCGGGACTAATAAAAGGTACTTCTCTTACAAGGTTTAAAAAACACAAACCTAGCTAATTGTATTCATTACTAAAGCAATACCTATATCTTCAGGACCTCTAATTAACTGTTTTTTTTTTAATAAAACTAAAAATTTCTTTATAAAGTTGAAATTAGACAACCCACTGAAATCAATTATCTCCCCAACAGTAATTCATATTATGCTTCAGTAAGAGTTTTACTAAAATCTTACTGATCCTCCATAAACTTCGATCTGATTTTTATGCCCGTCTTAACTACCTTTACTACCCATTCAACCTAGGAGCTATTCTGATGTCTCACTGTGCCAACACCTGCTTCACAGAGAGCAATCAGGCCTGGTTCCATAATCAGTAGGCATCTGGCTTTGACAAGACATCAAACCAGTGGACAGGTTATCAGAGAATAGGCAGGTGTCAGTGATTACAAAAACTAAGGCTCAAAGGCCAGGTCACCACTCAATTAGAATCTGTGACTTCAGATCTGAATGGTACTTAGATCGTTCTATATCATAATTTCCCAAAGAATAATTCTAAATTAACCAGGGTTAATTACTTGTTTCTATTTCATATACATGTATGTCTCTCTCACACACACACACACACACACACACACACACACACACTTTGAATACACTGTCCTTCCATTTCTGATTTTATGATTCATAAAACACAAGAGTTCTTTGTAAGGGTATACTTGGTTACACAAACACTTACTTGATGAAAGTTGTAAGTCAGGATCATCTCATAAAGTTGACGATTATTTGGCAAAACATCCCTTGATCCTAAAGGTTTTGTTTTTGCACTGAGTGGGCTGTAATCAGACAATTGCATAAGAGTTCATTGAAATGAGAGAAAACTATAATCAGCAAAATCTATAACGTATCACAATAAATGACAAATGAGCATTCCTAGATGCTGTCCTTTTCCATGTATTTTGTAATATTTTAATCATTAACTTATATAATTCTTTACTGACTGAACCATAGCAATGCACACAGTTAAATTTTGCAGTATTATAAAGGTAATCTTCTCATGATAAAAACATTTTCAACCATCAACTGACAGTCTCAACAGAATCAGATCCCGGGACTAGGTGACAATTCCTCACAGTGCTGAAGGACAGGCTCTGACCGCAGACAGCCCTGCCCTCATCACGGGATGGGTCCTGCCAGGTGCCACAGCAAGGGCTCTAGGTACATGTTACTTAAAGCCAGAAGCTGCTGTTGCGGCTGCCTCTCAGAGACCCACCATGTTCCCTGGGCTGGAAAGTCATGAACTGAATTTTCACGTCCAGCATTCACATGATTAAAAATAAAAGAGACCCTTTCCAAAGAGTGAAGAGACGCCCATCCCCCCACCCCCATCACACTGATACCCAACATTTGCAGCCCCAAAACATTGAAGATACCGCAGTGTTTGGACCCAGCTCTTCAAAGTTATGCAGGGAGCCAGATCTTCATATTTCAAGGAGGACTGAACATCAAAACGGTTGATTCCTTCTGATGCATGCTACAAAGGATATTTATCAAATTAGTTTCTCACACTCTACTGAAAACAAGCTGCATTTTTAAACAATACTTGGACCTAAATGTGTCAAACACAATGTTTATAAGCACCTATGAACAAAGACTATTGTTATTTCCAGAACCATAGATAATCTCCCCATTAAAATGTAAACCCAACCATTGAAATTATTTCACAATAACACAAATAACTGACATTAAAAATGATGGAAATGTGGAACTTACAATGTTTAACTGAGGAGCAGTACATACTATCCCATGAAAAGAAATGGTATAATCAATATTGACATCACTAAGACTTGCCCACCAACGAGCAATACAAAACTCAATTGCTTTCCCACCCTGCAAAGAAAAATGAAATTAAATTATCAATGCATAAATTACAAAACATAAATAAGTGTTTCAAAGCAGTTCTATGCTTTCAAACTTTTTCTATTTGTACAGCAGGAAAATTCAAAGAAACTTATCATTAGCTATGCTTGAAGTTACACAAATCACAGTTGCTGAGACAGACTGCAGGTATTTAAATATACAGTTATTTACTCATAATCCTAAACTGCTTGTCGTAAGAGGTCTGAGGCAGCTTCTGAAGTACATGTAATAAAATAATGGTGAAAACAAACTGGAATAAAAACTTGGGACCAAAGGAAAAATAATTAAGAACAACGATAAGAGAAGGGGTATGACAACTCTGTGAGGCATATTCAATAGCCACAGCTGAGTTCTGGGCTCAAGAGCTGCCTGGCAACCAAAGCCAAATGAAATTATGGTCCCTCACATGTTTCTTCCTATTAAAAAAAGTAAAAACAAAAGCTGTTCTTTGAACACTTGAGTTTTAAATTAAGTTTTCTAGTAATCAGTGTATTAGAAAGTTTAAAGTGAACCATATTACTCTATAACACATACAAGGACACAAGTCAAAGTTATCAGAAACATAAGCGATACAGGAAAGATGAGGCAGCCATCTGAAAACACTGAGTAGCAAGTTCAAGAAAGAACATCAATGCGTTCACCTTCTAGAAGGAAGGACTAGGCACCATTTCTAACACTACAGATACGCCTGGAGAGCTGCCAGGCTAATCTGTAGGCAGGAGCAGCAGTTTCACCTACAAAGCAAATTAACCTCATGGATTCTTAGCAACAGGGCATTAATAAAATAACTAAAATAAGTAGAAAACACGTAGAGAAGTCTTAAACATGGAAATAATCTACTGTACGATGAGGAGACAATCTCAACCAGGGTCCACTTTGTGAGGCGTCAGCATCTGGCAGACCAGCACTTTCCTAAGAGATTAACATTTACCTCAACTTGGTTGCAAGTATCCTAGTAAGACGACCTATCTTCCCACATTATTCAGCATTAATAAAATATACAGTCCCAATGTGCTCTGAATACAAACTATAAAATCAAATTCAAATACTTAGTCTTAGTCCACACCCAGAACGAAAGGAAACTGTTTCAGGATTCCAGACTGTTAATTAACACTTACCAAGACAGGAAAGGATTCAGTCAGCATTCCTTTCTCTGGAAGGGAACAAAACTTATAGAACTCATGACTTCGATAGGCTCTCTGCTTCACAAGCTGCACTGCATGAAGAACAAACTTGGCAGACACC
Organism: Aethalodelphis obliquidens; assembly: GCF_003676395.1. NCBI lineage: Eukaryota > Metazoa > Chordata > Mammalia > Artiodactyla > Delphinidae > Aethalodelphis > Aethalodelphis obliquidens. The sequence goes on from NW_020837959.1 coordinate 8,470,271, forward strand.
TCAGAAGAACAGGAGCACACCATAACTTCTACAACGACAAGGGAAGAAGCAACATTCTAACTGACGAGATTTAAAATAGACACAAAATGGCTTTCATAATGCCTACTTAGGGGGAAATACTATATCAAGAGAATGAAATGGTATATTCAAATGAAATCTGCTATTTCTTTAAAAACAATGAACTGACCGAGTATTAATAAAGATGAGAGGGTAGAAAATTTAGCTATGGAAAATAAATAAATCAGGATTAAAATAAGCAACTGCTACGCTGCAAACAGCAGGAAACAGCAAGCTGTCCACAGATGGACACACAATTATCCTAATCAGGTAATTTTTAAAATCCCTCCCTTCTCTGTTACTAAGTTCAACCTTTCCTCTTGCTTCAGCTAAAAACCAATCAATTCTTGGTAAAGAGGATTTTAATTTTAGAAACCTCTATTTGTTAGCATGCCTAAGTCCCATTAGTATCCATTTATCCAACTTCACTGATAACTTTTCCTAGTCTCTCGCTCTTGGTTTATCTGCACTGTTTGCTTCTGGAAAGTATGACTATCAGAACTACATATGCTTAGCTGTGCTCTGTGGCAGAGCTGGAGATGAGCCAGGATCACCGTGAAGCCAGGTCAGCAGCTTATCTCGCGAATACCTGGCCCTGAGACAAGGAACCAAAGCAAGGCTTAATTCTCTGCCTCACAAGATCAAGTGGGCACAGGGCTCTGGGAACCTAATCACTTGCTAAGAATACAGAATCTAGTGTTATGACAATATGTCAAAGTATTTGAAATAGGAATCATCTGTACTGCATTTCTTTTTTTCCCCTACTTTGACCCTTTTCCCCCCCAGTTTTATTGAGAAACAACTGACATATAATATTTTCAAGTTCAGGGTGTACAACGTGATGATTTGACGAGTATGTATATGTTATGAAACAATCATCACAAAAAGGTTAGCTAACACATACATCACTTCATATAGGTACCAATTTTTTTTGGTGGAGAGAACATCTAAGATCTACCGTCTTAGCAAATTTCAAGTATACAACCCAGTATTATTAAGTACAGTCACCATGCTGGACATTAGATCCCTCAAACTTTTCCATTTTATAACAAAGTCTGTGCCCTTGACCAACATCTCTCCCACCCCCTCCACCTCCCACAGTATATATCTAATCAAAGACTGCTAAATGCTCTGAGCTACTTCTATTCTGGATGATCTGATCAATTCTTATTAAAAACAAAAAACAAACACACAAAAAAACCAAAGAACTAATTATTTTCAATACCCAACCTAAACAAATCATAATTAGGGCATTATAATCACTGACATTTACCAGTAAACAGACATCATGTTCAATATGAATTAACTATAGATCTTTATTCTTTGGTATGATTAGCACATGTTTTATTAGAGTTAGATGTTACACAACCATTGGGCCTATGTGAGTGGAAGCCCTGAGTTGTACCACGATGCAACTCTGACCCTGATCATGAACGGAGAAGGCATTATTCTGAACCAAATTAAAATCCTATTAAAACATCTTAAGATAGCCTAGATCAGCGGTCCCCAACCATTCTGGCACCAGGGACCAGTTCCGTGGAAGGCAATATCTTCATGGACTTGGGGTGGGGGGGAGTGTTGGTTGGGGATGGACGGTTCAGGCGGTGATGCGAGCAGATGGGGGGCGATGGGGGACGGCAGATGAAGCTCCGCTGGCTCGCCCGCCGCCCACCTCCTGCTGTGCGGCCCGCTTCCTAACGGGCCCCGGACCGGTACGGGTCCGCAGCCCAGGGGTTGGAGACCCCTGGCCTAGATAGATGACTGACATATGAACCAATGCAAAATAGAACTAGATCTTTAAAAAGGTTTGAACCTAACAGCAAATCTATAGTGCCAGACACCTATTACTGTTGTGAGAAAAGTCTACTGCAGGTATATGAACTTTATATGGTCATAACCAGAGCAGAGATAGAATGCACATAAAGGTAAATGGGCAAGACAAGACATTAACTTTACTCACCAGCCCACGTTGCACCCTCAGGAACCTCAATAAAATGCCTCCGAATTTGACCAGGTTTAAAATGTACATCTGTCAAGGCTAGATCATAATGGGTTGATTCATTTACTCTGAAAATTAATAAAAATAAATGACTAAACATGACACTCTCATTAAAAAAGCTTTATATTATAAGCCCACTGGTACTCTAGATTTCAACAGTTCATGAGAAATGAACACAGGGAGTTAAAAGCTGGTAACAAAACAGTACGCACAATGTCATCTCAGTTTTGCAACATGTTAGCAGAGATACACTGTGGAGATGCTTTTTCTGCTTTTTACTTGTTTGCTTTATAATTTGTCTGAAGTCAGACACACAGCTCCCTCTTTTCTGGTTAAAGGAATTCTACAACATTCACAGGATTTTCCAGTTACCAGAATCTGGACTATTGTGAGTCCAAAATATTAAAATCAAAGGCAATGTTTTGTGCCACTGATACTGCCTTATAGTTGAGACTGATATTAAATTTAACCTCTTTCGTAGCTTCAAAATGCACCCATGCCATAAATGACACAGTAAAGAAGAGAAAGTACTTTCATAGCGTTTTTGTAAGGGATCAGTGAAACATAAAGGTCAAATAGTATAATTACCCAACCCAGAAACCTAAAGTACATACTAAGGACAAATTCTAGTCAGTATGACAAACATTTAATGAGTGCCTACTATACCTGAGGCACTGCTATTAGGTGCTACAATTACAACAATGAATATAATGTCTTCCTTTTCCCCAGCCAATCTAGCGGGGATGGAAAACCCAACAGGGACGTTGAACGTAATATTCTCTGGGGAGACAGGAAGCGTTAGTGGAAAAGATGCAAGGTTCCTGGTTCACGAGGAGCGGTCAGGGAAAGCTTCCTGAAGCACATGAGGTCTCAGCCCACTCCTGAATCTTGTACATTACCTTGTTGAAGTTCCTACGGGACTTCTAGGGAATGTGCGGCTGAGAATTTAACTGTGTCGCAATTTTTTCACATGTGTGTCACTTGTTACCTCCTCAATTTCATCCTATGTTTCATATGGGCTGAGACCTACTGCATATTAAATATTACTGTGCAACTAACTCAATAGAAGCTGTTAACTCAGAGTTCTCTATTGTTTCCAGTACTCTCATCTCCATCTTGCCTTTCATGTACTGAATAATTTGTTTCGTACATTCTGTACAATGGGTTCCATATGGGGTCACGTAAAATGCAGTCCCCGTGTCTTCCGTGGGCTCACAGTCAAATGTGGTGAATTAAAAATGACAACACACTAGCTAAAGTCTGTACCACAGGCAAGTGAAAAGTGCCATGAAGCGGCAGGGAGGGGCTCCCTTCACCCGGAGATGACCAAGAACACACCTGGTCATTAAGTTAAGGGACAGGAAACTGAAGCAAAGAAATCAGCTGTGCAAATGCACCCGTCCTGAGGAAACTGGGGGGGTCAGCATTGGTGAGCTCGTGGAAACGTGTAATTTGGTGATGGAGCCGCGGGAAACACTGGCTGTGAAGGGCCACTGTTTGCTATTTTAAGCAGCACGATCCTTGGGCGTGCCGCTGAGGTACTTTATACAGCAAGCAGTGTGATCAGTCCTGAGTTCCTTCATTCTGGGGCAGAAGACAAGATGGAAAGGGAAGAGTCTGGAAACGGCACTGGAAAAGCGGAAGAACGAGGAGATAATGGTAATCCCAGAGATAAGGGGGGAATCTGGGCCGGGGGTGGGAGGGGACAAAGTCACTGTGAAACACTGCCGAGGCATCAGGCCAGATGAAGGCTAAAACAGCCTCTGAATCAGGTGTAAGGAGGGCAGGTGACACATGCTGTCAGTTATCCTCACTGTGAACAAGGAACACCGTGACTGACTACGCACCACCTTGAACGTTAAGCAAGGAACAGAACCAAAACCCAGTCACCTGGTTCTGGCCTACGGATCCTTTAAAAGTTCACCCCATTTCCATAAACAGCCATTACATAATTACACGTAACAGCAAGCTATCGGTAACTGGGCACTTACTTTGCTGCAATAACTGCAGTGATTGGGACTCTGAACAGAGGACCTGCGTTAGGCGATGCTATATCATAGCCACATACCTTGAAAAAGGAATAAGTGTCAGTATCCATAAACAGACTTTTTTAAAAAGAGAAAATAAAAGAAAAAAAGGGTGAATCTACTCAGCGAATAAATTAATCTAAGATTAAAATGTAAAGGTCCTAAGTACAAGTTGGCATCAATTTTCTGATGTCAGGCCACATAATTAATGGCAAACAGCCTGGACAAATACACCCATGACAACCCTTGACTTACTCAGACTGATGGGGAAATGGACTGCTACACAAAGACTTCTACACATTTTAAAGACTAAAGAAAGTAAAAATGAAGATATCCCAATAAATACCTCCGTATAATGCAATCCTTCTCTTAAGCCCCTGGGATCCACACGTATGTTTATGTGTCTGCACTGATTCATGAGTTCCAAATGGCTGGGACACTGAACCCATGATGAATTCGAAGTTAAAGCTAAATGAAGCTGAAGGGATATTTTCTCAGAGTTTTCTGGTGTTAAAAAGACCAAAAAGTAAAGATTAGTTATTTTTTCCTTTTCTTCCATTTTAAAACATTCTGTCGTCTGTCAAGAAAATTCCACAGATACATGTGGTTGGCTGTAAAATCCAGTAGGCACGGGCTCCCGAAACACAGCTTACATAAAAGAGCCACAGAACCTCCCTCACATTTATTTTAGGATGCTCGGAATCCGTTCATGTGTTCACCCAACATGGCTGGCTACAACCTGAACACAAACCATTTTAGTGAATATTTTTCATTACTGCATACAGTTAACAGAATCTGACTAAGAGAAAAGACTCCTAAGTTTACAGTGATGACAATTTTGTTCACAGTCGTTGGGCTGGGGTTCTCCCTGGCTGCTTCTGCTTCCCACTCTCCAACCAAAAACTCTTACACCCAAGTAGTAAAAGTGGGAAAGAAAAGGAATTTGATGCTTTACTATCCACAATTTAATAAAAGCTCCAGGTCCCTAAAGGCCCATGCTACTGTTTTTCTGGTAGACACACTGCCAACTGAACTGCCACTGTATCAGGATTCCTAATTGCCATCAGTGTCCCCTACACCTCTATGAAATACAAATTAATAACATTGTCAATTCCTGTCTTCTCTTTAGAACATTAGCCTAAACAGCATTTTCTCTATTGTGGTACAATTCATTCAAAGCATAAATGTGAGCACATCAGCTTACTGTCAAGTTATTACTCACCAGTATTTTCTGGAAATACAGGTTCAATGCCAACACCGTGATCTGAAGGTGCAGCCACCTGAACAGGATCTCGGAGGTAGATGCCACGGTTATTTCCAACAGTAACAGTGAAACCTAACTTATTAGCAAATGATGTATTCTGAACGAGGTAGTCATAGGCTTTATCAACCTAATTAAGAGAATACAAACAGTAAGATATACACGGTTGGGTCAAGAAAGTACTTTATTGCAGATCCCCAATTTCTTTTCCATTGTAGCAAAGTACAAGCAAAAAGTCAGTTTCTCCATCCGCCTTTCTGACCTACACGGAAACCCCATTTAGGAGGGCAATTCTACCTCACTGGACAAAACACTGGTCTAGCCACTGGACTCGCCTTCCATTCCACCCTCTTTACTCCCAAATGACGAAGCTAGGAAACCTCCACATGCCATTACGACTGGCCGGCTTCTGCCCTCTGCTGCTCTGCCGTGAACTCCACCCTCTACATGTCCTATGTCCATTATGTTTCTCCACCTTAGCCTCACCAATCTGTCTTAAGTACAAAATTTGTTTTCATACCCTCTGCTTACAGTTCAGAGACTACTCTGGCATATAATCAATTAGAAAAACTCAATCGTCATTATAATAGGAGTATTATCCAGTAATCACTGAAATATTATCCTGCTGATTTACAACCCGTTTTTTTCATACAAACGACAATACCTGAATAATACCATGTCCTTGGGCAAACACTTCTATATTGTCAGCCTTCACTGCAGTGTTTTCGAGAGCTCTTCTGACTGAATGAACCGTGTAGTTAACATTATTAGCTTTCAGACCTAAAAGCCAAAAACAGAAAACAAGAAAGTAGTGTCCATCAGTTGAGCTGGTTACTTGAAACACTCTCTGCTCACTGGTATGGATAGCGCGTACATCCTCTGGTTTTAACGTCTTGTGTTTCAACACTCACTTTTAAATCTTTTTTTATTAAAAAAAAAAAAACAAAAAACTGACAAACAGTCTGACTCAAGCTGCTTGTGTTAACGCAAAGACTTCATTCAACGAAAATTCCTGTGTGCCCACTAGGCAGCGGCATGAACACGGGCTCTGCACTGGGAATGTGAACGTCTGAGCAAAAAGTACCAAAAGGCATTCGAATGACACCTTCCTTAAACTACTGCTGGTCAAACAACATGGTCACTGGCACAAGGTCTCAACCCGGGTGCACATTATAAACACCAAGGGTACTGGAAGGAGCCAGAAAGATGTGAGGTCCCGATGCAATTAAATCAGCACCTTTGAGACTGGATCCCAGGCATGGCCACTGATTAGAAGCTTCCCTGGCAATGCCAGGGAGCAGCGAGGCTGGGGCTGACTGTCCTCTGGGAAGGATGTGGAGGCCGCCAAGCTGTCCACCTTCTGATAACGACTGATGTTAGAGGCGCAAGATGAGTAAGAGCGCACTCCTGACCCCTCCAGAACTGAACACGCAGACACTTACGAGAGTAAGCCCTGAGCAAAACGAACATGGGAACGCTACGGCGCTCTGAGAGCAAATCAAGAAGGTGACCGTTGTGTGAGAATCCACGAAAGGGTGATGCTCCATGAGAACAGATACGTGAGTCGGTATCCCTAGTAGTGTCTATCAGAGGAGACACAGGGAACACACAGGCCAAGACACGGCAGAAAGGAGCTCCAGGCAAAGAGAGCAGCGCGCCACAGACAAGAGGCGCGAGCGACCCTGAGATACTCGGCAAGGTTGAACAGGACCAGGACTGTGGGTGGAGAGCCTGGGATCTGACCAGAGGGACGCTCCCCAGAGGGGAGGGGTCTTCAGGCCCGCCGGGCTGACCGGACGCTGAGCCCTGGTCAGGGCCGACGCCCCCCGTCCAACACCACAGCAGCCTCTCGCACGCCAGCCTAGCGCCCCGTCGGCTTCGCTGGCTCCACGCCGATATTCACTGTCTTCTTACGTGTAACAGTAACCATTTTTTATTTTGTTCACAGTCTGTTTCTCCTCCAACTTTAATATCAACTCCACACAGGCAGGTATTTTTAATGCTCTGTTCACTAATTTAGCCCCAGAGCTAAAATAATGCTTAAGAGTCATTAACAGCCAATGAATATGCTTGCTGAATGAATATACATTCAAATCATTATCATCACATCAACTATTCTCCACCTTAAACTTTACTTTGGGCCAGGACATTCCCAGTTGTACCACATTTTCTCACCCTGAGAAATTCAGGAATTAAAAATATCTGCCTGAAATAAGAGAAATTTATTCAATTACTTTTCACGGCCACAATCTGACTTTATTTTATGCTATGAACATGAAATTGTCTAGATACTTCACACCTACTTAACTAAGCTTATACATAAACCATGCATTTTAGAACCAGGACCAAAATGAAGTATAAATGATACTTTTAAAATCCATTTTATCATGTTACTTCTATCTTATTAAGAAAAGTAATGAAACTGTGGCTGAAGTACACGTGGAATAGCCAACAACTCACTGTCGCTTCACTGGGAAATTGAGCAACAGTAGTAAGGTGAGCAACGTCGTTACCTGACAGAATCAAGGCGATGCCTCCACACGCGTTGGGAGAAGACATAGACGTCCCGTTCATGAGCTGAGTTCCACGCAGCGTCCAGTTAGGAACAGAGGCTATGGCACCTCCTGGGGCGCTGATGCTCACTCCAAGGGCCCCATCAGCACTGAACGAAAGCAGTTAGAGTCTGCTTACGACGGCGGACATTGGATAAACAGGGCCTTTGTAGAAAGGCCACTGGCCAAATAAATTACAGTACAACACACGAACTATCCGCAGTCACGGCTATTTCACTATTACGCAGCAGTTTTTTCCCTCATAAGTGGACAAAATGTCTGTGTGTGTGCGTATCTGGGCTTACATATGGCAGGCCACAGTATTAAGTATGTTTTATAGAAGGACAGTAAATGAGGGTCGCTGCTCAGACGCCTGATGAATGTACTTTTCGCGTCTGTAATAAGCAGAAGCACCCTCTTGTCTACAAAGTCTAAAATAGCGCTGTCCAGGAGAAGCATGTGGGACACACATGGCATTTAAAGTTTTCTAAAAGCCATATTTAAAAAAAGCTAACAAAAAGATGGTTTACTTAATTTTAGTAACATATTTTATTTAACCCAACATAGCTAAAATATTATAATTTCAACATGAAATTGATAGGAAAAAATGAGTTAATTTACATTCTTTTTTGTACCAAGTTTGCAAATCTGGTGTTCATTTCATACTTGCAGCACAGCTCAGTTCAGACTCTCATGTGACCAATGGCTGCCATGCTGGACTCGAGCCAGCAGGGTCTGCTGAGTTAAAGCCCATAGAGTTCACCATCGCATCGTCACCAAACACCAGCTCAACAACTATCGTTGTTCCTGGCTAGGAATATTGGGGCTATTTGGTTTCACATTTTAACAGAGAACTGAAAGCAATGCAAACAACTCCTGTAACGGGTTGGTAGCAGCCCTCCTAGTGACTATCCTAAAACAAATATTATTGGGTAAATATCTGTTGACCTGTAAAGATGTTCTCACTGTATTACCGAGTGACAAAAGTAGGTTATAAAAGTGCCTGAGTCCCGTGTGCTTCCACTTACGCACACGGTAATGACTAAAAAGATGTTCTTCGAAATCTGACCCATACATACGATAGATGATGAGGTTTAGGGTGATTCCCACTTTTCTCTTTGCACTGTCTATGTTGTCTACCAATGTTTGTACTGAACCTTGATATCTGGTAACTGGAACAAATAACTGGGAAGACTCATGAATTCTGACTACTTCCTTACTCTCTATTGATTTTCCACTAGTCTGTTAAAGTGGCTGATCATAAAGCATTTCTGGTGTTGGAAATAGTGTTCTAAAAATAGGTTCCATAAAACGTAAATAAAACTTTCACTGAAATAAAAAAATAAAATTTTCCTTATATAAACCTTACATATTCTTAGTGAAGGACTGTAGACATGGGCATAAAATTTATAACAGAATAGTTATGTCATACATCTAACAATGAAATAACTGTAACTTATTTCTTTAATTATCCGTTTCCCTAAAACGAGATTGTTAATCAAAATGAAAATGCAAAAACCAATAGAAAGAATCGGTAAAATGACCAAAACTCTACCCCTCCCCACCATGCAGTTTAACAAAATATTTGTAATATTCCCACGTACAACTCTCAACCTACCTGGGGCCTCTAGAAGACCACGTGTACTGATTTGCAGGTAATTTCTCTCTCAGAGAATACTCGGCAACCATCATATCAGGAGAAACGTAGGCACCAACACCTGTGGAGTGGATCTGGTCATTAACAAAAGGACACAAGACAGGGATCCTAATTCTAAACCCACTGCTCCCTCGGCTGTGTGACCCTAGTAAATCGCCTACTCTGCCGATACCACAGTTCTTTCTCACAAAATGGAAAGATAAGAAAATTTAATAACCAAGGCAAGTTTACTACATGCCAGATGTTACACTAGGTGGTATGCTTTTGTATATAAAAATACCTTCCAGGATTATTATGTGGATTAAATATAATAATGTATCTAAAAGTGTATCTATGTGTAAAAGAGAAATGTGTTTCAAATTTTAAAAATATAACTTTAGAAAGATAAGGAATCAGTTGATTGGTCTTCATTTTTAAATGACCACAAAAATGACTGTAGTAAATAACAAGCATATAACATGCTACATACAGTCTTTTAGTATTATATATATTTTTTGCGGTACGCGGGCCTCTCACTGTTGTAGCCTCTCCCGCTGCGGAGCACAGGCTCTGGATGGGCAGGCTCAGCTGCCATGGCTCATGGGCCTAGCCGCTCCGCGGCATGTGGGATCTTCCCGGACTGGGGCACGAACTCTTGTCCCCTGCGTCGGCAGGCGGACTCTCAACCACTGCACCACCAGGGAAGCCCTACATACAATCTTTTAGATAAGTGTGCAGATGCAAACTAGTTAGACTCTGCAATCACAGAACATAGAGATCAAACTCAGTTCCTTCATTCTAGAAATTTGGAAGCAGAGCGTAGAGAGATTAAAAAAATTTACTAAAGGAAATGACTGGCAGAGACAAGACTTAGAATCGAAGCCTACCAGCTCCTCATTCTTCTTTACAACACACACATCTTCGGAGCAGAAGTCTAGATAAAATAGGTGAGTTAAGAGGACTCAGGTTAACGATGCTGCCACATAAAACTAATTGTTTTGTAAAATTTAGTATAAAATTTTCAGTGAAACTGGGGATAAAAAAATGACAAAATACTGAGCATTGTAGCAGTGCAGTGTATTTTGATCATTAGATACCTTTGAGGTCTATTTTCTGTTTCATTTTAATTTGTGTACTTAAAAATATCTAGAGATCTGGAATACACAAGGGATGTATCACACTGGCAGGCACTGTTATCTTAACACATGATTTAACAGAATTACTGAATCAAAAGGTTTCAAATTACAATAAAGGGGTCCAGTGGTAAAGAATCCACCTTGCAACACAGGGAACGTGGGTTCGATCCCTGGAAACTAAGATCCACTTGCCGCAGGGCAACTAAGCCCGTGTGCTACAACTACTGAGCCTGTGCACCTCAACTAGAGCCCATGTGCCGCAAACTACAGAGCCCACGTGCTCTGGAACCCGCATGGCACAACTAGAGAGAAGCCATGCGCCACAACGAAAAAGGTCGTGCATGCCTCAACGAAGATGCCAGGTGCCACAACAAAGACCTGACGCAGCCCCCGCAAAAAAACAAAACCAAATTATATAAAGCAAGCTACAGCTTGCTTAAAATTTACAAGCTATAAATAAAACCACGTCCTATAAACATAAGGTCACTGATATTTCAAAACAGAAACATTTTCAAAAGGACCAGTTTCTGTTCTAAGCTTTGATGCCCAAATTTTGTTGTGTCTATAACATCAACAATATCTTTACAACTATAATAACACTTATGATATATACATATCTGTTCAGTTACTGATGGATACGCCAGAAAAACTGTTTGGGACCAGTTTTTATAGTCATGCATCCAATCACAAATGTTAAGAGGTGTAAGCCTTATTTTGATCCCAAATTTAAAAATAAACCAAAAAACTTTAGGCCTCATTTACTACGTAAGGGATCTCTCAATTCATCCTCCTCATTCATGATCTTAGTAAAAAAAATCAGGGCTGGGTTTCATGTTTTGTGGAGGGGGGGTTTTGCACAAGGCGGCAGCTACTGTACTATAATGGAAGTTAATTTGATTATTTTCATATTATGACTGCAACTAATTTTGCGCTCCTACAACTCCTGCTGACAGGCATTTTTTCCCGTTAGATTACAGCGAAACAACACTGCATCAGATCCTGAAGACCAAAGAGTGGGAAAAAGCCACATTCATAGAACAAATGTGATTCAACTGCTTTTCACAATAATGAAGCTCCCTTCCTCTACATCTAAATCTTTCTGCATGTTCCAAGAGAAATTAAAAGAGGAAACGCGACTATAAATAAATTGCCCTACACACTATAAATAAGTAGTGAAGCAAGTGTCTTTATTTATGCTGTTTACTTAGCCTGGAAAGCCCTTCCCTTGCTTATTTCTACCTATTAAAATCCTCATTCTCACACTGCTTTCAGAAAGCCTTGCCCAAATTCTCAAAGCAGAGGTAACTGCACATTTGTAATCCCACAGCCCTGGATCTGTACTTCCAGTAAACCCCTTACTCCAGGCTGCTGTAGGGGAAATTCTAGATCAGCAAGTCCCTACTAGATTTCACTTTCCTAAGAATCTACTTAAGGCTCACAGTGTCTTGCATAGAGTAGAGATACAGTTAACATTGGATGAACTGAGGTTTTTTGCCTGCTTGTTTCTAAGTCTATTTCTAAAACCAGAAACTAACCTATCACACTTGATGTGGTTCCTCCTGGGCACCCGACTGTAGAAAGGCAGGGGCCGTTATTCCCAGCACTTGAAACATAAATTACGTTATGCTTCCACACAGCTTCACTAATTACTTCACATATTCTCCTGAAAGAGACAGACAATTCCGCTGAACATATAAAACTGTCCCTCTTTTCAAGAACTATATGACCATAATGTGAAAATATTTTCAAACATGGTGTATATGAAAAAACAAACCAAAACAAGGGTTCTAAGTAGCATAAGTAAGATGGTGGTCATGGATCAGGAGAGGTGCTTTAGAATCACTCAGGACATCCTCAAACTACAAGTGCTGAGCTCCTATGCCCACAGTGTTTATAACACCAAACTACGCTCAAACGCACAGTTAAGTAAATTTCGGCACATCCACCATTGGTGGAACACGATACAGCCATCCCAAGAGATACACTCTCGTTGGGTTTTAGTGGAGGGAAGGAGTTAGGAGCCCCCAGGTTAAACATGGGGAAAATGCTAGATACAAAACTGAATATATGTGGGGAAAATAAACTACAAAAGGACCAAGAGCAAAGACTGAACCATTGGGCAGTGACTGGGTGGTGGGACAACAGAGGTCCACCTCCATCTACCACTTAAAGTATTCAGAAATGACTCCTTGGGAATCCACACACACAGTTGTGACAAGTGGCAAAGGTGAAAGTGGAAATAAGGCACTAAGAAGAACTTAAATGTAGGATTTAAAATATAAGAAATCTGGTTAGAGCTTGACAGCAAATAAGAAAAATGTACTGGTATTAATTAAAGGAGACAAAGTTAGACCACAAGGAAGAAAATGGGGTCAATATAAAAAAGGTAAAGGGCCAAGGACACTCCAAAGTGATAAATGTGAAGGAAAGAATGCTAGGGAAAGAAGACTTTAAAAGAAGGAATGTTAAAGGAGAAAAAGAAATACACTGAGGTAATCAAGCTACTGAAGCAAGAGAAGAAGGGGCGAGATTACCTTCATGGATGAAACAACTGAGAGAGAGGGTACTTGTGAGACATTCCTTTCCTGCCCCACAAGGGACTTAGTACCAGTGATCTGAGAAAATTAAGGTTTTTTTTTTTTAACTTTTTAAAATTTTTATTTTTTATATTAACATAGAGTAAAATTGACTTTCTTTTTGGTGTACAGTTCTTCGAGATTTAACACATGTATAGCCTGTGCAACCACCACCATAAACACAGTAATAATTTTAGCACCTCATTAAAAAGTCTCCCTGGTGTTATCTGTCCATTTGTAGTTACATGTTCCCTTCTAAGCCCTGGCAACCACTCATCATTCTTGATTCCAGTCATTGTGTCTTTTTCAGCATGTCACATAAATACAATCTTGAGATATACAAGACTGGGTGCATGTGGGTGGTGGGTGTATAGGGATGGTGAGTGTATATGGATGGTGGGTGTACGTGGATGGTGGGTGTATGTGGATGGTGGGTGTATGTGGATGGTG
>NW_020837959.1:8484064-8644776 GCF_003676395.1 Aethalodelphis obliquidens
ATGGTGGGTGTACAGGAATGGTGGGTGTATGGGGATGGTGGGTGTATAGGGATGGTGGGTGTATATGGATGGTGGGTGTACATGGATGGTGGGTGTATGTGGATGGTGTGGTGTATAGGGATGGTGGGTGTATAGGGATGGTGGGTGTACAGGAATGGTGGGTGTATGTGGATGTGTGGTGTATAGGGATGGTGGGTGTACAGGAATGGTGGGTGTATGTGGATGTGTGGTGTATAGGGATGGTGGGTGTATAGGAATGGTGGGTGTATAGGGATGGTGGGTGTATAGGAATGGTGGGTGTACATGGATGGTGGGTGTACGTGGATGGTGGGTGTATGTGGATGGTGGGTGTATGTGGATGGTGGGTGTATAGGGATGGTGGGTGTATAGGGATTGTGGGTGTATAGCGATGGTGGGTGTATAGGGATGGTGGGTGTATAGGGATGGTGGGTGTATATGGATGGTGGGTGAATGTGGATGGTGGGTGTATGTGGATGGTGGGTGTATGTGGATGGTGGGTGTATAGGGATGGTGTGGTGGGGGAGTGGGGGAGAGGTGATCAATAAGTAAACACTCTAAATAAGGTAATTTCAAAGTTAGTACTATGAAGGACAAAGAGGTGAGGCAACATGAAGTCAAGGCTAAGCCAGTGGACTTGGCAGCAGGAAGATCCTGACGGCACAGGCATGGATGGGGTGGGGCAGTGAGACATGTCCATGGAAAACAGTGAACATACGTAATAACTAAGTTTTGCTGGGAAAGTAAGTGAAGGCTGTGTGAAATGAAAAGGTTTTTTAGTAAGTTAATTTTAAAGCTAGCAGGTACTAGAGCATGTCTGTGTAGTAATGACAACCCAGGAAAGGCGAGGGATGATGCTGGAGCAGTCTTTGAGGAAAGAGGAGATGAGAGCCAGATCGTAAATGCCTGAGTGGCTTTCGATCCCAGCACTTCTTTCATTACAGAGCAAGGGAAGGCAGAAGGTTGGATCAGACAGGTCACAGAAAGGGCATGGAGGTTCCCTCTGAGTGCTTCTGTTTCCTCTGGGAAAGAAAGACGTGAGGACATCAGCTGAGGAATGAAAGGGGAGGTCGCTGAAAGGCTCCGAGGAGAAAAGGAGGTGTAAAATGGCCGTCCAGGAGTGCAAGGGCACGTGCAGTGTGACCAAAGACGACGCTGATGAACATCTCCGATTCGCGGTCCTAAACAAAGTATGACATCAGTGTGACCTCCACAGACCCGGGCAGATGAGTTGTGGGATCACTGAAGGATCTGCCGGGCTTCCACAAGTCTAGATTTTGTCAGGAAAGTACACCTGGAAGAGGTCAGGCTGCGTGTGGATGAGGAATTCTAGTGACAGATGGGCCCTCGGGTCCACCTGGCTGGCTAGGAGGGGAAAACTACATCAAAGATGTGACTGTGGGAATGGGGGCGGGGTTCTCAGAGACAGACAGTTATCATCTACCCACCGAGTCTGCTCTTTTTCAGTTGTGATATCCAATCCAGTTCTAAAAAGCATTTAATACTTTTCATCAGCTAAGCTTCTATGGCTGACAATTGCCAAAGAACACTCACCCAGAATTTGGCCAGTGAGTTGCTTCTCCATAGCTGTAGTTGACAAGATCACACTTATGATTTATAACCTCTATCATCTATTGAAAAGATTAAGAGTCCAGTTTAGGCAGCCATTTATAGAAACAGATGAGCCAGTACAATAAAGGCATGGAATCCCATAGTTTCTTAACCAATCGTATTCCAATTCAAATCTAAATTTCTAAGTTATCCTCAGGCATATGGTTGATAAACTTAAAAAAATGTAGGAGGGAGTCACAGAGTACAGGAAGTAGTCAATAAGAAACAAACTAGCATTTGCAGAGTGGAGTTGGGGAGAGGAAGGGGGATGGAATGGTTCTTATTAAAGTCTAAATTTGCTGAAGTAAAATATAATTCATATGTTAAAATGAAATGCAGAATAATAAATTCTTCTCACACTGATGGAGCAAGCTGGCTAAGAGGTCTTTTTAATTTTTAAAGTAGCTCAAAACAACTTCCTAAGGGATTTACTAGAAGTGAGAGTATAATGTAAATAATACTTTCATAGTTTCCAAAAAACTTTATCCTGATAATTTTCAATAAAAATATATAAATGAATTAAGCATTTTTGCTTTTAAAAACAAAGTCCTATACACCAAATACAGTTCCAATATTTTTTGTAAAGCCAGAGCACTTTATAAACCTGAAAACATCCATGATCATTAATCATTAGTCTTCGAAGTCAACAGCTCACAAATACTCACAGCTCTGATAAGGCCCGTGCCCGTTTCCATTGTGCTTAGTCTTGTATCACCAATCTTGATGGAAAGAATCTGAGCACCAGGAGCCACGCCATTCCGTTCAGGTTCTTCTGGAAAATGCCCGGCAGCTATACTGGCTACGTGTGTTCCGTGAGCTCCTAGAGGCAAAAAGGGGAGAAGATGACAAAACATCCTCAGAGACTCCAAGTTTTAACCATTAGATTCAATTTGCACATTATTAATCACAATAAAAGTCATAGAATAAAAATATAGTCTCATCTTAACATCTAACAGTGTATTATTATCTTAAGTCTCTTAACGATAATTCACAAAAAAATGAATTACACACACTATTCTGCCATCCTGGATCCTACCCGTTTCACTGAGAGTGAAAATGTAAGTCACAAAGGCGAGAAAATATTTGCAACATATGTAACTGACAAAGAGCTTATATCCAGAACATAATCTTTCAAATTCAAAAGAAAAATGGGTAATACACTTGAAAAAGCATTTCCCAAAAGAGAATTACCAAATGGCAAATATATGTATGAAAAGATGTTTAACTCCATTAGTCACCCGGAAAATACAAACGAAAGCCACACTGAGATGCCTCTGAGCCTGACATGGCAACCGTGGGTGGGGCCGTGCACTCACACTCTGCTGCGGGGCGCTAAGGGAGCAGCTGCTGTGAAGAGGAGCTCCGAGAGTCTTAAATAGGCAACCACCACACCCAACCAGTTCTCTCAGACACTGGTCCAAATTAAACAAAAACATATTTCTACAAAGACCTGTACGCAACTGTTGAAACAATCCAAATGTGCATCAACAGATGAATGGATAAACAAACCATGGTGGATGCACATGACGAAACACTACTCAACAATAAGGAACAAGCTAGTTTACAGTCACAATATGGATTCTGAAATAGGCAGGCAAAAAAAATTTTTTCTTCAATTCCATTTATATAAAATTCTAGAAAATGTAAAGTAATCTAGAGTGGACAGAAAGCAGTTTAGCGGCTACCTGAGGATGTGCGTGGAGACAGGGCTGGGTTATAAAGGAAGACATGCCAACTTTTGGGGGTGATGAATATGTTCGTAATTTTGACTGTGGTGATGGTGTCCTGGGTGTATGCACATATCAAAACTTACCAAACCGTGTGTATCCATATGTGCAGTTTCTTGTACTTCAGCTATACCTCAACAGAGCTTGGGGAGGGGGAGGGAAAGAGCTGGCTGTCCTACTTCACTCTCCTTCTCCCTCCCCAGAAGTAACAACTACCCTTACCCTGAAGCTGGTACGCACATTCTTCCCACCTATGTTTTCATATTTTTACCACACACACACACGCATAAACATAATATAGTACTGCTTGGCATGTTTAAAAATTTTACACAAATGTTTTACCATGCATAATTTTTTTCAGTAAAGTTTATGTATCTGAGATTTATGCATACAGGAATATGTAAATTTATTCATTTTCATTCCTATATAATGTATTCCACAGGATGAATAATACAAGTTTTTTAAAAAACCTATTCTTTTGTTGATGGGCATTTAAAAAGTTTACAACTTTTTCAAAATTACATAGAATGCTGTAGTGAGGATCCTTTTACCTGACTCTTTGCACTCATGGGTGAATTTTCAAGGGTTAATATTTGGAGGTGAAATTACTGTTCATAAGATGAATTATGCTGATCTATTTTTTGTGGTTGGCCCATGCTTATACTCCTCGAATGGAGCCTACATGGTTATGGCTTTAAAAAAAGCTAGGGAATTTCCAGGGAATCAAGTCATATCTATTATTCCAGACCTAGTTCTTTAGTAGGGACCATTCGATTAACTTCTCTATAAGGCTGCTTCTGGCTAGAAGAATTTGTCATCTTACCACTTTGTAAATTTATCTCTAGTTAGCAAATCTGAAGCAGAATACCTCCACTCGTCACTATGGAGAGCAGGTTTCCATCATCATATATATTAACGGAGTAATTCAACATCTCAGCTGTGCCAAAAGAGCCATATTCCTGGGCCTCTCTGTAATTTCTCAAAACAGTAGATTTACTCAAATCCCCGTCTTCATTTGAAGCAATGCAGGCTCTGTAAGATGAGAATAAAGAGTAGGTAATGAAATTTATCTTATTTTCTTACTTTTTAAAAAATTACACAATACTGTTTCTCAGATATCTTCTCACCACTCTATCTGCTTTTACCATAACAAACATGGCAACTGCATGTTTCATGGAGTAGACAGTAAAGATAAGGTAAAATAACTTACAGGAACCAGCCCTTAAATGAAGTCATGTACAGAGCTTTAGGAACTGTCCTTCACGAAATTCCAGGCACAAGACCATCTATCTGCTTCAGGAATCAGACCAAAGCTTAGCCTCGACCTTTAGAATAGTTTAGGGTGATTCTGACAACATAGTTTAGGCCCTGCTTCCTTCTGATTCTTTTAGAACTGATTTCATGAATCCAACAGCATAGGTGGGCCCTCGAAGCTAGATGAACTACACGGAGCCTCGGACGCACATTTATAACAGCCTTAGGCAAACGTTTGTTTTTCACAAGAAGCATTTTCTACAGTTTTATGGTTGTCCTCCTGTCTGCTCTTTCCTCATTTTATTAACTTTTAAATTTTTAAAATATATATTCCAAACACTTTAGAAGACAGACTGATGAAAACTAAATAAATCTAAAACAGTCATAAATGAAACGTACGTCATTTAAGGGTCAACACTATGTGTTTAGCTATTAGACCTTTCTGCTCATTTTCTAAATAAGAACAACTGTGTTTTAACAAGCTAAGTACATCAATCACAATCGCTATAATGAATTAATGGAAGCCCACTAGTATAGTGTAGAGAGGGCATTATTATAAATACTAAGGCATACATTTCATTAACACACTACAAAAGAAGAATTTGGGAAGAAGAATCTCTGAAATCATCGGTTTGTTTTTATGTATACTCCAATGTGTGCCTAAAATGATTTACAGCATTTCAAAAAAATAAGTACAATATAGCAAGACACAGGAGAATGAACACTTATGGGGAAAGTAAGGCATAGAGAAAACAAGCAGCACATCAAATGGAATCAGAGCTGAGGTTAGCGGATAAAACGTATGCCAACAAATCTTCCACATCTGCTAGCACCGTTGATGCCAAAAGCAGCACGGTTGATGCCAAAATTTAAGTACCTGGCCAGCCTCCATGCTGGAAATCACTCTCCAGTCCTCCCTTTCCCTCACGCAGCCCATCACACACTAAACGGCTAACAGTTCCTCCATCATTCTCTGGATCTTTCCCCTCTACCCTCAATCCCCTTTCCTACCCTCTGCTCAGCTAACTTGTGCTGACCCTTCAATGACATCTCTCTTGACGCTTCCTAGTCAGGTTCAGATGTTCCCAGGGAGTACTTGCTTCCAGAGTCTGGAGTCCATGGAGCAGCTTCTAGAGAGTCTGCTTGGTACAAAGAAGCTATTTGCCAAATGGTGAAAGAAGGCATCAACATCTTCTAACAACATTCTCACAGCAAATACTGTGACACATTTCACAGCACTTCTTATAACCACCATCTACATGGAGGGACTCAACAATTCAAGCACCATATCAAAATATAAATACAGAACTTAGTGACTTCACTAAATAACTCCACAGAGGGCAAATGTGAACATGGTGCAAGGGTATACGTTTCTGAAGGTCTGTTTGGCTTAACTCAAGGGACAGTTGTTAGAAGACAGAGAAGGCCTGTGGACAGGATTAGAGTACGTGTGTGTGAAAAGAATCCACACTTTTCATCAAACTCTCAAAGGAAAACTGAAACGAGGTCAAAAACCACTGAAAAGAAACCAATTGTCTTTTCTTTATGTCGTCCTCTATAAATAGTGTTTCTCTGACCAGGTTTTGCTCCCTATTGAGGGACAGCACTTGACACTATGCATCCTGGCAAATACTTGAGTGCAGTCATACTAGGTTACCTGGTTAAGTGCGGAGACAGGGGTTTAACAATTAGTAGAATTGTGTCAAGCGGAGGGCAGACCTGACATTCTTGAAACAAAACAGACACTTAAGGTCACTTTACCTCCCCTCAGAAATGCTTGGCATTTCTGACATGAGACATGAGAACACCTGCAAACAGTGCCGAGATTTGCCTTAAGGTGATTCAAGATCTTTAAGATTCGCTTCAAAAAATTCTGGATCTAACTCTGAGGTGGGGTGGGGGAATCAAAGTCCCATACAATATATAGTATTGTGCAAAACAAGTTAGATTATTTCTAGTAGCACTTGAAAGCATGATTCTGCTGTGTTTTTCATTGATTATACTAACATTTTCTAAAATGTTTTCTAGTTATCACAGATTTCACTTCACTTAATATTTGATTAAATTTCATTTCCAACACAAAAATTCTTCAAGATGTCTCAGCATACTGTTGACAAACTATTACACTTATCACTTTCTTTGTCAATTGCCTTAAAGACCAAGAAAACTTTCTGGAAACATACACTGGCCCCCTGGACATCCTAACCCCAAGCCATTCCCCTTAGGACAACGTAGTCCGCAGTGCTTTCAGCATCTATAGAAACACTTTAATTGAAACCACCTACTGCTCCACTACCCAATCCCCACTAACATTAAAGTATTTCCTTAAGTCCTTTTGCGTGTTTTGTAGTAAATTTTCCGTGTCACTGAATTTTGTATCTAGTATTTTCCTCACACTTAACCTTACCTCCTCTCCCATGACAAAAATCACTGAAGGTTTATGACTGGGAGTGACTGTATTGTGTTATACCACGGGGTAGATGTCCCAAAATTTACTAAACCATACGTTTGAACAACTTTTTAATATTACAAACTCTTGATCAAAGCTTCTGCAAAGCTTTTGGAAAAGAACTGTTCACAATGTGTGCACACCTGCACATATACACACACCAAAACATACAATACATGGAAAAGTTGCATGAATATCAACTATCATCTAGATTGAAATATTGTTATATGCAAATATTTTATTACCACTTTCAGGCCCAAATGGAGTAGAGATTTCCTATTCAACTGACAATTTTATATACCCATTATCAAAGATGAGTTATTACCCACATCTGTGAGAGGAAAGCCCCCTTTTAAGTCGGTACATTATAAACTAAATAACAAGAGACAGCACTCAAATCACCGTATCTTGTTCTGTGTTTGCCACATCTCGGGAAACAATTCTTTACATATGAGCAGGGACTCAAACTACAAAACAATTTCTGGAAGGGTCCCTGGTTTATTGTGGCGACCCTGAAATATGTACATGCCCAAATATCTGTATTAAGAACATATTCCTGCTTCTACACAGATCGTAATTCAAGAAGACATACTAGCTGACATAAAGGAACACAACTTCAGTGTATGATTCACTAAGAAAGAAAGTAGAAAATGTACGTGATAGGTAACTTGGTATAAATCATCATTATTAGTAGTAGTAGAAGCAGCAGATACAGCTTACCCTTATCCCGTACCTACTATGTCTAGAAACATCAAATTTACAAAACCCTCTAAGGAGGTACGATTATTATCCCAATTAACAGATGAGGAAATAGGCCTAGAGAGGTGCAGATAAAGCATTCAAACTCACATGCTAGGATTCCGTCTCAGATCTGAGCTCTAACGCTGCCGCCCGCATCACGCTGCCTCGCTTCAACTTAGCTACTAGGTCTCTGTTGGTAAATCTTTACACAACTTTCCTCCTCTGCCCTTAAAACTTTTATAGTAGATGCTTTGCAACATCCTCGTGCACTTACTTTCCAAAATGCCCAGCTTCAATCAGGAACATTTCTACATACACCAATCATCAACCTGCTAATATTATCTGTTTAATGACTACTATCTGGTTAATGAAATAAGATTCTTTAAAACAGCTAAGGGTCAGCTTCCGTGTCTAAAATACTAAGAGGTTCAAAAGGCTTATCTAAAACTACCCAAAAGCCAATTTGGCCCTCAAGTAGCTTTGCCTGGAGATATTAATGTCACATAAACCAAATCTCTGGGCAGCTCTGAGGGTTTAATGTTCTTCAGAGCAGATAAAATGATTTTTAAATGAAGAACTGGAAACACACGGCTTACCCCCAGGTCTCACCATCATGCCACACCAAGCAGTCATATACAGGACCAGGATCACTGTATTTTTTCTCAAAAGAGTTAAGCAATTCCACTTGACTCTGAAGCTCTTCCTTGATTAGTTTATTTGCCTAAACAATTAGAACAGACATTAATATTAGCACATTTTGTGCTCTTGAAAGGTGATATTAACATACAACCAAAGACACCAAAGACACAGTGTGACCCAATAGTAAAGTCATTTTACCCTGGAAAAATGTAAGAAAATTTTCTTTTTATATCTGTGCAACTTGTAGTCCAGTTTAGTAGCAGTAACAATTAAAATATTAAACAGTAAAAAATACTTCTTTTACTCACTATCATATTCAGTCACTCCCTACAGCTGCTTTGGGAAAGACATGGTGCTACACGGTGGTGCTATCATTTGGCCAAGGGTGTTGGTCACACACCTATAATTGTATAATTCATTTCCAAAAGTAATGCTAAAATTGTTATAAAATAGTTTCTCTATCGACTTTTAGATTTTTATATCAGGAACATTTCCATTTCAAATTTGTTTCTTAAGAACCCAAATAAATAACAGGAACCTCTTTTAGAGGTTTACCTCTTTTAGAATTCGCTAAGTTAAGTACATACTATGTTCATGACCAAGTACATACAAGCGCTATTCAACCACTTTCATCTACAAAAACGGGAAATTCATATGCTTCAACCTAGGCACTTTTTAAAACTATATACTATATTAGACTGCCCTACATTCACCTGAATAGTCCTCATGAATAAAAATTTAAGTTTCACACGTTCCCAAAATCTGAAGTTGTGCTTCATTTTTATTTATCCAATATATTCAACATTTACTCCTCCTTAAGGAAAAAGACAATTATATAAACAATTCTGGCATACAATATAAAAAGGATAATTAAATTCAGATCCCTCTTCTATAAAGTTCGTTGTCTATATGTAGCACCTGAAATACTACATTTCACGTCTCCAATAGGAGGCTGAAGAACAAATCTTGATCTAATAGAAGATTACACAGCTGTTAAAAAAGGATGATGTACACAGATTAATAAAAGTTAAATGTGTACGTAGATCTATGCAGGCCAGTGGTCCTTGACCCAAGCTGCATGTTAATTAAAGCTCCTGAAGAGTTTTAAAAATGCTTGCCTCCCCTGCAAGGTTTTGATTTAATTCCTCTCTAGGGCAAAAGCACTGACAGTTTTTAAAGCTCCTGATGTGACTCTAGTATGCAGCTAGGGCTGAGAACCACTAATACAATTGCATTTCTGATTAAGAAATGCATGCCATTAGAAGCCTAAATAGACATTTCTCCAAAGAAGACACACGGATGGCCAAAAGGCATGTGAAAAGATGCTTAGTATCACTAATTATTAGAGAAATGCAAATCAAAACTACTGAGAGGTTATCACCTCTCACTGGTCAGAATGGCCATCATCAAAAAGTCTACAAATAATAAATGCTGGAGAGGGTGTGGAGAAAAGGGAACCCTCTTACACTGTTGGTGGGAATGTAAACTGGTGCAGCCACTATGGAAAACAGTAGGGAGATTCCTTAAAAAACTAAAGATAGAGCTACCATATGATCCAGCAATCCCACTCCAGGGCATATACCTGGAAAAGACGAAAACTCCAATTCGAAAAGATACATGCACCCCAGAGGTCATAGCAGCACTATTTACAATAGCCAAGACAAGGAAGCAACCTAAATGTCCATCAACAGATGAATGCATAAAGAAAATGTGGTACATATATACAATGGAATATTACTCAGCCATAAAAAGGAACAAAATAATGTCATTTGCAGCAACATGGATGAACCTAGAGATTATCATACTAAGGGAAGTAAATCAGGAAGAGAAAGACAAATACCATATGATATACTTACATATGGAAATCCAAAAAAATGATACAAATGAACTTACTGACATAACAGAAAAGACACACAGACACGGAAAACAAATTTATGGTTACCAAAGGCGGAAGGCAGGAGGGACAAATTAGGAATTTGGGATTAACAGATACACACTATTACACATTAAATAGATAAACAAGGACCTACTGTATAGCACAGGGAACTATATTCAATATCTTGTAATAATCTATAATGGGAAAGAATCTGAAAAAGAATATATATATATGTATGTGTAACTGAATCACTTTGCTGTACACCTAAAACATTGTAAATCAACTATACTTCAATAAAAAAATTCATTAGAAGAAAAGAAATGCATGCATTAAAAGAAAAATTCAGAAGGACGAATGTCAGGTTGCTGTTACCATCCCTGGGCAGTGGCATTTCAGAGGCTTTCACTTGCTAAACTTTACATACCTGTGTTGCCCGAAAGTTTCTGCAGCTAGCACTCATTATTTTCATACTAAACCAAGAATTATTTTCATTTTATAAACTGATTCACAAAAGTGCAACGGCAAGGATGTTGAACAATGGGAGCTCTCGTACGTTTCCTGTGGAACTAGTACGATCACTTTATGACCCATCAAAAGACAGGCACAAGAATTTTCAAAATAGGATTTTTCATAATAGCCAAAAACTGAAAACAAAGCAAGTACCAATCTGCAGAATGGATACATAAATCGTGGCCCATCAATTATATAGCAAGGAAAATAAACTACTGCAACACCCCACACATGGAGGAATCTCACAAAAAACATCGAACGAAAGCAGCTACGCATAGAAGAACACACACTGTATGATTCCATTTTACAAAATTCAAAACAGGTTAAAGCCGTTCGATAAGTGTTGGAAATCAGGATGGTGGCTGCTTTGGGGAGGAAGCAGCAGTGAGTAGGAAGAGGCAAGAGAGGGGCTGGGGTGCTGCATATATGGGGTGCTCACTTTGTGACAATTCATGACAATACACTTAGGAGTTATGCACTTGTACGTGTGTGTATTCTATGTTTGTTAAGAACTTTTAAACAATTGATAGACACATATGTAAACTGACTTCAGGAAAAATAAGCAAAGAAAAATTAGTAAAAGTAAACAACATAAAACTTGTGAAAAAGAGTCTATTAATTTTCTAAGAACTCTTAATTCTCTGAGAACATGGTAACGTTTAAATAAAAGCGACTAGCACCAACTTGGGAAGGGCAATTGTTGGCAACGTCGAATTCTTCCTGCTTTCGACAGGCTTCTGCAAGGGCGACTCTGTGAACAGGGTCCCACATTTTTTCCTTCCGTTCTTTCTGCAAAGACAGAAAAATGACTTTCCAATGAGGTTGACAAATATTCAGGTAAACCTAGATAGTCATTTACAGTTATTATGAGCTGGGACGCTATACAATTCTCCTATAAAGGTTAAAAAAATCATGTATAATCAAGCTGATAAAGCAATGGATCAGTTATAAAAAACTGATTAGATAACTCACCACATTTAGGTTTTAAGAGAACAAGTTTACCAAGGCACAACCAAATGTATTTTTACACATCATATGTCCCAATTTAAATCCTTTCCTTCTCCGAGAATAACTAATACCATGTCAGGTAACTGACTGAAATCCCAGTCATTTGAAGAAAAAGTTTATTTTGAACCCTTACAGAATTGGGAAATGCCTTCAGCCAAGAGCAAGCAGAAGACAGGAGTAAGAGTGCCTGCAGTTGCATTTTGATGGACCTGCCGGCTTCCTCAATCTCCGTCCTCTCTAGCCGGTTTTTTTTCCCCCACCCTCTTGATAGGGGATCCGCTTTAATTTAACCACTCTATTTGTATGTTAATTCGTACCTTAACACGGTTGATTAAATTTAATATAGTGCATAAAAATACTATGCATTTCAGCCTGAAATTTTAAAATAAAATAGTATCCAATAAAAGTTGAGTTAAGTGCATTTATTTTTTGTATTTTTTTTTTCCAGAATGATTGGAATCTGACAAATAAGTCAAGGTTATATATGTAAAGTACTGAGTAACTTCTATGGTTCACTGACCCCTGGAGAAGCAAATCACAATACTAGATTAGATAAAAGGGCCCACAGGTCTTACCTGTGAGGCCCCTTTGCCAGGATCACATCTTGTTTTATAGCTGAAACCTGTATGGGCTACTAGTGTCAGCAGTCCTCTAAAAGCAGCACTGTCCGATACGGCAGTCACTGGCATATGTTGCTATTAAAACTTAAATTTTAAAATATTACATAAAATTAAAATTTCATTTCCTTAATCATACTAGCCACATTTCAAGTTCTCAATAGCTACTTGTGGCTCATGGCCACCATGATGGATGGATAATGAACATTTCAAACCTTTCCATCGTCACTGAAAGGTCTATTACGTTGTCTTAAAGCAGGCTCCTTCTCTTTCAATTCACAGTTCTTATCTCTCTAATGACAGACTGTGTTTCCTATCCTTCAGCTGCTTTAGGTCTGAGTAATTCTTTCCCTAATACTGAATGATGACTGGGATCAAGCAAGCTAGGTAAAGGCTAAGAAAATGGGACAAATTACCATAGAAACGATAGGAACGGGAATAAATAGGGCAATCCACTTTAAATCGACTGTCTTTAACTTCTCTGAAGTTAAAAAAAGTCCTTCAAAAATCTAATGAAAGCATATCCCATCTCCCAGAAATATACAAAATTTGAATGTAATTTCAAGGTACTCACAGATTCCCTAAACTTATCCATGTATCCAAGATTAAGAACCATGAATGGGTGACATTCCATTGAACAGAATCTTGCTTTAAGCAGTCACCACTTGAAAGCCTCCCAGACCCCCCAAACAATTAAGTTAGTGAGATTTTAGGAAATGTTTTTCTTCAGTATGAATAAAATTTGAGGAAGAAAAGAAGTCACTGATACTAGATGGCACGTTACCTGTATTCTTTCCTTGAGAGCCTTTGGATAGAAATCATAGCCGTTTTTTATGCCAATGTGGTATCTGCCTGAGGGATTTGTCCAGCTCGCAGGAATCTATAAAAAATAAAAAGTAAATTTCTCATTCACTAAATGCTTCCCAATTCTAATAATATAGCACTGGGGAAAAAGGTATTCGAATGGCTCAACTTGGATGAGCAGGCTCATATGTTAGAGCAACATTTTTAATATTCTAAGTTGCCACTTAATATCTCTCTGGCTCTTTTTTTTTTTCATCAATGAGATGGTTTAAGGAGAACATCTTTCATTTACACAATGCTTTATAAAGTGCTTTCAACATCACATTAAACCACTAAGACCTTCAATTCCCAAGCATCAAGGACACCTCACCTCCCCCTTCACCACTCCACTGCCCATCAACCAGGGAGGAGGGAAGCCACTTACAGAACCTCTCCACCCTTAGATTTCCCATTAAGAAAAAGAACTTCTCTCTCCTCTACAATACTATAGGGATATGCCCAGATACTAAAAAAAAAAGAGCTCTTTGAGTTCTTAAGAAAAAAGTTCTATAAAATCATGTTAATTACATATAACATCTTACAATAGTTTTTCCCACTATCTCAAAGTATTTAAAACTAACACTTCCAGCTTTTAATTAACAGAATGATGTAAAGAGTATGCCCAGTTTACAAACGGAGAAAGCAAAGAAGCAAAAAGAAATTAAATTGCTGGCCCAAACAACAGAAAGGTTGAAAAGAAAACTGGAATCTAGTTCTATCACAGAGACAAAAACTTGGTGTAAGGGATATGGATTTTAAAGTCACATAAACCTGGCAGTGTGCCCAAACTCTGCCACTAACCAGGTGGGACCTATGGGCTTCTGCTTCCTCATGTGCAAAGGGAAGAAAATAATCTTTACCTCCCGATTTGCATGAATAATAAGATGCATGAGCATCAACTAACTGGAAAATGTCAATCAAGACAACGGGGACCCTTCATACTCTTTGTCATCACAGGACCCATGATCACTAAAAACAGCTTTTAAATGCGTACAGATTATGAAGCTGAACCATCAACCACTCAGAGCTGGTGGACTGACTGGTGGTTCTTACTTGTGCAGGATCTTTAACCGACTCTTCCTCAAGTCCCTCTTCGTCAAATTATTCCCCAGGTAGGAAGCCTCTGAAGGAAATTTTCTCACAACTAAATACAGGAAGACAATCATTCACAGCACTTCAAAGATCTACTGACTTTAAAAAGCACATGCTCATCAGCGATCTTTTCTCAATCAACTGGATGTCTGGAGTTTGTGAAATTTCAAATATGCTGGCACACAAACCAGTGCTTTTCATTCAAAGCTTATCAGCTTTCTTTAGAGAATAGAGATTCTTAACTCTAACATTCCTGCAACAGCCCATGACAATAACCACAACAATAAATAAAGCGCTGCAAAAACAAAAAGGTAAGTAGTCACTAGCTGGCAAATCCAAATTCATCACAGATGTCTCACGACACAGGTGGCTTTGTAACCCTATACACTAGCGACAACTTCTTTGCGCAAAGAGATTACAAAAAGCTGTGAAATGCCAAAGGATTAAATGGAATAACTAATTTAAATGACTGCAAAATAATCAGGTGTTAAGACAACCACAATTACTTAAAATACGTATATAATACAATAAAAGTAATCCAACAGACATAACTTATATTTAATCAAAATGAAACCAAATTCTGCAGGGTCCATGAACAAGATACTTCTCAAATCACGACTATATATTTTCCTCAAAGTAAAGGCAGACTAGTTACTTACAAAAATTGAGCTAAAAAAAAAAAAATCAGAAAATAGAAATTATGTATAATCATGGCTCTGCCAGCTAACCTTAACCAAGTCAGAGTGAAGCTAACGTTACTCTGAGGCAATTATGGAGTATATCATTTTACATATTTGAGTATTTCATAATATGAAGTTACTTTTGGTCTCTTTTAAGAATCAAAGTGCTGGGGCTTCCCTGGTGGCGCAGTGATTGAGAGTCCGCCTGCCGACGCAGGGGACACAGGTTCGTGCCCCGGTCTGGGAAGATCCCACATGCCGTGGAGCGGTTGGGCCCGTGGGCCCGTGGGCCATGGCCGCTGGGTCTGCGCGTCCGGAGCCTGTGCTCCGCAACGCGAGAGGCCACAATAGCGGGAGGCCACAACAGGGAGAGGCTCGCGTACCAAAAAAAAAAAAAAAAAAAAAAAAAGAATCAAAGTGCTTATTTTGACCATTTTAAGCTGCTCTCTTTAAAAAGAGTTTTAATTACGTGGTAACCACAATGTGGTAAGACCGATTTTCAAACGAGAAACAGAATCTCTTTAATTTCTAATTACACCTCATTTCCCCTGACTCTTCTTTAAAGAGAGGATGCTTAACGAATTGAAGGTTCTCTTCACGAGACAAGTGTCATCATGAGTTGTTAACGTTCCACGCAGGAAAATCTGAGCTTCTGCCTCAGAACTGTACTTCAGACTTGTCAGCCTCATGGTCCTGCCAGGACACATGGACCCTCTTTCCTTCAGCTATCACTGCATCTAACTACAGTGCTAAACCTGGCCAAGGCATTCACGGTCTCTGGACTAACCATTTTTTTACCATGTAAGGCTAAATATTGATGATTTTAAAAACTGACTTCAAGTTAAATGTGGTAAAGTTTTAGAAAGCGCTGTGCTCCCTTCCAAATGCTACTAAAATTAGAATAAGGAAAAGGAAAAAACCAAAAACCCAAAGGACAAAGAATGGGCAATGAGGCTTTAGAAGCCAAAAGTCACCACATTTTGAAAGTTGCAAAGTAAAAAGAAGGCACTGAAAATTAGTGAGGCAACTATGGAATTTTAATACATGGTGTTGGGACAAGTGGGTCTTCAGATGGAAAAAAGGATACAGGACTCTTATTTCAAACTAAGCACTAAATCAATTCCAGGTGACTTCTAAGAACAAATATGAAAAGAAGAACGATGAAAGTTTTCAGAAAATAAATATGGGAGAATATCTTCATGATTTGGGGACAGGAAGGATTTTTTTTTTGCTATCAAATACGATTTTAAAGAACTCAAAGCAGTCCATCATATTTACTCAGACATTTTGCTTCTTTTGCTAGTCCTTCATTTCTGCTGCTCCATGTTTTCTTCCTGTCTGAAAAGCCTCTTTTTACTATTTTTTAAAAGTGTATCTGCTGGCTATAAATACTCTTAGATCTACCTTATTTGGGAACGTCTTTATTTCACCTTTTCCCCGAACATATTTTCACTGGATATAGAATTTGCAATCGACAGATCTTTTCTTTCTGCACTGGAAAAATGTTGTACCACATCCTTCTGGCCCCCAGGGTTTCTGATGAGAAAGCTAAAGTCATTTGAGTATCTCTGCCATCTATACAATGGGTCCCTTCTCTCTGGCCATTTTCAAGATTTTTTTTCTTTGTCTTTCATTTTTGGCAATCTGATTAGAATGTTTCTGGGCATGAATTTCTTTTGGTTTATCTTATCTGGGGTTCACTCAGCTTCTAGAATTGGTAGGTTTATATCTTTGCCACACTTGGGAGATTCTCTGCCACTATTTTTTCAAATATTTTTTTTCCAGCAGCACACTCCTTTTCCTCTTTCTTGGGGTCTGATGATGCAAATATGTGGCCATTTGTTATTGAGCTACAAGCTCCCGAAGCTAAGTTAGCTATTTTTCAGTGTTTTTCTCTTCAGTATTCAGAATGGATATTCTCCACTGGTTGATCTTAAAGTCCACTGACTCAGACTCCACCGTCATCTCCATTCTGCTATTACATCCACCCAGTGATGCTTTCTTAAAATTTCAGTCATTGTAAGTTTCAGTTCTAAAATATCCATGTGAGTGTTTTTACAGTTTCTATATCTTTGCTGAGTGTATTAGTTATTGCTGTGTTATAAATACGGCAAACTTTGTGACTTAAGAGAACACACTATTTACAATCTTACACATTCCATCAAT
Organism: Aethalodelphis obliquidens; assembly: GCF_003676395.1. NCBI lineage: Eukaryota > Metazoa > Chordata > Mammalia > Artiodactyla > Delphinidae > Aethalodelphis > Aethalodelphis obliquidens. Next base: position 8,501,296 of record NW_020837959.1, read on the forward strand.
CAGAAGCTGGCACAGCTTAGCTGGATCCTCGACTTGGCTTCAACCGAGGTGCTGGCCAGGGCCCTACTCTCATCTGGCACTTGACTGGTGATGGAGTTCGCTTCCCTCTGTCTGTGAGACTGAGGGCCACTGATTTGCACTGGTTGTCAGCTGGAGGAAGGACTTCTTAAGACACAAAAAGCCCCAAACAAAAAGGCAAAAGATTGATATCCAGCTACATCAAATTTAAGAACTCCTACTCATCAAAAGACATCATCTGGAAAGTGAAAATATGAGTACAGAGTGGGAGAAGACACCCGAAACACATGTAACCCAAGGACAGGTAATCCCACAAATCATAACAACTCAGTATTAAAAACAAAGGGCAAATGAACTCGAAGAGGCACTTCACAAAAGAGGAAATCCAAACGTCTAAGCAACATATGAAAAGGTGCTCAATCATATTAGTAATTAGAGGAATGCAAATTAAAACCACAACGTGATACAGCTAGATTCCCAGCCTATAAGCAAAATTTTAAACGCCTAAAAACACCAAGTGTTATTAGCAGTGCAACTATTAAAACTCCTATATACAGCTGGTGGAAATGTATTTTAGTACAAACACTTGGAAAAACTGTTCGGCATTACCTACTAAAGGTGTATCTCTATGACTCAGCAATTCCACTCCTAGAGGTACACATCCTAGAGCTATCTGTACATGTGTGCACAGGATTTGTTTGCAAGAATGTTCTCTAAAGAACTGTTAGTGACAGCTCCAAACTGGAAACAACTCAACTGTTCCCCAGCAGAATGGACAGAATGTGGTACATACAAACTATGTCACAGGCACAGCAATGAAACTCAACACATCATCGCTCCATGCAAATCATGGCTGCACCTCATAAATCTTGCAAACACCCAGGAAAAGAAGACATGAAATGACACACAAATGAGGCCATTCATATAAAGGTCACAGTAGGCAAAACTAACAAATATATTCCATGTATCCACATAGAGGTGGTAAAACTGTAAAGGAAAGCGAAGAAGAGATTATCACAAAAGTCAAAATGCACTGTGATCTGGAGAACACAGAAAGCTTCTGAGGCCTGGCAACGCTCTCGGTCTTATCTGGGTGGATAAAATGGCGTCTGTTTAAATTACTCATTAAACTGAACATGTGTGTTTCATGCACTTTTCTTCTTGCCTGTACAATTTACCATGAAAGGTGTTATCCTTCTATTCACTCTTTTGCTTCTACCTGCTCCTACGAGTACCACTGGCCATAAGTAATGGACTGCCAGTTTCTCAAGACAGCTTAGAACAGCATCCTTAGAGTATGAGACGGCAGGAATCTTCAAAGCACCTAACTGTCGTTGATCTTAAACTGGCAGAAGAATTAGACATTAACCGTCAGCAGTTTACAGGCTATTTGGAAGAAGCAGAAGTAGAATACAGGTATTTGACTCATTTTAAAGCATGGTTAAATCAAAGAAACTTGAAGACTTTACTGTGTTGCTTTCTGAAAACTCTGTACTAAAGAGTTCTGAGAGATCCCACTAGCTAGAATCCCAGTGACTAACAACATTATTCTTTTTAATGACTACTGCAAAATATCTGAACACCTGCACATGCTTGAAAAAAAATTAACTGAACATGTGTGTAACTATGGTCTGTGTATGGCTGGAGAAGGGAACTGTAACCAAGAAGACGGGTGGAAAGTTGGTATGAGGACCAATTAGTCCCCTGCTGCCTACCCCCACATCCTGCATGAAGGTGATGAGAGACAGCTGGGATGTGAATGCTCTAGAGAGGTCTATATCCTCTCTAGAGAGGATGGCAGAGACGACGCACAGTGAAGAGTCTGCAAGAACTCTCCCCGGGTGCCTTTCAAGGCTCAGGTCCCCAGATGCTGAGGGCCAGGCTCCTCTCTCACTCCTCTGCCCCCAAACTCCAGGCCAAACAGGCGAAGGGCCTCTTTGAGGGAACTGGGCATCTCAATGGAAAAAATATACCATATACGGAGATCCTGGGGCCTCCCATGATAGTATCGTGACCCTACAGTGAGACCCACACCACAGACTCTCCACAAGCAGGGAACTTCCAATCACCTTTCATGTGCCACTAAATCAGAGACAGCTGCGGTGAGGGGACACCCGAGGAAAAGCGCTCAGGTCAAAAGCAAAGCACACGGAAGAACAGGCCGGGGAAGCAGGAGGAGGGTCGGGAGGAGGTGAAGGAAAAGGAGAGCAAGATCAGGAGAAAGAGGGAGGGCGGGAGGAAGCAGAAGGTGAGGAAGAAGAGGAACAGAAGAAGTCATGAGACAGAACTTTTCAAGACAATGATATTCTCGCAGATAAAACACTGTATACATGACACAGAAATGTGCTCTGAGGGAACATGAACAGACTTCTGCAATTAAAAATTGGCAAAATTCAATACATGAGCTAGAAGAAAATGTTGAGAACATCTTGGAACTCTCTCAGGAAGGAAAAAAATCAAACAAAAGCAATGAAGAAAAGGTAGAAAACATAAGATAACTGGAGGATCAACTAAAGAGGTCAGTGTCTGCTTAACAGGAGTCCCAGATAAAAGAACAGCAAAAAAGTGGGAGGAAGTAACCCAAGAGACGATGCAAGAAAATTTCTCAGAAATGAAGGACCAGAGAGCTAAACCCTCTTCTTCCACTTTTAATTCTACAGATAAAGTCTAAAACTAGAGGGTAAAAATTAGAATAAAAAGTATTTTAGCTTGTCATTTAAAACTCTGAAGATAATATATCAAAGCCTTAACCCTGGTTGAGCAGGAATTGGTGGTGATCCATGGAAAGGGGAGTGAACTTTTCTTTAGAAGCCTTGTAGAAGGTTCTTTAAACTATGTAGACATATTGGATACAATTAAAAATTAAATTAAAAAAACTCACTATACTGATGGGCTGAGAACAGTTAATAGCACAGCTAAAGAACTATATCACCAAGTTGAGAAAGGATGTAAATACCGATCTATTGATTTTCTGATCTTACTTCACAGCCATGTATACAATACACTAATTCTACCTTTAAGCACTAGTAACATTACAAGTGTGGATGGTTTATCTAGAGCATGGGCTACAACTATTCAAAAATAGATTTTTGAGGATACTATTGATACTTTGTATGATTCTAAATCTGCCTGACTTACTAGGAATGCTCTCTAGTTTCCCAGAGTACTGTAACTCACAGGAATCCCAGGTTTCTCTTTGAAACATACTCTAAATAACAAGTTGACTTGGGAAAGACAGGCAAAACTAGAGCAATTCAGATGTGCAGAAAGTCATTTCCCTGCAGTATTTCTTTTTAAAGCACATGGTGCCTTTGTCAGCTTGGGCCACCATAAGAAAATACCACAGACTTGGTGGTTTAATAACAGACATTTGTTTTCTCAGTTCTGAAGGAGCATGAGATCAGGGTGCTAGCATGGTCGGATTCTGGTGAGACGCCCTTCCCGGCCTGCAGGCATGGCTTTCTCATGGTGTCCTCACAGAGCAGAGAGAAAGCAAGCTCTCCCTTAGAAGGGCACTTATCAAGGCGTTAATCCCATCATGAGGGCCCCTCCCTCATGACCTCATCTAACTAACACTAATCACCTCCCAAAGGTCCCACCTCCTACTACCATCACACTGGGTGTTAGGGCTTCAACATACAAATTCAGGGGTCACACATGCAGTCCACAACACACGGGAAAAGAAGCAAAACTGGGATATGAATGCCTGCCATCTGCCTGTGACAGGCAGCGGAACTGTGAACATAAGGAGATACTACTCCTGTGATTATGTTATGGGAAGTAATATGGCAAAGGTGAAGGGCTTTTTCAGATGCAATTAAGGTCCCTCATCAGGTGACTGAATTCATCAAAAGGAGAGTGCCCTGGTGAGCCTGACCTAATCAGGCAAGCTCTTTAAAAGAGAGACTGGGGTCACCCCCGAGGTTGCAGAGATTCTCCTGCTGGCCTTGAAGAAACACGCTGTCATGAACGAATTCTCCCAACAACAAGGTGAACCTGGAAGATGATCCTGAGCCTCAGTTGAGAACACAGTCCCAACCAACACCTGACTGAGGTCTTGTGGAACCCTGAGCAGAGGACCACAAAAAGTCATGCCCAGACTCCTGACCCACAGAAACTGTGAGATAGTAAATGTAGGAACGTATGTGGTAAGCTGACGTTTGTGTTAATTTGTTGTGCTGCACAGAAAACTAATACACTGCCGTGACGATCTTACCTGAGAGACAAGGTCTAAACATGATTCAGATAGATGGTAAAAGATGGGAAGTTAAATATAGCTCTTTAGATATCTAAATGACCACAAATTTACCTTCCAAACTAATTCTGCTTATTGTTTGAAAAGATAAGAGTACTGAAACACAATCAAATTCTTGCCATCTAACAAACCCATTAGCTAATATCTCATGAACTGCTTTATGTTTGTTTCCTAATCATCTTTCATGTTAGCTTACCCCAGCCTTTCTGCCAAGTACATGGAATAAGACAAGGTCAGATATTTAAGTCCACAAATATTAAAGCCTAAATATTTCAAGTTCAAGTTCCCAGAAGGGAAAAGTGGAAGGCAAAACTACATTCTCATCACTTTTCCCACCTTTCCACTTAAAACTTAAAATTTTTAGAATACAGCAGCCATACTGGAAAAAAAAAAAAAAAACCCAATTCCAAGCCCACTATCAAACAACAAAAACAATAACTTCCACTAAGATGGACCCTAAGGTTCCACACCACCTGGTACCCATGCCCTTGTAAAATCCCCTCTCTGTAAGCGTGTGCTGATCTACTGACTCACTTTGAATGAAAAGAACATGGCAGAGGCAACAGGCACCACTTCCAATATCATTTTATAAAGGGACCAGAGCCCCCACCTGGGCTCTCTCTGACTGCTTGCCCTGGGGAAGGCAGCTGAATGCTGTGAAGCAGCCGCATGGAGAGGCCCATGTGCTGAGGAACCAAGCCTGCCAATAACCACAAATTCCCCTTCCCCAGTCACATCGAGCCTTCAGATGAAATCACAGCCCTGGCCGACAGTTAGCAAGCTCAGGAGAGATCTTGAACAGAGGCACCCAGCTAAGTCACATCCAGATTCCCAACTCACAGAAACTGTAAAATAACAAATGTTTGTTGTTTTAAAGCATGAAGTTTTGAGGTGATCTGTTATATGGCAATAGGTAACTAATACCATACCATGAAATGTAAGGTAAAAACGTAAAATGCTTTGAGGTGATAGTACAAAAAAAAAAAAAGAAAAAAATTCAATAAAAAGATAAAAGCTCCAACCTTAAGCACTCTTCCTGAAAGACCAATAATTTCACCATCTTTTGGCTCTACCACTGTAGCAGTGTTCACATCACCACTTCCTGTTGTGTCAATGATATCAATGATTTTTGGTCTTCCATCAGTTGTAACCTGAAAATTAAGAGACAATTAAAATATGAATTATAGATTTTAGTTTTTATCCTTAAAGCATTGCCAGCTCCCGTACGTGTGTGTGTGCATGCACATGTACCCATACCTAAAATATCCTATAAAATCTGCATTCATTTTAAAAAGAGAACTGAAGTTTTAAGCCAAAAGCCTGACAGATACTAACGAGAAGATTTAGTTACAGAAAACAGCACAGAATCCTTCAAGTGGTTTCATGTGTTCAGGTAGATACTTCTTGGGCACTTACCACAGGCCACACTCAGTTAGGTGTCGGGAGTACAGCAATGATCAGTACACAAAATTCCTGACCTCACACACTCTGTGTTACATGGAGTCAATCAACAAGTCAAATATATAACACGTCAGATGGTAATCACTACTAGGAAGAAAATCAAGCAGGGAAAGGAGACAGGTGGTATGGGGCTTTCAATACTAATTAGGCTGGTCAAGAAAGGTATCACTGAGAAGGTTAACATTTGAGAAAAGGTCTGAAGAAAGTGAGTTTTTGGTTGGACAAAACTTTAAGGGGAAAATGTTCAATAACATTTCATTATTGGAGGTCACACTAACACTCAAACTTCTTAAATCAAGTTCAAACTTAGCACTCAAACTTGTCTCTCCCCAGGCCTTGCCATCTCAGGAAGCCAACACACACCCAGCTGCTCAAGCCAGAATCTTACAGAGTCCTCAGATTCTTTAGTTTACTCCTCACAGCAAATCTCTCAGGAAGTCCTCTTCCTTCTACCTCTAAAGTACAGTTCAGACCCACCTTCCCTTGATTCTTCACTACTGGTGTCCTGAACCTCTCCACCACCACCACTTCCTGCTCATACACAATGCTGGCTCCCAGGAGGCCCGCCACAAGCAACAGCAAAGCCAGTCGGGTTGTGGCAGTCCTCCACTGAACACCCTCAGTGGGCTCACAGACATCGGAAGCAGACCCTGCCGAGGGTGCCAGTCACTCCCGCCTCTGACCACCTGGTCTCCTTTCAACTCCTTGGACGCGGCCACCTTCCTCCTGCCTCATGACTTTCTGCGCCAGGTCCTTCTGCTGGGAATTCTCTGTTTCTTCAGTTGTTCCACAGGTATCCCAGTCTCACCTTTCCATTTTCTAGTAAAATACTGCCCCCTTCAGAAAGGCCTCCCTGATAATCTCATTTACGTGCTTGTCATCCTAAGCCTGATTACTCTTTCTCACTGTACCTTGTTTCCTTCACAGAACTTAACTCAATTCGTAATTACTGTTTGTGACTCTTTACCTGTTTGCACTGTCAGAAGATAAGCTCCATAAGGGCAACGGCTATGTCTATTTTATTCACCAAACTACCCCAAACCTAGCAGTGCCTGTTAGGTACTCAAGGCATATGGGATTGTTGGATGGCCTGACACAAATTACTTAGCATTAAGATTGATTTTCCTCAGCTGTGGTTTCTTGGTCAGCCCCAGACTTTCATTTGGGCCATGCTGACTGCTACAGCTAACAGTAATACTGAATATCCTTATTGCCTTTGTGGGAAAAACTATTTTGGGGCTCTTTCTGGGCTAGCTTTGCAAAGGGAATTTGCAGCATTCAAGATATACATGCTGAGTTACCAGCAGGAATCAGGTGTGGAGACACAAAAAAGACAGAAAAATGAAGACCCCCCCCCCCCACCCTCAAGAGAGAAACAGGAATGTAAAAAAATGCCTATAGTGTGACAAGAGTAGTCTTCAGATTCCTTTTCCACCTGGAGAATTCCCCCTCTTTAAGACGAAGTGTAGTGTCCATCACTAGGAGTCTTTCTGGTCTCACGCCCTCCTCCCCAACACCAACTGCAGTGTCCTCAGAGCTCTGCAGTTAGGGTGCACCCAAAAGGAGGTGGGGGAATTCACTATGTGGAGGAAACAAACACACGTTGTTTTTTTTTTGACAAGGCAAAACTAGGGGGTGGCTGGTGGATCCCGGATCTCACTCCAATCATCGACCAACTGGGGGCTGACAGCTCTGTCAGGGGCCACACAGCTGTTATTTTTATGTATGGTAATTCATCAGCTGGATGTTCATTTCTGGGGGGGCTGTCTATACTAGTAATAAGTATTCTAACATACTGAGAAGGCTCAAAATCATAATTAAACAAAAATCACTGCAGAAATCATACCAAACACTGAAAAAATTATGATAAAACTTAAATCAGGGGCTTCCCTGGAGGCACGTGGTTAAGAATCCACCTGCTAATGCAGGGGACATGGGTTCGAGCCCTGGTCCGGGAAGATCCCACATGCCGCAGAGCAACTAAGCCCATGCGCCAAAACTACTGAGCCCGCAAGCCACAACTACTGAGCCCACGTGCCACAACTACCGAGCCCATGTGCCACAACTACTGAAGCCCACGTGCCACAACTACTGAAGCCCGTGCACCTAGAGCCCGCGCTCCGCAATGAAGAGCAGCCTGCACTCGCCACAATTAGAGAAAGCCCACGCACAGCAACGAGGACCCAATGCAGCCAAAAATAAATACATATATAAATAAATTTATTAAAAAAAACAAATCAGACACTGATTTTGAAGGGACTGGCTAGTATCTTTAAGAATAAAATAAAATGAAAATAAAGGAATGAAGAAAAATGTAAGAAAATCTAACAAAAATAGAAGCCACTAAGAGGAAGTTAATACTGTCCTATAAAGTTAAAACTAGCCAGATCATGTACTAAGACCATAAGCAAATAATCTATTTTAAAAATGTATTCCAAATAAGCCCATAATTTGAAAGCTACACCACAGCCCTAAGAACACAAACCATTTGTCTTCGCTTTCTCGTTCAATGGCCAAACAACTTCGGTGACTTGAGATTGAGAATCACAAGAGATCACTAACAAGTCAGACACAGATCCCTCTCATTAGAAACCTCATTATGAGTGTGAGCAAAGGAAGAAAGCCTAACGGGATTTAGTGGTTTACTTACCATCTACAACTGCCACAAGCTTTACTCACTAGGATCTCTCTCTCTCTCTCTCATTAAAAATTCTCATACATGCAGTTACTCCTTCCTTCAACCATTAGGTAAAGGGAACCACTCCACTGGAGATAAGAAGATACAAGAGGGAGTTTAGGGTTAGGAAGGACAGGTTTTAAAAAGGCAAATCAGCTGAGAATTTTGCAGAGGCGCTCTGGGAGGAGGCCAGGAAACTGAACTGCTAACACTGGAACTCTATCCCTCATCTTTGAGGACGGGGAGGGGTACCATGGGCCTGAAGGCACAGTTACTATGCGGAGAGCTAAGGTGATAAGCCCTGGGAACGGGGTGGGAGACTGAGATGCTTACTGGGCGCCACTGGCCGAACAGAACAGAAATGGCCCAAAGATATTCTCCCCAAACATCAAGAATCTACGTTACTTTGCGTCTCCACTGAAACAGTTACAGTGAAGTTGGTGAGGGTTTGTAGAGGATTGGAACAAAAAGGGGAAGGTTCGCAAACTATCCTGCACAAGCCAAAGTGAACGTATAAGCATCCACTTGAAATTTCAGGGAAGATACTGAAAATACTCCTTTAAGCAAAGAATGGTATGTCATAAACAAACACTATTAAATGACTGTTATTCTAAGAACATAATGATGAATGAATAAGACAGGCTTTGCTTTCAGAAAGCTTACAATCCAGTTGGGAAGACAAATGAGAAAAGAGAACAGGACTTCCCTCGTGGCGCAGTGGTTTAGAATCCGCCTGCCAAAGCAGGCGACACAGGTTCGAGCCCTGGTCCAGGAAGATCCCACATGCCGTGGAGCAACTAAGCCCGTGCGCCGCAACTACTGAGCCCAAGTGCTGCAACTACTGAAGCCCACGTACCTAGAGCCCGTGCTCCACAACAAAAGAAGCCACTGCAATGAGAAGCCCACGCACCACAAGGAAGAGTGGCCCCCGCTCGCCGCAACTAGAGAAAGCCTGCATGCAGCAACGAAGACCCAACACAGCCAAATAAATAAATTTATTAAAAAAAAAGAGAACAGCAATATAGGACGATAAATAATAATGATAAGGACAGTGTCTAGGAAAGCATGTAAGAACACAAAAGCCAGCTTGGGGGAATCAGGAAAGGCTAACTGAAAGGGAGGTAATAAAACTTAAATTAATGGAGAGCACCCACTATTAGTAACCAAGTACATACCTATGATAACTTCCTTACTGTACTCCATTATATTTTAGTGAAGGTAAAATTAGAAAGACTTTTACAGGACTACTTCCTCCTTCCCAAACTATTTTTTTCCCATGAGGAAATTGTGGACATTATCACATATATACATTTTTTTTCCATTCAACACAAAATGTTACAAGCACATTTCATACAAAATGAATTTGGATATATGCTTTCAAGGAATTTTAACTGAACCAGGAAAAAGGTATATAAGCCGATATACTAAAATGAAACATTTTAGGGAATTCCCTGCCAGTCCAGTGGTTAGGACTCCGTGCTTTCATTGCTGAGGGCCTGAGTGCAGCCAAAAAAAAAAAAATTTTTAAGTGCTATAGGATATGAAAAAATTGCTATGAGAGCAAACTAAATAACTGTCACCAGGGACTGGGCCTTACTCCTCTTTGAACCCCCAGGTCCTAACACAGTGGTTGGCACATACACATAAATACACAGTGGGGGGCTGAATTAATATCACTAGATAACCCCAAAGGTAACAGGTGAAGGCCCAGCTGGTCTTAAGGGATTAAGTAGGCGTTTACAGGTGATTGTAGAAGGCCTGCAGGCAGATTAAACCCCACATGCAAAAGCATGTGTTGGGGAAAGACCTGGAACATCTGGGTGAGAGCAAAGCTGTGAAATGCTGTTGGTGGAAGCACAGGCGGGGTGCTTCAATGGTGGGGCGGAGTGGATGTGGACAGAAGAAGTAGTGGGATGAGAACCGAGGCTACGCAAAGAGCTGGAGCTGAATGGCAAAGAGCTGTGCAAAGTTCAAATCTGGGGGTTTCAACGCAAAGACAACTGGGATGCCCAAATAGTTCTGTTTTATATTAAGCAAAGGTGTGATGGGTTGTTTTGTTTTGTTTTTTAAGGAAAGTAACTTTGGCCATGTGAAGGGTGACCAATGGCAGCCAGGAGACCCGCTGGCTACCATGGGTTTATTTCCAGGTCCAGTCCAAGCCCCATCTCTTGTCCGCGAAGCCTGATTGCTCCAGCTCTCACTGGTCCCCTGATCAACTTCTGTTAACAGTTACCTGCAGGACTACATCATCTCTTAACGCAGAATGTTAGGGACCTGGCAGGTGCCTGAATACTTGCTGAGGAAAAGACTTAATCATTTATTTAATTACTCCTCCTCTCGTGCTGGCCACCCTCTACATTTAACGAAGCCTACACGCTATCACAAGAGAACTGGGCCCAAGGCCGTCACCGAAGAATGGGACTAGAATGCGACTCCCCACTGTGCTCCTGAAAACTCTCCCTTGCACCCCTAGTCCCCTACTCAGACACCACCTGCCTTTCCAAATGTCCAGTTCAACCTCCTCTTCCCATTTCACTCTTTCCTTCCACTTTATTTCTATCCACCGTCTCATCTTAATGATGTATACACAGATCTACAAGACACATTTGTTAAAGGTAAACGGGGGAAAAAAACCTTAAAAATTCACTCATGTTTGCAAGCCACCTTAGTGAACTTCTTTCAGATGGCCATGTTTAGGTCAATCTCTCAGAGTTCAAGTTAGAAGATAAGAGTTATGTTTTCATTTTACTTCAAATATGTTGTTGCTCAAACATTTATTATTACATGCACATAATATCTAATGCGTATTCATCCTTCAGAGAGATGGTGATTCAAGATCCAGCATAAACTCCCTCTACTAAACAGCCTTGCTTAAAAAAATCAGTGTTTGTTTAACACTTTCCATGAGCACTTTAAGAAGTCACATGTAATTAATCGCCTCAATTTTCAGAGCAACACTGTGGGATGAGAATTACTGCTACTTGATAGAGAGAGTGATGGAATTATCTGATAAGCAGGTCCGGGAAATTCTACAAAAGCATTTTTACTGAGACACTACTCCTCCAAACTCTTCTGATCCCCTTATTATCCAGACAAAAGAGCCAGTGACCACTTACTCCAGCTGTTCTCCTCCCACTTATCCCTATAAAAAGTAAACACACACCACACCAGAATGGAAACCATTACTGCACTGTAATGAAGCCTCAATGAGGTGATAGCTGTCACTGCTGTACATCTTCGGAGCTCTTAAGAAAACTGGACAACCAGAGCTACCAGGAGGGAACGCATCACCTGCTCCTCTCTGATGCACCAGAGCTGCCTGACAGGGCCACCATGAGGGGTCCTGCGCTCCAGAGTGCTGCTGAAGAATGAACAGGAGGGAGCAACGTTCCCAGAGGGATTCTCTACAGAGTCGGCCGGACTGGGAACCGGACCGGTTCCCTCCCCACCCCCCCCCACCCCCGGCATTACATCCTAACTTCCAAAATGCTACCTCAGTTATACAAGAGCACAATAAGGGATGCAGAGGAGGGAGAGGCATGGGGGAGGAGAATTATTAAACTTCAGGGTTTTAAGAAATACAGTGGAAAGACTGATACAAGGAAGAGATCAGCGTACAGGAGGATTAGGTTAGACATTTGGGAGATGAGTCTTGAAACTGTGAAATTGTTTATTGCTGGGTTTCGGTGTAAGGCTCAGGCTACTAAATTTACAAAAGTCAAACTTTGAAGACTTTAATGAGAATGCTTTCAACAGAGAGACACATTTTAAAAAATTACCTTTCGGCATGGTACCTTGATCTAACGATTTCAAAGGTGGCTAGGGCAAAACAAAATAACTTTAAAAAATCATGAAGTATGTTGTCTTACATTTTGAGGCTGAAAAAAAAAATACGGAAGGATAATTTAATGCAGTCTGAAGAGTTCGCCAAAAACAAAGTTGGGTTCTTCTTTATATCAAAGACTAAGCCATGCGTTTCACTGACCCTAACAAGTACATTGCGGAAGAGAGTTAAAAATAGAATACATGAAACTACCAGAGGAAACAATTCCGGAAGTTGACCGAGTTATCTTCTTGAAAGCCGGCTTTCGTGTTTCAAGATAAACTATTCCTCCCCAAACCAAACCTCCCGAACGACAGCAATAAAAATGAAGTTCTGATAAGTCATTTGCCCCTTCCCTGTTTCCTTCCCACCCCCCGCTCCCATGAATAACAAAACAGTAAAATCCTCCTTTGCAAATAACAGGCACCCGCCGGTTGGTGCCCAAGACACGAGGCACCCGCGGAAGAAGGCGGTGTGCTGGGCAGAAGCCCGAGGGCCCGGGCCTGGAGGCGCCTGGGTAGGAAGGGGCTTCCTGGGCGACCGGCGGCCCCGGGCGCCCCGACCAGCCGCTTTTGTCTGGGCCGGGATCAGGGCCCAGCCGGGGCGCCCGGCCGCCGGCCCCTCGCACCCCGCCCCCCGTCGGGCCCTCCGCCTCCTCCCGGCGGCTCCCCCTCGGCCGCAGAGCGGGCTTCGGCCTGCGAGGCTCCGACGCCGCGTCCCCTCCGCGTTCCCGGCCCGGTGGCAGGCCGCCCGCGCCCCCGCGCCCGGGCCCTCGGCGGCTGCCGCACCTGCATGCCCGGAGCCCCGGGGTCGACCCCCGTGTCCAGGACGGCGATAAGCACCCCCCGACCGTCATACTCCGGGTAGCGGCAGAGGAAGGACGCGGCCCCAGTCTCTTTCTTCGGGAGGAGGCCGTGGAAAGGGAAGGGCTCCTCGTTCGCTGCGGTGGCCATGGACGCAAGCTGGAGGGCGAAGAAGAGGCAAACTGCCAGGTTGCGCGCGGACGAGCGACGCGAGGACACCCGGGCGGCCGCGGGCCTGGGCGGGGGCGAGGGGCGGGGCCAGCCACCGGCCAATCCAGGCCCGCCAGGGAGAGGCGGCCAATCGCGCGCTGCTACGTAAGCCAACGGTGCCGCTCTCTGGAGCTGGGCCCGAGTGTTGCCCGGGCCGCAGAGAAGGAGGTGGAGTCGGAGGCGTTGTTGGAGGCATCAGTTCTCGAACCTGGGGTCTTAAAGAGACTCGAGTTTGGGAATTTTAGGGGACGGCCGGCTCCCAAGCAAAGGGTCCGCATGTCCCGGGCCGAAACACTCCTCCGGGAACGGGAAAGGAAACGGGCTGCCAGTCTGTTGTAACAGGTACCTCCCGCTGGCAAGCGATGGTTTCCGAACTTGTGGTTGTGGACTAAACTTTTCGGTCAGCTGCTGCAGAATCCCCGGTTGCCCCGAGGAAAGGGAGCCAACTCACGCTCGCTAAACCCCTAGGAGTGTGGATTTTGGCGAAATGCCGGTACAAAAATTTTTGAGAGAGAGTTCTTTGATTCAGTGGTGTAGGGATTGTGTTCCCCTTTCTCGAGTGTGTCCCTTTGATGGGGGGGATGTGGGGGCGTATAGGGTGTGGATGGGCCAGAGCTGCCATCAACAGGAAGTGGGTTGTAGGCCGTTCAGTCGGCCTCGTAGCCAGTAACAAATACCAGGCTGAAGTGGGACCCTCCTATCCTCATTGCTCACCCTGGGCTTCCGGGATTTCTGAAAAACATTCTTTTTTTTTTTTGTCACTCTCTCTTTAAATTGATGTTTCTGGTTGGTCCTGAAGGTTCTCCACTCAATTATCGAGCCAAAATTTGCAGTTTTTCAGATTAACAGTGGCGACTATCAATTGCTCCGTGCTGCACTAGTGGCCCTTAATGATCTTTCTGTCCGTATTCTTGCCAGGGTAATCTTAGTGTTTTGTGTGGATGTGCCAGCGACCCCTTTGGCAATCTGGCTGGGCTTATGGACACCTCAGAACAATTTTAAACTCATAAAATTTAATATATAGAATTACGCCGGAAATTATGTTGAAATAGTTATCAAAATATGAAAACCAACTTTATTATATAGCAAGTTTTATACATATAATTATATGTATGCTTCTGTGCATGAAATAACAGGAGCTAGCACCAAATCTAATAAGCTCCCATAATTTCAAAATAGTAAAGAGCATAAATAGTATTTTGACACACCTGTAACGTACTGTGATAAACATTTTTATTGGTGAAACAGTAACAAACAGTAACAGCTGATACCACTCTGGTTATTACCTACATCTATAATTGAAGGAAATATTTAATTAAAAGGTTAGTGGAAGTAAGGATGTATTTTTTTTTTTCCTACTCAAGTTTTTGAACCCCCATCAGATTCTATTATGGACTCCAGGTTAAGAATGCTTGGTGTAAAGGGAAATTCTATGTACACCAGTTTCCAATCCATAGGATTGGGAGATTCTCCACTAAATCTCAAAAATTACTGTAATGGCTGTGCAATTTCTTTGAATTGATTACTTGTCCATTTCTTCTATTCCATAAATCTTAGAGAAGCATGTTCTCTTTAGTGGAGAGGAAATGGAGAATAGTTAATATTTTCTTTCCTACTCCCAACTGTGTTTATGTTACCTCTAGAAAAGGGCTTAAAATTAATGGTAAAGAAAAGACATACAGAAGATATCCAAGTAGAACATGTAGTGACAGAATGGAATAGCTTCCAGTTTCAAAGGAACCGGTAGTCCAGTTGCTTCATTTTACAAATGAGGAGCAAAGGTAGACAGGTTTACTGGCTGCCACGGGTTATGAAATGGAGTTAGTGAAAAAGCTGGATTTCTGTTCTCATAGTCTGCCCCCAGTATTTTCTACCACACCTGTTGTGCTCTCCGACCAGAGTGTCACCCAGTGAATGGATGGTGAATGAACTGTTCATTGTGAAACCAAAGTGGCAGACTTTTTATTAGACTCCTATAACAATGTTCTTTAAAAAAAATTTTTTTTTTCTTACGGCTCCCATAAAAATGTTTTAGAAAAATTACGTACCCTCTTGTATAGTTTTAATATAACTTTTGAAATTTGTCATCATACGTTCAAGAAATTATAAAGGATGTGATATCTGGCATTTTATAAATATTGACATTCTTTAATGAAACCTCTACATCATTCATTTAAATATAGCCAGTTGAATGTTATTCTTTGATATCTGCCATTCTATTTATATACCTGAACTTATTCCATTTAAAATCAGATATTTGACATCACTATTTCTTCTTGAAATTTTATTAACATTCTACACAGAATTTTATCCTAATGTAATTTACATCTATGATGGAAAGTCCTATTGATCATTTATTATTATCTGCAACAAAAATATGTATGTTAATATTTAATTTAAAATTTTTTCCTGGGATCAAAGTGTTAAAATTTTCCTTTTGGATTATCTTTCAATTACTGGAAAGTTGATCAAAAGGACATAAATAAATCTTAAGCTTTGATAAATATTTGATTAAGATAAAAATTACAGAACAAAAAGAAAATTTTTATTGAAAATGCAGTTCTTAAAAAGATGCATGAGAGGCATGTTTCGGGGCTTTGATGAAAGGTTTTGCTGACAGTTTTTCAAATCGTCCCTTTATTTGATGTCCAAGAAGCTATTTCACCTGAAGGTGATGCACGATAGTAAGATGCCTTTTTCTAGGAAGCTGGAGACCCAGCTGTGAAACAGGTGCGAAGGGGAGGCGATATGTCCTCCCATCACAGGCACGTCTTCAAGCAGATAAGTTTGGAAAAGAGTAGATAGGACATGTAAGCCTCTGGAAATTGATCATATTGAAATTATCCATGGCTTTAAATCACAGTTTGAAGACCACTGTTTTATAAAACCCCCGAAATCACTTTAAGTCAATAAGAAGTCGTTTACTCTTTGTCTTCAAGCCACAGTATTCTCCACATTCTGCGTTTACACCTCCTCCTCTCTGGATTTAATGACATTGCCAGCTAAGGGAACGCTCTCAATGCCAAGTCCGTTTGTGCAACTTGACAAACAGTTTGACAGTTCATTGGCTTTAAGAAGAAAACAATGAAGATACAGATAAATACAACTAGGGCTTAGGAATGGGGAGGAGGGGGAGGAAGGGGTGTCAGGACACAACGGGGTCAGCGGACCGGGGCATCCTATGTGGGGTAAAGTAACAGGCTGGACGCAGGCACCCTCCCACACAGCATTGTTCGGAGCGGGAAGGGCAGAGCAGGGTGTTCCCGAGGGCCAGCTCCCTTCCCCGTCACCTGCCGGGTGGGAGGCTGCGCGCCAGTGCAGAGGTGTGGGCAAAGGTATCGCTTCCCATGAGTCACTTTCTTTGTAGCTATTGCGGCACCGTATCATTTAGAGAATATTCTTTAATCAAGTATCCGAAACTGCGCAGAGATTGTGAAAGCGTCATCGTGTCCCAGATGCCGGGCGTAGAAATCCTGCGCAGCGTTAGCAGCGAGGCCACTCCTCCCGTGGCGGCTCCCAGGCGGTGATGGAGGGAAGTAGGAACGCTAGGGCCGGGCCGTTCCTGGGAGATGAGGTACTTCCGTGACAGCAGATTTGGGCTGGCAGACTCCCCTCCGGCTTTGCCAAGACTCCCCTTTGCTTTTCTCTTCTTTTCTCAGGGTCTAACTTGCCTCGCGGCCTGATGGCCCTCCCAGCCTTTGGTGGACCCTTCACTATTTTACCTTACAGAGGCATTTCCCCCGATAGAATCCTTGCTTCTTTAAGCCAGTCTTGGCACTTGCTTGTCGGAGGACCCGGACTAAACTAGCTCACACCAAACTGAGATTCAGGTGCTTCAAACTTCACCACTGCTTCCCCCTGGAGGCCAAGGCCGTTATTACCATTCCTATCGAATATGCCTGCTTCCTAGACATTCTCCAGTGCAAAGCCAGATGGACAAAGGTATTTAGCAAAGCTTAAATCACATGCCTGCGTTTAGCTGTAAAAGAGGCTGGGAGATTAACTTCTGACTTCTTGCATGGGTAGGCAGGACTGCTAATGTGGGAAATTCTATACACATAGAAAGGCCTTTCAAAAGATGCCTCTTAATTCAAAAGATTTGTTAATTGTACCGAATAGCCACTTTGCCAACATATATATATATAATATATCCATTTAGCCTTAAGACTTACATGATTCTAAATACTTTAGATTATGCTTGCTATCCTCTCACTTTCTGTTCTTTCTACCTCCAAACTAAATTAAGCATTATAACACAGTTCCAGGTCCTTGAACCTTCAATAATAAAATGATAAACTAGGCAATTTGGACCAAGACTCCTGCTGACAGTAATCAGAAAAACTGGACAACACATGAAAAAGTATACTCATTGGCAAAAGAGGGCTAACAGTGTGGTGAAGAATTTCTGGAGTGGATGTAAACTCAGAAACTTGAGCCTAATGTTTAGGACAGCCTTGCCTTTCAGGGCAAAGGGAAGTGGGGAGAAAATCCTGAAAAATTAGAAAAGTGAAGGCCAGTGCTCACTTCAGCACACAAACTAAAATTGGAATGATACAGAGAAGGTTAGCACGGCCCCTGTGCAAGGATGACACACAAATTCTTGAAGTGTTCCATATTTTTTACCTAAATGGGAAGGAAATCCAAAAAAGAGGGGACATATGTATACGTATAGCTGATTCACTTTGCTGTACAGCAGAAACTAACACAACTTTGTAAAGCAACTATACTCCAATAAAAAAATAAAAATAAAAAAGTGAAGGTCATGAGCCAGTGAGGTGGGCCTTGTCAGATGGCCATTCATGTCTAACCATTGCAAAAGTTGGTACTGGCAGGTGGATGAGAGCTGGCTTTAGAAATCCGGAGATCTGAGCTTTAGTCCTAGTTCTCTTGGTTTGTCATTTTTAAACAAGGCAGTGAACCTCTCTGGACCTCTGTTTCCTTGTTTGCATCGCAAAGAGTTAATGGAACTTCTTTGGTAGCTATGGGGGGTGGGGGAGGGATTTGAATCAATTTCAAAACAGCACGTTTTATGGTCAGTTAATATTAAAAAAGTTTCAAAATATCCCCCAAGGCAGAGAAAGGTCATGTGCGCTTAGCATACTAAGGCTAGGGTTGTCAGTTCACGAGAAATAGAGTCAATGTTATATAAATAGGAGAAGTGTGAATTTTTCACATAGCAAAGATAGGTGCCTCCCAAGCCACAGTAGAAGTCTCTCACCGCTTTCCTCTCGTCTGTGGGACCAGAGCTGCCCTTTCTTCCTTCCTGACAGCTCTGACCAGCTTTCCTTAGGAGCAGAGGCCATCCCTTCCTTCTACAGAATCCGTAGAAAGTGGGCAGAATAGCAAATCCATTGGCTTCCAGAGGACATTGGAGCTGGTAGACTTACAGACACATGAAAAACGTGGTGGATGGGGCTTAGGCAGAGAGGCTGCCCTCCACGCAAAGCACAAGCAGATGAGGGGCTCAGCCGTGGGTGGCCACAGGCGCAAGTCCGTGCCCCTCTCTGCAACCTTCCCCAGCTGTGTTCACTGCCATCTTCAGTAAAACACCGATTGCCGAACACCTGTCAGTC
This sequence comes from Aethalodelphis obliquidens, assembly GCF_003676395.1. Classification (NCBI taxonomy): domain Eukaryota; kingdom Metazoa; phylum Chordata; class Mammalia; order Artiodactyla; family Delphinidae; genus Aethalodelphis; species Aethalodelphis obliquidens. The sequence continues at coordinate 8,520,116 of NW_020837959.1, forward strand.
CAGGCTCTGCTGTGGCAGCATGAAAGCCCACATTTCAGTGGTATAAAGACAGTTTTCAGCCGTGCTCCGTCTCCACTCCAGCTCCACGGCGGGCTCTGCTCCAAGTTCCACCCAATCTTGGAGTCAGGCTGGAAGAGCTGGCAGTCTCTGGAATGTTCCTGGTCACCACAGCAGGAAAATGAGAACATGGGGAAACGTGCACTTGATCTTAAAGCTTCCGTCACTCTGCTCACACACCACCGGCTACGGCAAATCCCAGGGTCATGGCCACGTTCAAGGGGGAAGAGAAACGCAGTTCTATCGTGGGCCCAAGGGAACAATAACTGGGATATTTGAAGTGTCTTAATTACTACCAGAACCTCATTGACGTTCAAGACGTTTTCACTGTAGTGAAAGATTGGTTATGTGAAACCCCAAACAGAGGTGCTCCTCTCTCCCAAGGTCAGCATCCCATATGAACTGCCAGCCAGACAGTGAGGACACCTATTCCTGGATGGCCACCTAGGGGGAGGTACAGGATGGCAAATACTCCAGGTCGTCTCAGGGGAGCTAGAAATACATCTTAGGGTTCGGAAATAGAACATTCAGTTAGGGAGTTTGGGATTGACAGGTACACACTGCTATATTTAAAATGGATAACCAACAAGGACCTACTGTATAGCACAGGGAACTCTGCTCAGTACTCTGTAATAATCCAGATGGGAAAAGAATTTGAAAAAGAATAGATATATGTATAACTGAATCACTTTGCTGTACACCTGAAACTCACACAACGTTGTTAGTCAACGATACTCCGATATAAAATAAAAAGTTAAAAAAAAAGAAATAGAAGGGGTAGATTATGACTGCTAAGCTCAGATGGTTCTATCCCTCCAACTACATACCACCTAGCACAGGAGTGCTCGATAAATAGTTAAACTACACCAGGTCCTCCTTGGGTAAAGAATTGTTCTGAAATAGCCAATTGCTTCTTACATGGCTTCTAATACAGAATAAGTTCTCAACCTTTGTGTATTAGCCTAATTTAATCTTCAAGTATGCACACTATTTGGTTATTACTGATTGCATTGTCTCTCAGGCTCTCTCTTTTTTTTTTTTTTTTGGTTCTGATAAGTGAGAAAAGAAAATAATAGAAAGCTAGAGTAACCTTATGGTTTCTACTACCATGGATAAATAGGAATGCCCAAGAAACATCTCAACTTGAAGAGTGTAAAATTCTCTAGACTTCTTTGTATTGTGTATCTTTGCAGAAATGTTGCATGCATAGAAAGAATATATGTGTATGTATGTGTGTATGTATGTGTACATATACTCTATGACTCTGTATACATATGTATGTATGCATACATAAATGTGTAAATGTGTGTGAAAAAATATATGATTCCTCTCTCCTTTTTTATATAAATGGTAACATACTGCACTGTCCTGTACCTTGGTTTTTTTTTCATTTTACACTATTTCCTGATGAATATTAGTACAGAGAATTATTTCTCTTTCTTCTTAATAGCTTCATACTATTCCTTTGCTTGTGTCATCATTTATTTAACATGTGAGTTAGTTTTATTTTTTTATTTTTGGCTGCCTTGGGTCCTTGTTGCTGCATGCGGGCTTTCTCTAGTTGTGGCGAGCAGGGGCTACTCTTCATTGCGGTGCGTGGGCTTCTTCTCATTGCGGTGGCTTCTTTCTCTAGTTGCGGCTTGCGGGCTCTAGAGCGCAGGCTCAGTAGTTGTGCCACACGAGCTTAGTTGCTTCACGGCATGTGGGATCTTCCTGGACCAGGGCTCGAACCCATGTCCCTTGCATTGGCAGGCAGATTCTTAACCACTGCGCCACCAGGGAAGTCCCAAGTAAGTTAGTTTTTAAATCTCTTGTTTTTGAAATTGGAAATGGGTACTTCCTTGCCAGTACAATTGTTTCTAAAATGTAAACGTTTCAGGCCATAAAAATCTTCAAGGGGGGTGGGATGAATTGGGAGATTGGGACTGACATATATACTACTATGTATAAAATAGATAACTAATGAGAACCTGCTGTATAGCACAGGGAACTACTCAATGTTCTGTGGTGACCTAAATGGGAAGGAAATCCAAAAAGGAGGGGATATACGTATACGTATAGCTGATTCACTCTGCTGTACAGTAGAAACTAACACAACATTGTAAAGCAACTCTACTCCAATAAAAAAAATTTTTAAAAATCTTCAGTTCCTTTAGTTCTGACAAAGTCAAATTTCCATGCATAACTATAGAAGTCTCACTCCTATCCTTGGAAGACTTCAGCCCCCAGTCCCTGCTAAGTGGGCAGGAAGGATATACCCCACCTCCTTTCTGGCCGTAGGTGATGGGACCAGGAGTGGTTCTTATCCTGAGGCAGATGAAAGAGCCCATGAGCATGTAGTGTGTGATGGAGCGTTTGAGTGAGGTTCTTGAAAGTTGGATCCTCGGGGCCCGCTGCTGGGGGACTGAGAGCCCTCTTTAATCCAGAACCGCTCTATTCTCAGACAAGCCCCGGCACACCGAGCTGCTGCTTTTGGTTTGATTCGTGATCCCTCCGTATCCTTATATTAAACATTCTTATTTGATAAGCTTTGGAATTTTCTCTTCCTTAATCAAAAGAGCTTTACCTAGAACAGAGCATATGGTGCTTATTTTGTTTCACCCATTCCTGATGTGTATTAGTTAGCAAACACATACTCCCACTGAATTCCGTGACAGTAAATCACACTTATGTGGACAGACATGAATTAAATTGTACAATGCATGAATTGTCCCCAGGTAGTTCCTGTCCTCTGTGGTTTCACTGTAGGAAGCATCTCAGCACTGTGGGACTCTCCACGAGATGGGCACAGGCCGGGATCTGCCCAGCCACTGTGGCTGTTTCTACTTGCAGTACCTGCATGGGATTTCCTAAGTCCCATCCACCTGCGTGAACTTGGAGTGCCAGAAAAACATGTTAGGCTTTGGATTCCAGTGAAAGCCTAATACTGGTGATGATCCTGAGTATCCTGACTTGATGGAGAGAGAGGCAGAGAATATGCGAGTAAAAGCACTTAGAAGTTAAGGGTTCTTGCCTCTGGGGCTGGGTCTGTCACTAATTCGCCTCGCAATCTTTAACAAAGCCTCAGCGTCCTCAACTACAAGTCTGAGGGTTTCGTCAGAGTTAAATGAGAAAAGGTACCTTCCGCAGTGGCAATAAGTAATTGCTATTATTATATCGTGGCTGGGATGCAGCAGCGATTCAATGCGCTGAGGCTAGTCATATCATTTGGATCCCACTATCTAAAGTTAAGACTTCCGTAGAGCAGGCAAATTGATTTTTTTTTAAAGGATTATTCAGTTTGCAAGAAATCGTTTTTAAAAATCAACTTAGGCATGTAGTACAGAGACCTTATAAGCCTGTTTCCTTGAGGTAAATAGATCAAACAATTTACTCCATTAGTGGTGAAACATAACATGGGCAGATATGATTTTACTGTTTCTAGAACTTAATGGGGTTTTTTAACTGTAATAAATACATCTCCAATTTCGTAGAACTATTTTTTTTCCCCTTAACAAAAGAATGACAACTGGAGGACAACTTATAAATATCACTTTGTGTGTGAGGGTGGGGTGGGGGGAGGGTAAGAACACTTAACATGAGATCTACCCTCTTCACAAACTTACAAGTACCAGTACCTTATTGTTAACTATATCTGCTGGTGTACAGCAGATGTCTGGAACTCACCTTGTATAACTGTAACTTTATACCCCTTGAACAACACCACCTCACATCCTCCCCTCCCCCACCCTGGGAGCCACCGTTCTATTGTCTACTTCTATACCTTTGACATTTAAGTGCCTCCTGTGAGAGAACTCAGGCACTGTTGGTCCTTCTGAGGGATGTACTTCACTTAGCATCCCTTCCAGTTCCATCCCTGTTGTTGAAAATGGTAATTCCCTTCTTTTTTTAAAGGCTGAATAATATTCTATTGTGTGTATGTACTACCTTTTCTTTATCCATTCATCTGTTGATGGACATTTGGATTGTTTCCATATCCTGGCTATTATGAGTAATGCTGCAGTGAACATGGGGGTGCAGATATCTCTTCAAGATCCTGATTTTGATTCTTCCAGTATATATCCAGAAGTGGGATTGCTGGAGCATTTGGTAGTTCTGTTTTTAATTTTTGAGTGAACTTCATACTATCTTCCATAGCAGCTGCATCGTCAAACATTCCCATCAAGAGTGTACAAGGGCTTCTATTTCCCCACATCCTTGCCAACACTTACCGTGTTTTTTCTCATAGTAGTCATCCTCACAGGTGTGAGGTGATACCTCATTGCACTTTTGATTATAATTAAAAGCTCTGTAATTCCACTGCTCTGAAATAGAGACCAACAGCCAAAATTAGACTTTTTCTGTGGATAAGAATGTCATGTACAAACTTTTCATTTAGCATTATATTGTTCTCATTTTCAGAGTTTAAAAACTTATTTTATAAACATGATTTGTATATAGTTCAATGGATATACCAAAATTTTTTGAAACATTCCCAATTCCTGAACATTTAAATAGTTTCTAAGTAATTAAATGGTTGTAATATTTACAACTGAAAACTGGCTATAGAAGAAAGTGAACTGCAAATCTACACATTGTAGGAAAGTATGCTGCTGTGGTCACAAGCTTAAAATACGATTATAATTCCATTATAATTATTCTTAACAGGAGTAAAAATTTCTCAATTCTTTTATTCACATAAAATTTCATTCAGTATCTCTGTGTGTGTGTGTGTGTGTGTGTGTGTGTGTGTGTGTAAACCCTGGAAAATGTTCTTTATCAAAAGCAATTCATTTAGGTTTTTTTCACTCAGCATTGGCTTTGTAATAGTGCCGCCTTCTGGTTGGAATTTGCCTTTACAAGCTCGTGTGTTGTCCAGACGATCCCACGGGGCTCGGTAAATTGTGATTTTGTTCCAGTGAGTGAACTGTGGTAAATCAATCTCAGCAGACTACAACCCTAAAGATGCTGGTCTGCTAGGTGCTAGAGGACAAAAAGCATAGGGAATGCAGGAAAAATAGAGAGAACTAAGAAGTTATGCCAAGCATATAAACAAACAAACCATGTAAACTTGCAATGTTCTTTGCTTGTAATTGACTCATTCTCTTTTAGAAAGATACAGTGGAACTGTGTACGTCGCAGAAAAAGTCAAATGAAAAATGTGGGTATACGTGGATCAGGAGCTGTCCAAGGTGGGTCTTTGGGCTACAAGGGCTTCTGCTTATCTTTCATCTAAGCCTTTGAATGTAGCCATTTGAATTCATCTAAAGTGATAGACCCTAAGCCCCGCCCCCTCACCTTTTTCCGTTTAAAGTATGAAGTTAAAATTTGAGACAACTGCCGTAGGCATACCCAGATTTTCACAAAAGCTGTTCCGTCTTTTATTTTGGTAAAAATAATGCATTACAGCAATTTGTATTCAACACAACTATTCAGAGTCATTAGTAAAGATGCTAAATTTCCTGCTAAATTAGGGTCCAGGATACAGAGAGTTCCCCAGTTCCACTGTTCACTTTCTCACTCAGGGAAGCTTGTAGGTGCGAGTGAGGATCACCATTATAGGAAAAATCATGAATTCCCTCCTGTGTATAAAGCTCAAGGACTAGCCACTTGGATCCAGTGTCAAGATAAGAAAACCCGCACCTTTCAAACGGCCCCTGATTACCACAAAAGGGGCACTTTGTAAGTAGCAAGAATTAACTTGAGACAAACCACATGCATGATCAGGACAACTTATGTTAAGACTGTCAGGCTGAGAATCTCCCACCTAAATGTCCCAAATTGAATGACTATGGGTGCACTATTTATTCTCACTTATTCAACCTTTCAGAATGTGCTTAAAGCAAAACCTTCTTACAGCCAAGGCCGCTAGCATCTTACTAAATGAATATCCAGATGCATGAACTTCTTGTCATACAGTGATACTTTTTAAAGATTTTTTTTTGATGTGGACCATTTTTAAAGTCTTTATTGAATTTGTTACAATATTGCTTCTGTTTTCTGTTTTTGTTTTTTGGCCATGAGGCATGTGAGCTCTTAGCTCCCCTACCAGGGATTGAACCCGTACCCCCTGCATTGGAAAGCGAAGTCTTAACCACTGGACAGCCAGGGAAGTCCCCATACAGTGATACTTTTAAGCAAAAGACATATACTCCTAATTCTCAGTCATGGAAAATAATACAGGGGTCTTTTCTAAGATAAAAATGGGCACCTAAAAAGGTTAACTGGCTTCTTTTGTTTTGGTTTCTGAAGTTGCCGAGCTTCTCAACACAAAGCGGACGAAGTGCCTGTTGATCACTTTTGCAGCCAACAACCCAAAACTTAGTCTTGAATTGATATGTGAGTATTGAGAATTTGATCTGATGATTTCCTTTTATTCCCTCTCTAAATCTGATGGCAAGCGAAGCCCTTAAATCTCACAGATGTATTTATATATTCACTTGTAAAACCTATTCATGTTATCTGGACCATCAATCACCACAACTAAAAATCGACCTGACAGACCAGATATGGTGGATCATAAATATTGATTTCCCTTAAGGAGCTAGGAGCTGAGCAGTGTTCCCAACAAGGAAGAGCCTGTAGACGTCTCTGGTTCACCAGTTATATTTGGGCTTGTGAGCTCATTAGTTAGCCATATTCTTCAACTCCTACACTAAAGTATTTCCAAGTCTGTAGGCGTTAAGGTTGATCAATCTTTATTGCTCTCAATTGATAGCTTCCCAGATGCTCAAGTTAGCCAAGACTTTTTTATTTAAGAAAAATGAGTTGATAATAGTAAATATATATTTTATAATATTGATTATAATAGATTATAGTTAATAATACCATATAGTACATACTTGAAAGTTGCTGAGAGAGAACATTTTAAGTGTTCTCACCACCAAAACAAAACAGTAATTATGTGACATGATAAAGATGTTAGCCAAAGCTAAGGTAGTAATCATTTTGCAAGATTTAAGTGTCTCAAATCAACACATTGTACACCTTAAAGTTACACAATGTTATATGTCAATTAAAAGAAAGAAAAGCAAGTTCCTTATTTACCCTCCTTTAACTGTTTTCAATGAACTGACTTCACGTAGCTATTAAAAGTGAATTAATAGACTTAAAGAGATCTTTCTTTGGAAGTCTCTGGAAAGCATCACCAGAGCAGATGATATACAGCATAGCATCATCAACTAAGAGTGAGGGGAAAGTGAGGGGTAATAGGTTTAGGCTTTTGACCTCAATATGGCCTCTCTGACCTTTTGAAAACCCATAAACTCTACGTTTTGAAACTGAGAACTACAATTTAATTCATTCAGTTAGATAAATCATTTCTACAGGAGCAGAGATTTGGTGCTAAGCCCTAGCTTACTGTAAAACAAAGAGCTATATTTAATATAATTGCATTTCAGCTTCAAGTAAAATCACTCTATAAATTTTATCCTAAAAAGGGATTTAGGGTTTGAGCTAGTCCCTTGGCTTCCATGTGACTCTGACTTGCTGTTAGAAATGCTCCATGTGACTAACGTGGAATCCTTTTCTGTAACTGAAAATCTGGTTTCCCTATCTTGCATTGTTATCCTCAAATATTGCCTCTGCCAATATTTTCTTCACGATTTCTCATGAATATTTATATGATCCACAATTTTTTTGCTGGTAAAGTGAACCATCCCATCTATGGCTCTTTGCTGAGTCCTCCCAGGGCACCCTCACCCCCCAAAACATCGTGGATTCTGTTGGTTGGTTTCCATCTCCACCTCTGGCTGTCAGGTCCTGGTCTCCAGCTCTGGCTGTAGCAAAGCCAGCTTGTCTTCCGCCCACTCCCTCCAATCCTGTCTCCAGCAGGTCTCTTTTAGCATCCTTTCCCTGTTATCAGCCAAAGACAGCAGCAGAAGAATGTCAGTTTTGCTATCTATGCCTGCACTCTAATTCCACTTCACAGCCAGCCATGGGGTTTGCCTTAATTTAATTTCTATATTAACCTGTTTACAATTTCCTCAAAAGTCACTACTCACATTGTATTTATTCTGCCAGTCGACAGATACTTCACAGATTTGGCATTGAAAAGCCCCCTGGAAATGCAAATCAAATAAAATGTTCAGTTTAGAAAGGGCTTTCAATACACCATCTCAACAGACTCAGTGGTTGAGTATCATGGAATAGAGGCAGCCATGCCTCTACAGTAACCGTTCCCTACTATGAAGACTGCTTATATCTTTAGACTGAAAAATATATATGCCATGTGTATAATGATTCCCTTGCACGACTGTCAAAGAAAAAGGAATGGGTAATATTTCTGGCGAAATTAGCTCCAAGGCTCAATGGGAGTGCAGATTGGAGGAGGTGCTTTTTTCTGATACAGCAAATAGGCTGGAAAAGTGTTATTTGCACGGACTTTATTCCTTTTGAAAATAAGACACTCTGACGCTTGTAAAGCAGGTATATAGGTGAGAGTTAGGGGCTGAGAGATGGGGGAGAAGTCATGAAAGCAGGAGACAGAGCAACTCTCTTTTCAGTTTAGTATTTCACAAGTTTGGTGATGGGGATGACTGACCTAGATGGGAGGCCAGCCATCATGAGAACGCTGCCGTGTGGTACCCACACGCCTGAGCAGAGGGGAGGCGCTTAGTGTCAGGAACAGCTGGACGAACCATCCTGGAACCACAGAAGGGTGACCTTGCAGTGAAACTTGCATGTGGAGCTTTGGCACATGCTCCTTTGTAGACTGTCATCCACAGTTCCTGTGTCTTTTCCGTCTTCTACTGCCCTTCATCGCTGAGGGACTGCCCTCCCTCTCCCCCAAATTTGACATCTCAGTGAATTCCCCAGGATATACAACCTCCTTAGTTGAGGATTGAGGAAGGCCCCCAACCTGGGGTGGTGGTGCCAGACTCTTCCTGGCTGCTAGGCAAAGCCAGGCACTGCCTTAAGAGCTGGGTGACTTGCAAGAAGTCTTTGATATAATAGCCTCTTAGGTTTTCTGAGCAAAGTGTCTTGCGCACAATAGGTGCTTCATAGATATTTAGGATTAATGGTTTCTAGGACTAGCATTATGGATGCCGTCTTTGCAGCCCACCATTCCGACTGGAGAAATGGAAATTTTGAGAAAACAAGCCAGCCCTGTATTTCTAAGTATGAATCTCCCTAAGGAAACAATCTAATATCGTAAATTCCCTACCAGAATGCAGTTTCCCATTGCTTATGATGAATTCTGTTGAGCATACATACGCGACGACTGCTCAGACGATTCCCTGTGCCACCCCCTCAAATGGGAAGGTGTCTGTTTGGATTCAGCTGGGAGAGCATGCTAAAAATGTCTTCACTTTGGCATTAAATCAGTTTATTGGAACATGTACACTCCAAAACTAGACGCTTCTTACTTCTCTTTTTTTAGTAAAGTATTTCACATTTACAATCTATTTCTGGAGGATCCAGGGACTTTAAATACAAAGGTGAGGATGTGGGTTTTTTTTCTTTCTTTTTTTTTTTTTTTTTTGCGTTTTGCGGGCCTCTCACTGTTGTGGCCTCTCCCATTGCGGAGCACAGGCTCCGGAAGCGCAGGCTCAGCGGCCATGGCTCACAGGCCCAGCCGCTCCGCGGCATGTGGGATCTTCCCGGACCGGGGCACAAACCCGTGTCCCCTGCATCGGCAGGCGGACTCCCAACCACTGCGTCACCAGGGAAGCCCGAGGATGTGTTTTTGCTAGCTAAAAATAGTCATTGTTTTAATTAAAATGCGAAATGATCAGAGAGGAGAGTGTTTTACCTAAACATCTGAAAAAATTTACCGCTGAGATAGAAATCATGAGGACACATGGCTACGTTAGTTTAGCAGAAAAATCACCTTCTACCATAAGCCAAAAATAAGCTAACAAAGTTGAACCCAAAAGGAGGATTTTCATAGCTCGTTTTTGACAATAAGCTGAAAGTTTACTTCTAAACAATGGAAGGTAATCCAAGCTCTTCATGTATTCATAAAGTAACTAATTCCCTCATTTAGTTAGCATGTGTAACCCTGTTGTGATAAGGGAACATTGACAGGTCATGTTTTGATGCTTTAGTGATAGATGAGAATTCACTCCTAATTGGTATCTGCAGTAGCAATGCTGGAGTTTCGTGCTAGATGAGGGCTATTCCGTGTGCCCATGAGCTGGTAACTGGTGACATTGTAGGTGTAAATGGTGGCTAAAATAATTGTGTCGGAATAATGAATATCTTGACCATGGAATGTCTCCAGGACAGCTCTGAGAGTCCTCTATTTTTGTTTGTTTGCTATCATGAGAAAATACTCATTGACATAGAACTGTGACTTACATTTCATAGTGTGGTGGGTGATTCCACGCACTTCTGGTATTTCTGCCAGATTTGGGGCAGTTATGATTTCCCCCTTTTGAGAAGCTATGTTCCCTCAATATCGGGATGAGTGTCACACTTATTAGAGTTGAGATGTGGGGACCATTTGCAGCAGTAACCAGGCCCAGAAGCAGATGATTTCGGTAGGGGAAGGAGAGTGTGTCAGGAAGAGGGGAAGCAGTGGCTGGGGTCTGTGGGAAGAAGCCGGCAGAGGAAGGTTACCTTGGCTGGTGTGGCTGCGCTAGGGCACAAACAGCCTTTGCAGTGGGCAGTGCCTTTGACCATTCCTGATTTCCTCAGCCACCCTGCGGGTGTCACAACCATGGGAGCTACCCCAGGATATGCCTCTGTTTATGGAGGTGTGCACAACAGGATTCTGGGTTACTTAGGAAATCTGTTAGGGTAAACATGCAATGGTTTTCTACTGGTTAGTTGAGAGCTTCAGGCCCATACACAACTCTGGAAAAGAAAAGATGCAGCAGAGCCTGAGGACCCACTGGAACCAGGGACACACATGCCACCAGGGGCCTTTTTCCAGTTCTTGACCCTGCTTTACTCAGTATGTTGGCTTCAGTCTCTCATTTCATACACTTCCTTCACTTAGTGGGACACACGGACGCTGAATTCTTGAGTTTTACATCTCATGGTGTCAGCCCCTAGAGAAAGGCTGTCCTTTAGCTCTCTCCAGTATCAAGTCCAAAGTCTTTTGGATTTTACTGTCAGAGAGGGCTGGGTAATTTGGATTTTGGGGGCAGGCAGTCAAAAGTCCGAAGGAAACCCCATCGGATCCCATTATCTCACAAACTCATTGTTGTCTGAAGTAGCTGTGGTCAGAGGCTATGGGTCTTTTTGGTCACTACCCTTCCTCTATACCTATTCTTTCTGGTTTCCTGTGCATCCTCCCTGACTTTGACCATTCACCTACGGTGCTGACTGCTCCTGAAGAGCTGACATGTGTAGGCTGCCTGTGACATCACTGCCAGCAGCTGGGCCCCAGTTCTTCACTGAAGTGGGATCTTGATGGTGTATCATTGTGTCCACTACAACCCAATGGTTTCCACATCTGTATTCAACTTCCCCCTGGTATTCAAAGACTTTTCTAAATTAAAATTTCTTTCATTCTGATTTTAACTTTTTATTCATAATCTGAACTTCTACTGTAAACCAAAAAACAAAGAAGATTTATTGAAGGCCAGGTGTAAGTCTAATACTATGTTAGACATTTCCATAAATAACTATGTAAGATACATTACACATCTTTATGAGGCTCAGAAAGATGGAGCTTAAGACATCATGTCTGTTTGGCATGGATACCTGCATTATCACCACTGTGAAATCCTTCATGCAACAAGGCAAAGATAATTTACTAATTTAAGTATAAGAACACATCCAATGCTGTATTCTTTGTCGGTACTGTCCGTCAGATGAAGATGAAGTTCGGATCAAATAACCGTGTTAGGACCAGTGAGTTCTTAAGCTACCCCTTTAAACGTTCTGATTTTTTCTTAAACTCATTTTGGGCTTTTTCCCTAGAGAGTCCTCAGCTGTTGCTTCTGACTGTCTTGGCTCCGTCGTTACCACCCGTACATCTGTCCTAAAATCAATTTACCTTCGCTTCCAGGCTTGTTGGAGCCCATCTGTGCCCCCTCCTCATAAGCACCCATCTGTTTTCTGTTAATCTCAAATATATATATATATAGTTTTTCAGATTCTTTTCCCTTATAGGTTATTATAAAATATTGAGTATAGTTCCCTGTGCTATGCTGTAGGTCCTTGTTGGTTATCTATTTTATATATAGTAGTGTGTATATGTTAATCCCAAACTCCTAATTTATCCCTCCCCTCGCCCACTTTCCCCTTTGGTAACCATAAGTTTGTTTTCTATGTCTGTGAGTCTGTTTCTGTTTTGTGTATAAGTTCATTTGTATCAATTTTTTTTAGATTCCACACATAAGTTATACTATATGATATTTGTCTTTCTCTGTCTAGCTTACTTCACTTCATGTGATAATCTCTAGGTCCATCCATGTTGCTGCAGATGGCATTATTTGATTCTTTTTTTATGGCTGAATAATATTCCTTTGTATGTATGTACCACATCTTCTTTAGCCATATATTATGAAAAATATATGTCATTTCTCAACCCTCCAGCAATGCTGCAAGGTAAGAATTATCTATATTTTATAGACGAGGAAGCTGAGGTTCAAAGAAGTGAACTGACAGGTAATATGGGGCAGAATCATAACTGAAATTCGCTATCTCTTTGACCTCAAAGTCCAAAGCCTTTCTACTGGGTTAATCTGCTTTTTCATAAATTTCTCTAAGTTGGTAATTTGAAGTTATATATTTTTTTTCAGAGAAGCAGTACCTCCCATATGTTTACTTAACCTAAAATGTACAGCCGTAGATAAATGTTCGCATATGAATTACGATTTAGTTTACTTCGAATATATCCTTCCCAGTTGAGGCAGCAGAATTTGGGAATTTAAAACTCTAGGTTACTGGAAACCAGCCAAGTTCTCCTTGGCTTGGTAGGATTTCTGCTGAGGTAGATGCTTAAGGTCATGAAAGAGATGCAAAGTTTCTCATGGTCTTTTGCTAGATTAGACACCTAGCGCGCACCTTTGGGCCCCAGGCTCCCTTTCTTCTGCCTGTTACTTTAAGAAGAGTTCCATGGTGTAGAGATTTTGTCTGCAGGCTTTCACTTCCGCTGCATGAAAGAGTTAATTCTGATAGGGGTTACCCTCCTCTGGCCTACTGCTGAGTAAGACAAAACCTCACAGCTTTTCTTAGATAACTGAAATAAGCACAGAGCCCTTTGGGAATGTGTCACGGTTATTAATCACTAGTATCTACGGAGAAATATGGGCAGAAGTGACAAAAGAAAAAACTCACAAGTTGAGAAGACTCCCCAGAGAAGTTGCCCCTAATGTTCATTGGATGCCATGAGCAGGTACTCACTCTCTTTCCTTTGCTCCAAACCCTTCTCCACGCTTAGAAGCTCCAGATAACTTTCTCTTTCCTTAATCTTCCAGAATCAGTGGGCTTGGGTCTCACTCCCTTATAAAATAAGGCTCTGGGACTTCCCTGGTGGTCCAGTGGTCAAGACTCCAAGCTCCCAATGCAGGGAACCCGGGTTTAATCCCTGGTCAGGGAACTAGATCCCTCATGCCATCAAAGAATCCCGCGTGCTGCAACTAAGACTCAGCACAGCCAAATAAATAAATACATAAATATTTTTTAAAAGGCTCCGTCCTATGTCTTCCTTTCTCAGCTGCTTGGCTCTTGAAATTAAATGTCATCCTTTTTATTTTGGAGTTTTTTGATTAACCTCTTGGGGGCAGCAATCCCTCAGCTCTTTATGACATTTTCCCAGACTAGATGATGTTAAATTTCAAGTGAATCAGTGTCGGCTTATTTGGGTTTTTTTTTTCCATTTTAGTTTGTTATGATGTCATTGTTTTAATTTCTGCCTCAGTCCATTAACTAAAATAATAAACCTATGAATCAAAGTCAGATGTCTTTGTAAATGACCAGAGGACAAATTTGCATGTTCAATGAAGAAGCAGTTGATAAATTGACTTTCAGCTTTATTTAACTCATTTTCATTTTTCTGAAAATCTATAGTGAAAAATTCTTTTTTCCCCATTAAGTAACCCAAAGAATTGGATTATTGTTCTTTAATTGTTTTATGTGTTTGTTTTCATAGCTGACTGTAACCTCCATGAGGTCAAAGGCTACAAGTTACAATATCATTTATTTTGTAATTAGCCCTGTACTTATGAATGTATTTATGTAGGCACTTAATGATGTGAAAGCCATTGGCTTGAACTGAATTAAATTCTTTTAATGGCTGTGTCCATTTTAGAAAAGGCATAATGCTAGATAATTAGAACACAAAGATAAATAAGATACAACCCCTTCATTCTCAAGGACCTCACATGTCTTTTTTTATCTTTGTGTCCTAAGTCTTTGTGCTTTTCTTGAGTAGGTAATAGAGACACATGGTTCCCAATTAAAGTGAGATACTGAGATGTACATTGAGAATTGCTGCTCCTACTTATGTCTGTAAACATCCCCCCTCCAAGTGCAATCAATCCTCAGTTGGTAATCATCTTCATTAATTAATCCCGTGTCCTTTTAGTGCTTCTTCATGCAGACACAGGCAAATACACATATTATGTATTTTCTTATTTTTCTTTTCTTATACAGAAGTTAGCATATAAACCATCCTTACCTTGCTATTTCTACTTTATGTACTCTGAAGGTCTTTTTATATCTGTATGTACATAGACAGTGTTTTTATCCTATTCTTATTTAAATGGCTGCATAATATTCATTATATGTATGCTTCTTTAACTCAGGATTTCTCACCCTTGGCATTAGGGACATTTGGGGCAGGATAATTTTTGGTTGTGGATGTTGTCCTTTGCAGTGTAGAATGCTTAGCAAGCACCCCTGACTTTGACCCACTAGATGCTAGGAGTCCTCCCCAGTTGTGACAGCCAAAAATAAATCACCCCTTGTAGAGAACTTGTGTTTTAAACAATCCTCTAATGAGGAACACTTGGGTTGCTTCTGATCTTTTGTTATCACAAAACACGCAGTGTTGAGTAATCTTGTACATATGTTATTTTGTATGTGTGTAAGGTATGAATTACTATTCATAGGATTGCTGGGTTAAAAACAAAAATTTCTGGGACTTCCCTGGTGGCGCAGTGGTTAAGAATCCGCCTGCCAACACTCTATGACATAAATCACAGCAAGATCCTTTTTGACCCACCTCCTAGAGAAATGGAAATAAAAACAAAAATAAACAAATGGGACCTAATGAAACTTCAAAGCTTTTGCACAACAAAGGAAACCATAAACAAGACCAAAAGACAACCCTCAGAATGGGAGAAAGTATTTGCAAATGAAGCAACTGACAAAGGATTAATCTCCAAAATTTATAAGCAGCTCATGCAGCTCAATAACAAAAAAACAAACAACCCAATCCAAAAATGGGCAGAAGACCTAAAGAGACATTTCTCCCAAGAAGATATACAGACTGCCAACAAACACATGAAAGAATGCTCAACATCATTAATCATTAGAGAAATGCAAATCAAAACTACAATGAGATATCACCTCACACCAGTCAGAATGGCCATCATCAAAAAATCTACAAACAATAAATGCTGGAGAGGGTGTGGAGAAAAGGGAACACTCTTGCACTGCTGGTGGGAATGTGAATTGGTACAGCCACTATGGAGAACAGTATGGAGGTTCCTTAAAAAACTACAAATAGAACTACCATATGATCCAGCAATCCCACTACTGGGCATATACCCTGAGAAAACCATAATTCAAAAAGAGTCATGTACCAAAATGTTCATTGCAGCTCTATTTACAATAGCCCAGAGATGGAAACAACCTAAGTGTCCATCATTGGATGAATGGATAAAGAAGATGTGGCACATATATACAATGGAATATTACTCAGCCATAAAAAGAAACGAAATTCAGCTATTTGTAATGAGGTGGATAGACCTAGAGTCTGTCATACAGAGTGAAGTAAGTCAGAAAGAGAAAGACAAATACCGTATGCTAACACATATATGTGGAATTTAAGAAAAAAAAAAATGTCATGAAGAACCTAGGGGTAAGACAGGAATAAAGACACAGACCTACTAGAGAATGGACTTGAGGATACGGGGAGGGGGAAGGGTAAGCTGTGACAAAGCGAGAGAGTGGCATGGACACATATACACTATCAAATGTAAAATAGATAGCTAGTGGGAAGCAGCCGCATAGCACAGGGAGATCAGCTTGGTGCTTTGTGACCACCTAGAGGGGTGGGATAGGGAGGGTGGGAGGGAGGGAGACGCAAGAGGGAAGAGATATGGGAACATATGTATATGTATAACTGATTCACTTTGTTATAAAGCAGAAACTAACACACCATTGTAAACCAATTATACTCCAATAAAGATGTAAAAAAAAAAGATTGCGCTTGACAATCCACCATCTCTGCCACAAATAAAACATTACTTACTCGCGCAAAAAAAAAAAAAAAAAAAAAAGAATCCGCCTGCCAATGCAGAGGACATGGGTTCGAGTCCTGGTCCGGGAAGATCTCACATGCCACGGAGCAACTAAGCCCGTGCGCCACAGCTACTGAGCTTGTGCTCTAGAGCCCGTGAGCCACAACTACTGAGACTGTGTGCCACGACTACTGAGCCCGCGTGCCACAACTACTGAAGCCCATGCTCCTAGAGCCCGTGCTCTGCAACAAGAGAAACCCGTGCTCTGCAACAATGTCAAGCCCGTGCACCGCAACAAAGAGTAGCCCCTGCTTGCTGCAACTAGAGAAAGCCTGCGTGCACCAGCGAAGACCCAACGCAGCCAAAAAAAAAAAAAAATTTCCCCCATAGGGATCTTGCCATTTTGGAGTCCTTTCAACAAGGTATGAGACTGTGATTATCTTTCTATGTAACAGATGAAAAGATAAAGAAACATAATCCCGAAGAGGCCTGGTACACTTAGAATTCAGTGGGGCAGAGGTGTGGCGCTCCGAGAGAGAGCGCGGGGCAATGAGGCTTCAGCTTAGACTGGAAACAACCTTCTATGACAAAGGGGAAGGTTAGGATTTAATGAAATAGGACATGGAGCTCATAGCCTTCGTTAGCAGGAGACTGGGGACAGGAGAGTTTGGTCTGTGGGTGAGGCAAACCTCGGGGAACACGGGATACTCACCAGAGTTGGAAGAGATCTGCCACCTGGACCTTGAGGACCGTCGCATTGGTCCGGAGAGAGATGGGGGAGGAAGGGGCTGAAGCACAGAAGAGTGACACAGGGCAGAGACCGCGTGGGGGAGGCTTCTCCTGGCTGTTCATGCTCTGTCCTCCTCCCTCTCCAGTTGAAGGTTAACCATAAGTCAGATCACATCACTCCTCTGCTTATACCCTCCAGGGGCTCCCAGTGCATTATGCATAAAACCCTCACTGGTTAGAATGACCCACAAGGCCCTCTGTGATCCCCAGGGGAAATAGGCTTCCCAGGAAATAGGGGTGCACAGAGGCTCAACTTCTCACCCTCCTCTGGCTTCCCTCCCCTTTCATGCCTCAGACATGCAGGCCTGGGAAGCACCAGGGGTGGCTGGTTTCTAGGCCCATCTGGGCAGAGGGCTGGTGGCTTGGTGGGAAGGATGGGGTGTGGGAATTTGATGTCCAGCTACAGTTCCTATCCTAGGCTTTAATGTAGGTGTCTCTGATGGATGCAGCAACTAGAAACAAGCACATTAATTCTGCTTCTGTAATTGTTGAGCTTCTGGGCATGTTCTTGCAACTAACATAATATATCACACTTTCTTCAGGCCTTGACTGCCAGCAAGTCACCAGTACAGGCATGTTTATTTGTAGTAAGTGTCTTACCCAGGTTCCTTTATGGTTTGTGATCTTTCTTTTCTTTATCTTGATTGTCCTTTTGTGTTCTGCTGAATAATAGCCTCACAAAGATGACCCGGCTCCTGGCTGCCCAGGGAAGGAGGGGCACAGGAGTTTCTTTGGGGACCTGTTAGAGAGGAAGGATGGCGGAATCACTGCTGGCCAGGCAACAATGATCATCATAGAGTTAATTATTTTTTTTCACATTGAATGCCTCTGGAAACTGCTTCAAGCCTTTCTCAGGTTATCCTCTACGTGTCAAAAAGGAAATATTCTACTTAGACATTTACAAGTGGCTAAGCATACAACTTCTGAAATCAAAATTTTAATAGTCAAGTTTTTTTTTTTTAATGGAAAAAGACAGCTGTATTTTCCAAAATTTTAAATAGATTCTTTGGGTCAAGATATACTGTAGAAAGTTTCATGTGAGAAGGTGATTTAAAAATACCATAGAGCTTACTGAGACAACATCTTACTACTGTAGTCACAAAGCTTTGATAGCTGTTGCATGAAAGAACCTCACTGTTTAAGTTACAAATCTGTAAAATTTCCTCTGTGCAACTGGTGACACGTTTATATATATATTTATTTAAAATAAACATATACTCACATATATACTATATATAATGTATATGCCTACATATACTAAACATAGATATGCACATATATATACTATATATATAATGTGTATATATTGTGTATTATACATGTATGTGTGTATATGTATACATAATATATACATATATAAGATATATAATACATAAATACTTTGTATACATAAAAATATTTATATATACAGGTATTATATATAGTATCTGTATAAATGTATATTATGTATGTAAGTATACAAATGTATATATAGTTATCTAGGTATTCCTATAGAGAGAGAGTATATCCATATTTGTATATATATATCACTATAGGTCCGTTAGAATATCAATAGGATTTATTCTCTCACAAAGCTCTCACGGCAAGCTTTGGTTTTCTACTGTGTGAATATGTCCAGAATTGTTCCTCCTGTTGCTTCTGGTCCAATATTGCCTCTACCCCAAGGCTTTCTCTCTTTGGACTATATCCTAAGGCTGTTATGGTCTTTGTTGCCCTGTTTATTATAAAAAGAGACAAAGGAGGTGGCTGTATCTCACTCAGAAGAATAGCGTTAAAATGCCAGGCAATATTAATAGGAATTGAAGAGATGTAAAAGAAAACCATATTTTGAGATATTGTTTTGCCTAAATTTGTTAGCAGCCCCAAAATATTCTCTATTTTTCCACAGGGGGCTTATTTAATCACAATAATTGAGAATTTCATTTATAGGGCAATTTAAAGTGTTTTGTGAAGATTTCACATTGACTCATTATTATTAACCTCATGGAACCGAGAAATGTAGAGAAACGATATGTAAAGGGAGCGAGCTCTTGAGAGGCTGAGAGATGTAAACACAGGAGCATATCTGCTATTTCAAAAATAAGGCGTTTAATAGAAACTTCCTTGGGAGATTCATAAACACAGAAGCTTAACACATAACAAAGCTGACTCGGGCTTTAAATATTAAAAGGGTAAAATTAACATGTTTAAACACCCCTCAGGTTTAAGGCTGTCTTTAATCACTTTATGAGTACTGAGTACTTTCCCTTCTTAAAATATGCATTAGCCATGTCAGTACATGAGCGACATCCCTTTGTAATCACTACTGTGAAAGCCTCACGGTTAATTACACAGTTTCTATCTCACACCACTGGTCTCCCAGATCTTTCCCAACTTCTCTACACAAATCTAACTCCCCTCAACCACCCCTGCATTTTAGGGGCCTTGAACTCTACTCTTAAATCTCTCGGGACATTTTTATGTATAGTTCTCGTCAACATCTACAATGATTGGTGATGTTCTTGTCTGTCTTTCCTACTGGAGCATGCAATATTTGAAGACAAAGGCTGTACCTGACTCACTTTTATGCCCACCATCATGAACACAGTTTGTTAGCTCGAGTTCACGTGCCCAACGCACAGTGAGGCCGAAGAAACTGAAATGTGGGAACTTGGAGCAGAGAAAGGTTTATTGCAGGGCCATGCAAGGAGACAAGTGTCTCATGCCCCAAAAAGCTCCAAGCTCCCCGAAGGGTTTTAGCAAAGCATTTTTAAAAGCCAGGTGAGGGAGTGGAGGGTCTCAGGGTAAGTGATCATCTCGTGCACAATTCTCTGATTGGCTGATGGTGAGGTAACAGGGTGGTGTCACGGGGCTTACCATTATCAGTCTTTAGACTGGAGGAGACCTGGGGCTATGTGTTCATGGTCATCAAGTAGTTAACATCTTCCATTTGTTGGGGGCTTTTCACATCTGTAAAACAACTCAGGAAATGTGCATCAGATACTATTATCTAGGTACTTCAGAGAGGAGCTAAAGCAGAGGATATGGGGGAAGGCCTGTCCTGGGAAGGCCCCAAAGGGTCCTGCTAGGTTACAATGACACATGGTATTGAGGAAGCAAAATAAAGGAAGGCATTACATATTTTTCCTAACTCAGTTTTCCTTTTAAAAATGTCCATGGTTATCTCTGAAATATTTACATGTTAAACAGTACCAGGATTTCCAGGTTACTTTAGTGCGAGGGATGTGGCTGGCTCCTCCTTGCTGAATTTCTGTGTTGGAAAGGAGGCTGATGGCAGGAAATGCCTCACTCAGTCCATCTACAACCCCATTGGGAAGTAGGCAAGCAAGGGAATTGTGTGCATGGTTTAAGACAGAAACACGTTTCTCTCCAATATTCAGACAGTGGAGTCTGAGTATATTCAAGCTGTTACGGGGAGATGTAGATTAAATATTTGTTTAGGTTGAACACAGCACAAATGGCTAATTTAAGATAAAATCCACCTTGGGTATTGCAATGCCCAGATATTTTCCTTTATTTTGTTATCAAATAATTACGAAGTCTGGTTTTTTTTTTTTTTTTTTTTTTTTTTTTTTTTTCAAATAATTACGTAGTTTTTTTTTTTTTTTTTTTTTTTTTTTCCTATTAGGAAGATACAGCTGAAGCATTTGTTTGTTTGAATCACCTGGACAATTGTCTTTTTTTAAAAAATTAATTAATTAATTTATTTTTGGCTGTGTTAGGTCTTTGTTTCTGTGTGTGGGCTTTCTCTAGCTGCGGTGAGCAGGGGCTACTCTTCATTACGGTGCGCGGGCTTCTCGTTGCAGTGGCTTCTGTAGTTGCGGAGCACGGGCTCTAGGAGCGCGGGCTTTAGTAGTTGTGGCATGTGGGCTCAGTAGTCGTGGTTCGTGGGCTCTAGAGCGCAGGCTCAGTAGTTGTGGTGCACGGGCTTAGTTGCTCCACGGCATGTGGGATCTTCCCAGACCAGGGATCGAACCCATGTCCCCTGCATTGGCAGGCAGATTCTTAACCACTGCGCCACCAGGGAAGTCCTGGATAATTGTCTTAGGTTTCCTTTCCTGATGGATAAGTTTCAGAGGATTAGATTCACTTCCTATGACTAAATGATAGTCATAATGAAACCAATTGGTCAACAGCTGAGGGATAAGGGGAGAATCCTACAACAGACATTTCAGGAGAAAAAGGAGCTGTCGAACTCCTGAGTGGAAATAATGGTTGTGAGACTGGTCTTCATGCCGTTATCGGGAGCCTCCTAACATCAGGGGTTCAGGAATCTCTTTGGCTCTTCAAAGTGGTTTGAGGCTCAGGTCTGTATGAACCAGGCCCCAGCCTGGTGGGAGGGAGGAGTACTCAAGGGAAGAGCTGGGGGGCTGGCGCTTGAAGCACTTCCTTTAGTGCAGACCATTGAAGACCACCATGAAAACACACTTCTTATTTTGGAAAGTTCGCATTTGATTGAATTACCCATTGTGCCTGTATATCCTAGTTATACTGGGGAATATACAGTGAGTTTATTGCAAAGAAATAATTTTGCAAATTTCCACTGCTTTAGCCTTGAGTCATTTTACTAGTTTTCACATAAAACATTCAATTAATTATAAGACATTTGTCCTGGGCCATTACCCTTTCAATCATTTAAAAATATACAGGCTATAATTACATGATTATTGGCTGTTAAAATGTTAATGCTTAGTTTTAAAATGTCAAGTTAGCTTTCAAAAGGAAGATATGCAACAGAAATGTATTTTTTGTATTTCAATTAGCACCATTACAGCGAAAGAATTTCTAGTCACATTACACAAAATCACTTTTTTTTCTCTATTAAGGTGGAAGAAATAAGCAACTGTTTCTTCATCAATTATTCTCATAATAACTTCAAAATGTTTCAAAATCTATGTATAGGTGATTGATCTACTGAATATCACTTTTAAAGTAAAGAGGAAGGAAAGAAAACTGAAACAATATTTTAACAAGGAAATAAAGATTACATGGCCAGTGTGCCTATTTGAATGAATCCAGTCAGTTAGCTGTTCAGTTCAGACAAATTTAACCAAAAAATCACCTAGACTCAAATTCTAAAGCAAATTTTGTTCAAAATCGTCAGCTCTTAAGAACTCTGTTAACAAACATCTAAAGGTAAGACTGGAAACCATAAAATTCCTAGAAGGAAACATAGGTAGTACACTCTTTGACATTGGTCTTAGTAGTATTTATTTTTTATTTTTATTTTATTTTTTATTTTTTTGCGGTACGCGGGCCTCTCACTGCTGTGGCCTGTCCCGCTGCGGAGCACAGGCTCCGGACGCGCAGGCTCAGCGGCCATGGCTCACGGGCCCAGCCACTCCACGGCATGTAGGATCTTCCCCGACCGGGGCACGAACCCGTGTCCCCTGCATCGGCAGGCAGACTCCCAACCACTGTGCCACCAGGGAAGCCCCTTAGTAGTATTTTTTTGGATCTATCTCCTCAGGCAAGAGAAACAAAAGCAAAAATAAACAAATGGGGCTTAATCAAACTTAAAAGCTTTGCACAATGAAGGAAACCATCAACAAAACAAAAAGACAACCTACAGAATGGGAGAAGATATTTGCGAATGATATGTCTGATAAGGGGTTAATATCCAAAATATATAAAGAACTCACACAACTCAATATCAAAAAACCAAACAACACAATTAAAAAATGGGCAGAGGACCTGAACAGGAATCTTTCCAAAGAAGACATACAGATGCCCAACAGGCACATGAAAAGATGCTCAACATCACTAACCATCAGGGAAGTGTAAATCAGAACCACGAGGCATCACCTCACACGTGTCAGAATGGCTATTGTCAAAAAGACAACAAATAGCGAGTGCTGACAAGGATATGGAGAAAAGGGAACCCTCATAGACTGTTGGTGGGAATGTAAATTGATACAGCCACTATGGAGAACAGTATGGAGGTTCCTCAAAAAATTAAAAATAGAACTACCATACGACCCAGCAATTCCACTCCTTGGGTATACATCTGAAGAAAACAAAAACACTAATTCAAGAAGATACATGCATAGCAGCACTGTTTACAAGCACCAAGCAACCTGGGTGTCCATCAATACATGAATGGATAAAGAAGATGTGGTATATATATATATATATACAATGGAAAAATATTCAGCCATAAAAATAATGAAATTTTTCCATTTACAACAAGATGGATGGATAAAGAAGATGTGGTATATATATATACCACATGAATGGATAAAGAAGATGTGGTATGTATATATACAATGGAATATTATGAATGAATAAAGAAGAATGGATAAAGAAGATGTGGTATATATATGGATAAATGGATAAAGAAGATGTGGTATATATATATATATATATATATATATATATATATATATACACACACACACACAATGGAATATTATTCAGCCATAAAAATAATGAAATTTTGCCATTTGCAACAAGATGGATGGACCTGGAAGGTATTATGCTTAGTGAAATAAGTCAGACAGAGAAAGACAAATACTGTATGTTTTCACTTATACGTGGAATATAAAAAGTAAAAGAAATGAATGAATATGACAAAACAGAAACAGACTCACAGATGAAGAGTACAAACTAGTGGTTACCAGTGAGGAGAGGGTGGGAGGAGGGGCAAGATAGGGGAAGGGGATTAAGAGGTATAAACTACTAGGTATAAAATAAATAAGATATAACGATGTAATGTACAGCATGGGGAATATAGAAAATATTTAATAATAATTTTATATGGAATATCTATAAAAATATAGAATCATATGCTGTATACCTGAAACTAATATAATAAGTCAACTATACTCCAATTAAAAAATTCTGTTAACTATGATATTCTCCATGAATCTTAGCTATAGCCTTTATATTTTTTAATTAAAAAGAGTACATATGAAAAAAAAAATTCTTTTATTTACAGACACCCCCCCCATATTAATTATTTAGTTTCTAAAAATTCAGAGAAGTTTTGCATCTTCAATAAAACAGTTCTAATATAGCTTAAAGCTAAACATTTGTGAGCTTCTGGAATAGGTCTGGTTTTCTCTCCTTTATAAAAAGATTCGATTCTGGCCTTTTCTAACCTCCAAGATTTCTTTTTTTTTTTCCCCATTTAATAACTCTATTTTGAAGAATTGCCAGCTTTTGCTAGGCAGTGCTTCTCGGATTTTAATGCATGTGAGTCCCCCTGGGGATCTTGTTAAAATGCAGCTTCTGATTCAGTGGGTCTGGGGTGGGGCCTGATACTCTGCATTGCTAACAAGTTCCCAGGGGATGCTGATGCTCCTGGTCGATGGACTATATTTTAACCATCAAGGACTTAGAGAAATGTTTTCTTTTCAAACCTTTAGCTGCCTCAGCACTCCTTGAAAACCAACTTGCTGGACAGAGTTGAGGTCTGCCTGTGTAGACTGGCCATGAAATGCACATAATAGGGGATAATTCCCCTTCCCTGGCCTTCCTACTGTTTCAGGAGTATTTACGATGGGCAATTTCCTTATCATTAGAAAACTCTAAAATTTTTGAATAAAAGCCAACTTATTCTCTTAAAACTTTCTTAAAAATCTTACTTTAAGATTCAAATTTCTAAAGATAAATCTGAGTTATTAAATAAAAACTCCTTAAAATAATTATGAAATCTACTTTTAAAGGAAACTAAAAGGGTAGATTTTGACATCTTGAATGAGACATATTAATAGTTCCTTAAAATCCAGGAAGCAATGTGAAAGAATCTTTTATCCTCAGAAACAGATTTGCTTTATCTTCTGAATAACGTCTATCAAAAGTTCTACACCCAGGACTACAGAATTTCTCTCTCTCTCACAGAGAGCACTTTAAATTCGTTATAAAATATGATCCTTCCCATAATTCTGAGAGAGAATTATTCATTTCATCTCTTGATCTGGCCTGCTAACTCTAGTACTGTTGTAGGCAAAAATAAGCTAGAGTGCTGTCTTTCCTGTGTCACAAGAGGGATTTGAAGATCTAATAAATTTTAAAATTTCATATAGAGATGTAGGAAGTAAGAAGTATGAGGGATTTTCCAGTCAGTAGCATCAGAGTACTTTTTGTTTAAATAATATTCAAGGGCCATGTATTAATCATGGAAACCTCTTGTGGGTGTACAGGAAGATGTTGTATATAGAACTGCTGGCTGTGGATCAACGCAATCTTTGCTTGTTTTGATTATTCATTGTTTTGTAACGAAATATTTAAAAAAGCAAACATCTTTTTTAGGGATATACTTTTTGACCTCACAAATGGTTCAGACAGGTGGTTTTCGAAGTGTGGTCCGTGAATCGGCAGCATCGGCATCACCTGGGAACTGTTAGAGATGCAAATACTCGGGTCTTGCACCAGGCGTACTGAATCAGAAGCTCAGGGGGTGGGGCTCAGCCATCTGAAGTTTAAGAAGCTCTCAGCTGATTCTGATGGAGGCTTAGTTAAACTAAATCAAGTGTTCTCAACAGGAGTGATTTTTACCCTCCACAACTTGGGGGAAGAGTGCTACTGCCATCTAGTGGTTAGAGGTCAGGGATGCGGCTCAACATCTTCCAATGCACGGGACAGCCCCCATCCCCAGCAAACAGCACCCCAGAACTCACCAGCCCCAGATGTCCATTGTGTCAAGGTTGAGAAATTCTGTACCAAATCCTTTAGGAGGAATTTCCTGAATGTAGGTAAGTTGAGTCGACAGAAAGGCAGCATGGATTAGGGAATGAGACAAAGTCTGGAATTCAGGTTCTGGCTCTGCTGATTAAAAGTTGTGTGATTTCATGGAAATCTCTTAACTTGTTTCAGTTGTCTCACTTATAAAATGGGAATAATCCCTGCCTAGTGCATGGATTAGTATGAGGATCAAATGAGATAATGTGTATGAACCCACTTTGTAAACTGTCATGCTAATTAAATTGAACTGAAAGATTTTTCCAGTGGGAGGAAGACACAGACCAGAGGTAGGTGTAGGATGTTATAAAATGTTAAACATCTGATTCAGCTGTCTGAAAACAGCCAGATTCCTTGATGTAAATCTGATTTGTGTTGGAGTTTTTATTTATTTATTTATTTTCTTAGTGCTTTTTACATCCTTTCCTGTAACTACTTGGGTTTAGCTTTGTCTTTTGTTTGTTTGTTTTACTCTCAGTCATAGCATGATAGCGAAATAGCTGGCTCCTGACTTCTCTCTACACTAGGGGTTCTCAAAGTTTAGCCTGTATCTGAATCACCAGGGGATTTTTATTTTGTATTAATAAGAACACTTAACATGAGATCTAATCTCAACAAAATTTTAAGAGCACAATTCAATACATTGTTGACTATAGGTTGTACAATGTTGTACAACAGATCTCTAGGGCTTACACGTTTTGCTTAACTGAAAATTTATGCCTATTTATTAGTAATTCACCATTTTCCCCTCTCCCAGCAACCCCCTGGAAACCACCATTCTGTTCTCTGCTTCTTTGGCTTTGGTTACTTTAGATCCCTCATGTGAGTGGAATCATTCAGTATTTGTCCTTCTGTCACTGGCTTATTTCACTTAGCATTGTGTCCTCAAGGTTCATTCATGGTGTTGCATATTGTGAGATTTCCTTCTTTTTAAAGACTAAATAGTAGTCCATTATATGCATATGCCACGTTTTCTTTATCCATTCATCTGTCCATGGACATTTAGGTTGTTTCCACATCTCAGCTGTTATGCAGAATACTGCAGTGAACGAGGGAGTGCTGATAACTTTTCGAGATCCTGATTCCACTATTTCTGGATATATACCCAGACGTGGGATTGCTGGATCATATGGTAGCTATACTTTTAACTTTTTGAGTGAACTCCACACGGTTTTCCATAGTGGCTGCACCATTTTATATTGCCACTGTTAGTGCACAAGGGTTCCAATTTCTCCACAATCTCACCAGCACTCATTGTGTTTGTCAGAAGGCTCTTACCGTGCAGATTGCTGGGCTTAATCCCCAGGATTTCTCGCTCAGTGGGGCTGGGAGGGGTCCAAGAAGTTACCTTTTTTTTTTTTTTAACAGGGTCCTAGATGATGCTAGTGCTATTGGCCTGGGGAACACATTTTTGAGAACTTACCCTATTGCTAACTGGATAATGGTAGAATTGCTGATATCTAATTGTCGCTGGCAAGCTTTGGCTTCAGGCCTCTTTGTGAAGCCTCTTTTGACATAAGGAATAGCTTTTATTTTCCTGGCAAGTGATGCCATTCCCCCTTATTAATTCTTTGCTTGAAAAGACCCATTTATTTCTCTTTCCTCTTCCCAATGATGTTAACAATTTTAGCAATCTTGTATTGATAATAGCTTTGGCATGTTCTCGGTTAATTGAGGCCGCTCTGCTTTAGCAATCACAGTTAATGATAGAGGACTCAGACTTGGGCTGAAGACAGGATGTCCTAATGTATCTTAGATAAGGGGTAGTTTTGTTATTCAGTGTTCCTCTTTAATGCAGGAATTATTGTACTATCAAAAAAGGAAATACACAAAAATGAAGGGACATGTCTGGCTTGAAGGCTTTGTGTTTGAAATGTTTTGCACCGTGTGGCTCACAGGCTATTTGCCTCAGAGTAAATTGAGATATTTGCTTAAAAGGCAGTTTCATAGGCCCCATTCCAGAAGCAAGGGCACTCAAATGTTAGTTGCTGTAGAAGCACCCTGAGAAGGGCCCATGCAGGGCTCTGGACAGGGTGACATCAGCAAAATGGCACAATAGGCGCTTCCTTCCATTGGCCCCTCAAAGAACACTGATGAACCTACACTAACACGTGATTATCCCCTGAAAGTCCATAGTTTACATTGGGGTTCACTCTTGGTGTTGTACCTTCTATGGGTTCGGACAAATGTGTAATGAATGACCTGTATCCATCATTATAGAATCATACAGAACATTTTCACTGCCCTAAAAATCCTCGGTGTTGGTTTCATTTCTTTTCTCCCCACTGTGCTGTGTGGTTTATGACATAACAAAAACTTGTTGAATAAATATCTGCACTGTATTAAGGTACATTTTTCACTTGATTGTCTCCTAAATCATTGAGTGTTTCACATTGAGAAGAGTCTTGGAGATTATCTACCTTCCTTTGTTTCTGTTGTAGTTGAGGATGCTGAGGTCGTAAATGGTTAGGGTGCTTGTTCAAGGTCCCACATCTAAAACTTCTGTTTTAAGGAAGGTGTTTTTCCACTATTAAAGGCATTAACAATGGTTTTGCTAATCTATTACTTCTTCTCCTTGTTTCCTAGCCACATCAGTCTGCTCACTATCGGTCCCCGAATAAAACAAATATTTTTACACCTCTGTACTTTTACTGACGCTGTTCCTGCTTCCTAGCATGTCTTTACTTTCTTCTGCTCAGTCTTCAAATCCCATCTCAGTAATGACATCCCGACATAACCCAATGTGTCACTTACTTTTCCTCTGAGTTCCAGCAGCATTCCAAATATAACTGGTCAAATTGTATGCAAGACATTGTCTCCTCTCATTGCCTACTAACTGATGATTGCTAGTGATAAGCTGAGGTCTCCAAGGAGACAGACATATAAACAACACGGGACCCTAACATTTATCCTGAATCCCTATGTAGAACCAGGACCAACGAATTTGCTGAAAGAAAGTAGTTTCTCCCTTTGTATTGATTTGTGGCACATTCAGGCCAAGGGACCTTTCTAGTCTTCCAGGCATAGTATTTTATACTGAATTCTGCCCAACTAAAGCCTCCTGTTTGTTTCTGATTTCTGGGCTCAGAAAGATCCCTTTTCTCAAAATGAATGTCTTCCTGTTTCCTGGGAAATTTTACCTTTTACGTACTGCTCATCTTTCTGCCCCCATGGTATAACAAGATCTTGCCAATTCAATAATCACAGCACATAAGAACCACACATATAAGGGGCTGGTTACAAGCTACCCTCCCATCAACTAGTAGGTACTCAGTAAATATCGATCGAATAAATAGATCAGGGAATAAAGGAAAATAACCTATAATTTCACATGGTAGTGAAATGAAAACATCTTTTTCTCTAGACATCAAAGCCCACTCAATATTATTCTAATACCTGAGGTGAGGTAAAAGCTTGCCCTTCTCAAATGAAGTATAAAACTAACAATATTTATTTATAATAGCAATTAAGTTTTCAACATCTTCCCAATCAACTGCTTGGTCTCTAGTCACGACCTACATCAACCCAGGTTGCATATATTTCCTTATTCTTATACTTAACTTTCCTTATAATGTAAGCAATATATACTTAATATGTTCTATATTTCCTTATTCTTGCACTTAAATGAATGCAGACATAGGCATATTATGTATTTTTGTGTTAAAAATCAGGTTCTCATCAGTTGGAGAAAATAGTGTACTAGGGTCTAGGGTCACCTCACCTTTAGTGAATGAGCTTCTTATGGTCCCTTGAGAATCCGGAGTGAAGTTTCCATTGATCACATTTCCTATTGAGTCATCTATCCTATTAATCAATGATTTTTAAAGAGTAGGTCTTGGTCTGGATTAATAGAAGACACATAGCTATCAGGACTAGTGTGAACTTTTTTTTTAAAATTAATTAATGTATTTATTTTTGGCTGCGTTGTGTCTTTACTGCTGCCCTTGGGCTCTCTCTAGTTGCAGCGAGCGGGGGCTACTCTTTCTTGCGGTGCGCGGGTTTCTTACCGCGGTGGCCTCTCCCGTTGCAGAGCACGGGCTCTAGGTGCGGGGGCCTCTGTAGTTGTGGCACGTGAGCTCAGTAGTTGTGGCTCCCGGGCTTCAGAGTGCAGGCTCAGCAGTTGTGGCGCACGGGCCTAGCTACTCCGCGGCATGTGGGATCTTCCCGGAACAAGGCTCAAACCCATGTTCCCTGAATTGGCAGGCGACTCCCAAGCACTGAGCCACCAGGGAAGTCCCAGGACTAGTGTGAACTTTTAAACCTCGCTAGAGTGGAGTGTATAGTCCATAAAATCTTCCTCTGTTCTAATATTAATGTGTATGGAAAACTCTCAGGCAAACCTTAATTAATTTATTGATGCCAGGCAATTATTTTCAAAGGATCTGTTTGCAGGGCTGAGATAACTCTCTCTTCAATCATTGACTCGTCTATCCAGCCAAATGCTCATTGAACTCCTATAACTTACAAATTGCTGAGCTTGATGAATAGACTGTAACAACCAAAATAGCAACTGATCAAGGCCCTGCAGGGTACCTGCACGCACTACGCTGAGTGTCTTATGTGACCTTTCATTTACTCACCATAAAGAATTCCGCTCAACCAGCTTGAGAAATTAAAGAGTCTATGATCTACATGCTGTTTGTAAATAGATTTAAAAGCAAATCACATATTTGACGCTCATTTCAACAAAAGGATGGACACATTCCTAAGGACCTTGGATGTATGAGGAAGGAAAGGATGTGTATAATGATCAGAGAGGCGTTATATAATCTGGTTAATCAGTCACACAGCTACAAACACGCTGATGTTATAGGGCACCTTAAAGTGCTATATGTACAATTACTGGAAGAATTCAAAGGAAGAAATATGCACCCAGGATTAGGCGATTCGATTGGCTGTCCTCCCTGATTTTGAAAGGCTGGTCCTGAAATTGTAAAGCTGTAATGTGGTTTGTTTCAGTAATATGAGTAAAACATGAACAAGCCTAACTCTTATTTTTAGTCTGGGTCTTAGAAGCATATTTTTTTACCCATTGACCTACCAGGCTTGCTTTAGCATCAGACAGAAGCTGAAGACCAGAAAGAGTCCAGGTGGCAAGTGTTTGCTTCTAACTTACAGGGGAAAAAGGAACAAGAAAAGAATTTCATTTCCCTGCAAAAACATGGAGCAGCTGGTCTTTGCAGGAAAAAGCACTGGCTTCTGTAGACCATTATACACAGTGTGCATTGTGTGCAAGGCTGAAGTTCTGGAACCTTGTGTGTGTGTGTGCGTGTGCGTGTGTCTTCAGTCAGCCTCCTTGCTGAATGAGTCACCATGGAGTTGTCATGGGGGAAAGACAGAAAGATGAAGCAGATAAAGCAGCTCCTTGAAGAACCTGTGTTTGCACCCACAAGCATGCCAGATATGTGGTCCTCCTCTCTCAGCTTCTTCTTCTTGGCGGGACTTCTTGCTCTTCTGCAGCAGCACATGGCACCAAGGTAAAGGTCGGGTTTCAAAGCGAGTCTTGAGACTGGACGGTCCATATTTTCGTGGGAGAGAACAGGATGTTTTTGACAAAGTGAACGAACGAAAAACTGGTTCCTTGCCCCTAAAATTAGACAAATGTCACCGTCAAGCAAAGGGTGGAAAACTAGTGACCATCCTGAAGTCATTTTTGCTAAAGTAAGCAAACTGAATTTTAAAAAAGTTTTTATATTCTCTTGTTTCATGGTAATTTGATATATTATGCTCCATGAAAAGAAGTTTCCTCAAATCCTAATATATTCTAGATTTGCTCATTATGAAAATGTTTTTCTCTTGGTTTACTGGTTTTTATTACATTATTGCATTATCCATCAGAGATCAGTGAAACCCTGCTAGTTAGACAATAAAGTTTAAATCATTTTTATTTCCTGTAATTTTAATTTTGTAATAAATTATTATATAATGTGATGCCCTTTGCAAAATAGCCTCAAACTATTCTGTTGCGGAAGATAAATATATATTATATTATACTATGTGAAATAATATATAGTAAATATCCATATATTTAAAGATCTGAGTAGCTCCTGGATATTTGCAGCTACACGATTGTTAACCGGAGGTCCACGGATCACCTGCAATTTGGGGCACAACTGGCTTATTTTCCTGAAAATTTGATCCAGAGCTTTCATCACCTCCCTCAAAGGATCTGTGATTCAAAAAAGATGGTTAATTACTATATTAAAAAAATATTTAAAACAGCTTATATAGTCTTTACACTGACAGAGTGTATTTAAATGCCTTGAGACCTACCAGACAATGCTAACAGGAATTATTATAATTAAGAAAAACGTGTTTTTCCTGCTAAAAAACAAAGTGTCTTTCCCTAAAATCTGTGTTGTAATAAACACTTATACAATGAAAAAATCCTGTTGGATGTTTTCATCCTCTGTCTTCTGGCAGTTATGGTACCTCTGTGTATTCATGGTGTGTGGCTGATGTTTCATAGATCAAGACTTGGAGTTTTATAGCTCAAGATTTCCTCTAAAGCTGACTCGGTTTGCATCCACACATTTCATAGCTTTGACTGCACAATTTCCTGGTAGATTCCTTGTTGTTTAACTGTATTAAATAATACAGTGATAGATCTCTGAAACATTTGTCAGAGTGTATGTGCAGTTTATCTGGTTCTGTCATTCACGTTGCCAGGAATGGAAGACTGGCAATTTTGTCCTCGAAATAGATTTTCTTAATACATAAACTATACAAGTGATTTTTCTGAAAAGAATTTTTTTCCCTGAGCTTTTTAGGAGAGTAGATATTTGTAGAACATACTGATCATTTCTAACATTTAAAAACAGTCGTAGGGAAGTAAAATTTCTCCGTTTCAAAACATTGAAAATCTCAGACATTTACTTGCTCAAAATTCTAATTCCTAGTGTATTGTTGGGTGCTGTATTAGGCACCGTACGCTAGACTAGAGAAAATTAAAGGCATCATAGTCCAAATTATTTATTTTATACATGAAGAAACTTCAACTCTTCTGGATGGCTCCTATGTTAGCTAAGGGAATCAGAAACCACCCGTTCTGGTTCTCTTTTAACTGGCTCCCATGCTCCGATAGATCTGAAGACTCACTCCCAGGCACTTATGGAACAAGGGGAAAAGATCCAACTGTCCTGTTGGTGGATAACAGTGGAAGCGGCACCACCCGTCTTTTTCCGATCCTTCCTCATAAAGCAGGACACTCTCAATTGCCAGGCAAGCTTCCCCTCTTCAGGGTCCCAGCCCCTCAGATGGCTACGAAGAACCTAGACCAACACCCCCTCCACCCTATCCCACTGTGACTCAAGTAGAACCAACGTCAGAGACTTCAAAGGCTTAAACTACCGTTGTTTTTGAGTTGAGGGTACTGATTATTAGAGCTCCTAAATTCAAGCTCAATGAAAGAACGTCAAAACTTATGCATATGTAATCAGGGATGTTAGGAAGCTTATTTTGGAAAACGCTGAAGCTTATTAAATGTGTACCACACCTCTTTTCACACTAAAAATTTGACAACTGTCTCACAGGATGAAATATAAAGTTATCCACCATGAGAAGGAAGGCAGCCTCGCAGATAGGAAATAGCAACAGTTTTGGAGACATTCAGGAATGGATTCAATCCACTTAGGGATTGTTTCATCCTTGGTCAAATTGCTTAATCTACCTGAACCTCAGTTTTTTCATCTGTTAAACAAGAAAATGTGGGGATGAGTAGCATTTACATCAAATGGCTCTTGTGAGTGTCATATTATTACATGATATTTAGAAGATATACAGCTCATGGTAGGCACTCAATAAACAGTCATCAGAGCTCATCCCATATACCCAACAGTCACGGTTCTTTGTAGGGTAAGGAAAAAAGTCTCTTAAAAATGTGTTTATATGTCATAAATTAATATCAAAACTGGAAAGGCAGAGCAGACTACTGGACTGGTACTTTAATAGTATTCAAGAAGATCATTACAAGTAACACATAAAATGGACATCCTTAAAAATACACACTACTCTATATAAAATAGATAACTCAGAAGGACCTACTGTATAACACAGGGGACTCTACTCAATACTCTGTAATGACCTATATGGGAAAAGAGTCTAAAAAAGAGTGGATATATGTATATGTATAACTGATTCACTTTGCTGTTCATCTGAAACTAACACAACATTATACTCCAATAAAATTTTTAAAAAAATCTTTGTAGCTTCTTTAGATTAACTTTGATTTTCTGTCTTGCTTAGAACCAATAATAGTAATAGCAACAGTAAAACATAACTCATTTTGGGGGGTAGCTAATATAAATGTCATTCTACAAATTCTGAAAGTCAGATGCAAACAGAATGAGTTTTTATAACTACAGCTCAACCTGTAAATAAGAACATTTGCAGAAACATCATTGTTAAGTATTTTTTTAAAAAACAAGCTAAACACACTGTGGAAGTAAAATTGCATAAATACATGCCTAGGAAACAAAAGTAATAGCTCGTGGTGTTCTTAAAGCCTGGTAAAATGCTTTCAGTAAATTGTGTTATATTTGCTTTACAATAGGAAAACTCAGAGCAAGTTAAACTAGTTATGTGACTAATGACATAAACAATTGACATTATTCTGTCTGAATTCTGTCTAATCATGCCTAATTGACATATGATTTTTTTTTATCAGCAAGAAGACATTAGTAGGAACTGTTGGGATTTACTAAAAACATGAGCTCTGTTTGATCTTCCCACCTTGTTCCACTTTTCTCTCCTCCCTCCCTCTTTCCCTTCCTTCTTCTCCCACCTCATCTTCTTCCTCCTTTTTCGCATCATCAGTATCCTAATAATCCAATATTATTCGAGAAAGGTTGTTTCATGCAATTAAGTATGTACCTGGATTCCATCTTTCTAAAATGCAGCAGTCCTAGTTAATTCCAATACAAGGCTCAGTACGTACTGAGTAAACACTAGTTAATGACTGATAAGAATAGAAATAGAATCTTAACTTTTTAAAAATTTTAATTTTAATTTTTTATTGAAGTATAGTTGATTTACAACATTGTGTTAGTTTCAGGTGTACAGCAAAGTGATTCAGTTTCTTTTATACATTTCTTTTATATAGTCTTTTTCATATTCTTTTCCACTATGGTTTGAATATAGTTCCCTGTGCTATACAGTAGGTCCTTGTTGTGTATCTATTTTATATGTAGTAGTTTGTATATGCTAATCCCAAACTCCTCATTTATCCCCACCCCGCTCTTTCCCCTGTAGAAACTGTAAGTTTGTTTTCTATGTCTGTGAGTCTGTTTCTGTTTTGTAAATAAGTCAGTTTGTATCATATTTTAGATTCCCCGTATAAGTGATATCATGTGATATTTGTCCTTCTCTGTCTGATTTACTTCACTTACTATGATAATCTCTAGGTCCATCCATGTTGCTTCAAATGGCCTCCTTTCATTCTTTCTTTTATGGCTGAGTAGTGAGAACCTTAGCTTTGATGGATAATATACTTATTTTCCTTTTCAGTTGACATTTAACTACATTGCCTCGGCAGTGTCAAGTGCGGTTGCACTGAACTCACTCAGAAAAGCTCTGTGCTTGGGGTATAATGCTCGGTAGTTGCTGTCTTGAAATTCTTAATACTTTTATCTTTGAACCTGTGTTCTGAAGGGAGCATGTGCTGGGGGCTTCGAGATTGGCTCCCACGTGGTTCTGCCTGTCTCACCTCCTTCCCCCTTCCTGGGATGGGTTCTTGGCTACCTGGTGCCTGGGCCACCCCTGCTCACTCTCAGTCGAGGCAGCAACTGACAGGAGGGCTTGGTTGGGAGGAAGCCCCCGTTTTGCCATCGCCTTCTCCCTGGCTGGGGGCCTGGATGTGGGCACCTGGGTGGACAGTGTCCACATGCGCATGAGGAGTCTGGGAGGGGAGCAGCAGTGGGTGCTCTGGTCCCTCCCCTTCCAGGTACTGCCCAGTGCCCACGAAGGCACTGAGTGTGTCCTGGGAGGAGGCTGCAGTCCCTGAGGGTCGGTGGTCGGCTGTGGGTTGGGGCAGAGGACCTAGTGGGAAGGGAAGATTGATTCCCTCATTCAGCTGGAACTCTGCGTTTCCAATGCGCATTGGACCTGGCAGATTACATAGCTGGCCCTGGCTTTAGTGTCATTATTCATGTACTACTTACTGAGTATTCTGGTTATACAGAGACATCTCTGGATTAAACCATAAAGAAACTAAGAGTTTCTTTCCAAATCTAGCTAAGCATTCAGTAATAGATGCTGTTTTTCTAAATATTGATTCCTAATATTAAGAGACTACCCTGGAAGAGTTTAATTTTCTTTTAAGTTTGACTACCTTCATTTCATATCAATTCTAAATACCATTTAACCTTGACTAGCAATATTTTTGTGCACCCAAAGTATCTGAGTATCTTTACAAAGCATTGTTAGATTGAAAAGTACTTGGGGCCAGGTGACACTGATTAGAGAAGAGGGGATTAAAAAAAGAAAAAAGAAAGAAAAGAAGAAAGAGGAGACGGAAGAGAAAATGGATTAGAAATCGAGGAATGAGGAATGATATCAGAAAGATGGCAGCGTAGGAGGCTCTAGCCCTCGGGTCCCCAAGGAAACAGGAAAGCTGCTGGATAGTAGGGCACCAGGTCGGGGGAGAAGCAGATAGAAAGAGTCTGGAGGTAATACAGCTAATAACAACCAGATCTACTGAGGGCTTACCTCATGTCTGGCACTGTCTAGATACACAACATATGTGAATCCATTTAATGCTCATCAGAACTATGAAGGAGAAGCCATTATGATTCCAATATTGTGGTAAAGGGAGCGGAGCTCAGAGAGATTAAATGATGTGCTCTAGGCTACACAGCAAGGAGGCAGCAGAACAAGAATCTAATCCAGGCACTTGGGTCTGGAGACCAAGCTTCTAACCATTATTCCATAGACGAGTTCTGTTTGGAGTCTGGGTTTGGAGTTTGAGATTGCACTTGGGCTGCCCATGTAGGAGTAGTGAAATTACAGAGATCAGCTTCAGTAGTAATAGCAACATTTTAGTTTTTATTTCACTTATTGACAGAAAAAATAACTGGAGGATTCAGGGGGAAAAAAGCATAAAATGAAAATACCAAAGAACTTTTGGTCTGATAGTATCTTACATTTGTACATAACATTCTGTACTTTGCAAAGTATTTTCGGGGTGCTATCTCATTTATTTTGCAAGATGACTTGGCAAGACAAGTATTATTGTCCCCACTTTACACAGATGAGGAAATTGAAGCTTGGAGAGATTGTGATCTCCAAGCCCAGATAGCTTATAAAATGGAGATTCAAGGCTTCAGAATTCTTTCCACTAAGGATTAATTAGTAGGGGGAAAATTGTGAAGAGTGAAATATTTTCTAATCTCGGTTGAAACAGTTCATTACAGATCATTTTCTTCTCACTGATATCACTTTCAAGTGGCTGCTGTGTCATGTGTACTTTGTTAATTGAAATTGTATCAGCCAAAATAGTGAAAAATTACAATATATGAGAAGGAAACTTGTGGATACTAGATAGGATTTAATCCAATTGATTCACCAGAAAAGCCATCTGGATACTGGTGTCCATTACTTTACTTCTTTTCTGGACAGCTCTTGCTAGATTCACTTTAAACAATGGTCTCTCAGTATATTTTGTTCTTGAGTCAACATTTAAGAAACAGTATTTGGGACTGGGCCTTGCCTTTGAATTTTAAAGAGGGAGTAAGGGGGAAGCAAACAGGCTGACTCATTTTCCAGAATTATACACATTGAAGAGAGCAGCACAAAGGAGTGTACCACTCCTGACATCCGCAGTGAGCACTGAAGGAAAGGATTCTGGGCATATATCAGCCAACACAATCACTCTCACTTTCGCTGGCTAGAGACTGGCTCTTTTTGTTCTCTGTTTCTGCCGAGGTTATACTTTCGTAGCCCTTAGAGTCTCAACAGGCATGTCAAAAAACAATATTAAGAGATTGAAACTTAGTATTTGTTTTCCCGGAAGCTCTATGAAGTAGGATAGGATTAGGCAATGCTGCAAAATTGAAGATGACAAGGTGGTGAAGTTAATATGTTTTCTTTCTGTCAACATGAAGCTGAACTTGCGCCCTCGAATCAGATTTATAAAATGGTGAAGTGCAGAGGATCTTTGAGAGCTGATGAAGACATTAATCAACTAATGAATGGATGTACTGTGCTCTGTGCAGAGCTGGGATGACAGTGGGAAGCGAGAGAGACACAGCCCTTGTCCACAGGACGTTTCCAACTTGATGGGAAAGATACACAGTTAAACAAGGAAGTGCCCGTTGAGCATGCCAACCACTGGTCACCTTCGCCCTCTCATCATCCCATCAAGTAACTGGACAGCCCTCAATGTATAAGGTCCTGGAATATGACCCTAAGTTAAAGCTCAGTATTGTGCGCTTGACATGTGGGGAAAACTGGGAGGACCTTGAGTGGCAGAACTGCAAGTTTCCCTACTCTGCTCCCCCGGATGGGGTCCCCCAGCCAAACAACTTCACTCCTTGCGGGAGCCAGGCACGGGGCTTGTTTCTCCCTCAGGAGCAGGTTTCTGACAGCCCCCAGAATTATTCAAACAAGCCAATCTCATCCTCCCCCTGGAACCAGGGGTCACCCACCCTCTTGTTACTACAAAACCTGCCTCTCCCAGCCTCTAGTTGATCACCCTGTTCCAGAGCGCACCCCCAGGGTGGCCCTGCATGGCACGGTGTCCTTTTCTTTTGGGCTGGGAGTATATGTGACTAATAAACTACTGCCAGTCCCACCTGTCCAGTTTGGGTGTTGCAAGTTGGGTTGAAATCGTTGGGTGACATTCCCTCCCTCACCTATGGAGTAAAGAGGAGGCAATCAAAACAAAGGTACTTAGACATCGAGTTAAAATTTGGTTTCCTCTTATATCCACTTACTGCAGGGAGCTGAGCTGTGAAATGGTTGATATGAATGTCGACTACTTTTTTTTTTTTAGATATTTTGCAACTTTAATGTTTTTTTAATTTAATTTTTATTTTATATTGGAGTATAGTTGATTAACAATGTTGTGTTAGTTTCAGGTGCATAGCAGAGTGATTCAGTTATACATATACATGTATCTATTCTTTTTCAAATTCTTTTCCCATTTAGGCTATTACAGAATATTGAGCAGAGTTCCCTGTGCTCTACAGCAGGTCCTTGTTGGTTATATATTTTAAATATAGCAGTGTGTACATGTCGACTACTCTTTGAAGCAGTTGAACAGCAAACACAGAACAATGGAAACTAAGTGCTGCTCTACACCTTCCCTCAAAACCTTATCTTCATGGACTTGGAGATGGCTCAACAAGAATGAAACTTTTTCATTGATTCGTGTTATTAGTCTGAGCTAAAAACTGATAGAAGACTTTGTACATGTTAAAGAGGCAGAGATTGAAATTTCATATTGCTCAGTTCGAATGTTTGGCTTACTTGGGAGGTTCAATTTTTCATCTGTCAATTTTCAATCATCGCCTTGATTTAATAAGCCTTGCAGAAAATTATTCATCTTTGTGTGAGAAGTCTACTGAGGATGGTTGACACACATTTATAAAGCACGTCAGTATAAAAACGAGTTGGTTCATGCATGCAGCAATACTACAGCTTGTTTTCTTGAAGCAATAATTCCCTGACTAAGGACAGACTCATCACTTATCATCTCATCTTAATTAACTTATATTTTCATTTCAGTTAAAAGCAAACAAATCACAGTCTGGCAACCCTGGGAATGGATATGTCTCAAGTCAGACGCTTGCAGTGTTGGTTTGGCCACGTGCCATGGTGCCCATGACAATGGCGATGTGAAATTAACCACGACAATTTTTACTGCACTGCACAAAGAAGAACTGGAATAAAAATACGGAATCGTATGAAAAAGGAACCGAAACAGCCATACTGTGTCACTGAATAGAGCTGGAAATGGTGAATCGTAAATTTTAACCCCATGCTTATCCTAGTACAGTAAGTGGTGACAAGGATTATTATTGAGATATCACCAAGATGACCCCTTGATCTCCATCTCACTTTTTGAGGCCAGGCTGTAAGAAATTCTACTTGGAGAGATTAACTTTCTATCCTCTCTTGGTGTGTTTAATTTTGGGGGTATTAGATGGCTATTTTTATTTTGCCTTAAAAAAATTATTTTATTGAAGTATAGTTGATGTACAATGTTGTGTTAATTTCTACTGTACAGCAAAGTGATTCAGTTATACATATACATACATTCTTTTTCATATTCTTTTCCATTATGGTTTATCACAGGATATTGAATATTGTTCCCTAGATGGCTGTTTTATTAAAGGAGTCAATGGGTGATAAGAAAGGAAAGGGAAATCTCAAAGGGAAAAACAGGATGATGGTGAGAGCAAGGAAGCTCTAATATCAAATTTTACCCACTTTAACAGTCTGGAGACATCCCAGATGAGAAAATGGAAAGAAAGAAGGCGTTTTGAAATTTGATAGGACATAATAGTCATAGTCACCACATGCAAAGTCTGCTGAGGGACAGGTAGTATACTAGATATTTATATATACCAGAGCAATAGGGTTCTTGAACTTGACTGCACAGTGGAATCACTGGGGGAGCTTAACAAAGAATAGTGATACCTGGGTCCCCCAGAGGTTCTGATTTTATTGGTCTAGGATGAGGCTTGAGCATCTTGGTTTTTAAAAGCTTCCCAGGTGGTGCTAAATGACAGTGAAGTTTGAGAACCACTCAATTCAGTTCTCCCCACACCTTAGAAGGCAGGTATTATAATCCAGATTTATATAGTGGCACAAGTAATATTGAGAAGGTAAATAAATTATCCGTAGTCATGCAGCCAGTAAGTGTCAAAGCAAGGGCTGGAATGCTGCTCTGCCCAACTCCAGGGCCTGGGTTTTTCCACAAGCTGTTCTACTCTCTGATGGATTCTGTTAGAGGGCAGGGCAGGGAGAGCAAGAAGGCCCTGCCCTGGGTAAATGAGAGTCGATGATATTCACCTTTCATACTAGACGTGGAGTGTACATGTGAAAACTGGGACTTCAGAAGCCTTAAAAAAGGCTGCTAGCATTTTACAAGCCGATATTCCTAAGTTAAACTGATTTTCTATATTTAGAGACATTTGAGCTGAGGTTGGTTCTCTGAGCTCCTCGAGTGAAAGAAAAGAAAGGTTATATTGGAATTATGCTTCAAAGATTGAAATTGGTTCTCTTCTGTTTCATGAATGAATTGCAATGAATATATTTGGCATTTTATAATCTTCCTTACCACTCCCATTATCTTTCTTCTAGCTCACTTTTCAAATGACAGAGTGATTTACTGTCTTTTAGAAGTTCCATTTCACTGAACGAACGGTGAATATAAAAATT
The DNA here is from genome assembly GCF_003676395.1 of Aethalodelphis obliquidens. Taxonomy (NCBI): domain Eukaryota; kingdom Metazoa; phylum Chordata; class Mammalia; order Artiodactyla; family Delphinidae; genus Aethalodelphis; species Aethalodelphis obliquidens. The sequence goes on from NW_020837959.1 coordinate 8,561,371, forward strand.
TGCCACTTGACCTCACACTGACTCAGATATTCAAAAGATTCATTTGATTAAAAAGAACTCACGGAAATGGAAGCCAATAAATGTTAGATTGTAAGGAAATTGAGAACATTCCAAGATTTGTTCTTTTAAAAATCAGTGGGAAGCAATCCAAACTACGTTTTCTTTTAGGATGACCAGAGGCTGGGTTTGCTTTCTATTTGTAAAGTGCATGGTTTTTTTTGGCCACATTTGTCTGTCTGACATTGACTTCAGTCACCTTCACCCAACGAAACCAAAACACATTAGCGCATTTCAAGAAATACTCTCAATAAACGTATTTACTCTTCCTGCCAAAATCCAGAGCAGGTTACATACAGGGGGACTTGGATGTGTAAAACAAGCATATATTCGAAGGAGGGGCCTCAAAGCAAAGTTAAACTTCTGTGTTCTTTTAGGAATTATTTAGTCATGAAAGTTCTGATAATTACTTATAAAAGCAAAAGACTAGAAATAGCCCAAATGATCCTCTGTAGAGGACAGGTTGAAAAAATTATGAAAAATCCTTACTATGCAGCCTGCATGGTGTTAAAGTTTTTAGGTACAATAATGGTATTGTGCTTATGGGAGATAATTTTATTGACTCATAATATTAGTAATAAATATTGCATGATTTAGTGTTGAAATATCGCATCTGTAACTTTAAAAGTTTTTAGCTAAAACAAAAACAACAACCCATTTCAAAAAAACAACAAAACACAACAAACAAGAGAACCTCAAAAGGGGTAAACTAAGTATGACAGAAATCTTGATAAAATTTTAACTCTGAGTGGTGGGTCTATGGGAGTTTATGATGTTGTTCTATTTTTATGTATGTTTGAAAATATTCAAAATAGAAATATTTAAACACTGGTAGACCCAGGCTTCTGCCGCTTGGTGAGGGATATATAACCAAGAGTTTACATTTTTGTTTATGTTTCAGAATCCTTATGCAACAAAAAGGAATGTTAGACATGGAAATAGGCCACTTAATATAGTATCCGGGTTTGGCTAACTCTATGTGCATGGAAATATCCCCTAGCTCAGGATAAGTGACTGTGGCCTCATGGAAAAGTTGGGCTACAAACCCCATAAATGGAGACTGCTCTAGTTCACACTGGTCTCAGGGAACATTACTTACAGCTTCACTACCTGAAGTAGCTGTTTAACTGACATGACTCAGTTTAGTTGGGCTGGGATTCTAGCAAAACGAGGTCTCATTATTTTAATACTCTTAGTAAGATTGGAAAGGAGACTTTCAAATATCTGAAAGTTGCCAAAAAGGGCTTTTTCCAGGGTTGGTCTTAGGTAAAATTTGAAAGAAGGTACTAGTTTGCCTCTGAAAACCTTTCGTTCCCAAGTTGGGTCTTACAGAAGCCTTTTTACACTGAATCCTCATCGTTATTTTTTTATTCTGCCTCTTCCTATGCAGGGCTCAATGTGCATTTTGAGAGACTGCAACTGGGTCTACCTTTGTTGGTGCCATGCCATGATCCCAAGACACTCAGCACTTGGTTCCACTCTGCTGTCTCCCTGCTTACTTCATCCTATCAATACCTACTTTTAATTGGGAGACCAAGGTGTGAAATAAGTGCCATTTGGGGGAATGGAATTTGAGTCCTAAATTAAACTTGGGACACTGGAAAGGAGCTAAAAGCATCCCAGGCAGGTTGTACCTCTGACTCCCAGCAGAGACAAATGCAAACCTTCTGGAGGGAAATCATCCTCAAGTATGGCCTCCAGTTTCCCCACAGATTAAGATCAACTAAATATGAGCTCCTAATAAAAAAAAAAAATCAAACACACCAGGAAATAAATCACCATGAATGAAATTCAGCAGAAACAACAAAAATTAGGTTAGGACTCCAACATTTTGGATTTTGGCATCATCAGAGACAGAATATAAATATCAATTTGGAATTTGTTTAACAAAATGAAGGGTAAAAATTTTTTTAAAAATCAATAAGAGGTTATCCAAAATGACCAGTAACATATGAATATGAGAATACAACATGATCAAGTTCGGTTAATCTCACAAACACAATGTAAAGTAGTGCAGACATACTATGGACAACAGTTTGACTATTTCTTATAAGGCCATACGTGCGCTTACAATAAAACCTAACAATTGCACTCTTGGGCATTACTCCAGAGAAATGAAACCTTTATTCATAATAGCCCCACCCTGGGAACAACTAAAATGTCCTTCAGTGGGTGAATGGTTGAATATATGTATATTCATACCATGGAACACTTCTCAGCAATGAAAAGGAAGAAACTATTGATGTGTGCAACAACTTGGATGGCTCTCAAGGAAACTATGTTGAGTCAAATAACCAATCCCTGAAGCTTACATAGTATATGATTCCATTCAGGTAACGTTTTTGACACGGCAACGTTGTAGAGAGCAGATTAGTTGTTGCCAGGGGTTAGAGAGGGGTTGGAGAGTGGGTAGGAAGGAGGCAGTGGTGGCAGCTAAAGGATAGCACAAGGGGTTCCTCTGGTGGTGGAATTGTTCTGTCTTGAATATGATAGTGGTCACATGAATCTACACATGTGATAAAATTTTTTAGAATTAAATACACACACATGTAAAATTTGCAAAATTTGAATAAGATGCATGGATTTTATCAACATCAGTTTCCTGGTTGTATTATTGTACAACAGTTATGCAAGGGACTTCCCTGGCAGTCCAATGGTTAGGACTCTGCACTTCCCCTGCAGGGGGCATGGGTTCGATCCCTGATGGGGGATCACGCAAGCCGTGTGGCCAAAAAAAAAAGATAGCTATTCAAGATGTGACCATTAGGAGGCACTAGATGAAGCATATACAATATTTCTCTGTATTATTTCTTCTCACTTCATGTGAATGTACAATTATCTCCAAATTGAAAGGTTAATTAAAAACAAAATATAGAGGTCATTTTTAAAGCAATAAAAATGTAAAGTACATTGGCATAAATCTAACGCAATTAATGCATGGTCTGTATGGACAAATTTGTTAAACTGTATTGGGAGACACTAGATAAGAACTAAATAAATGGAAAGATAATTCACATTCATGGAGGGAAAGACTTACTGTCATAAAGATATTAATGGAGGTAGAATCCAATAAAATTTCAGTAATAATCACAATGGGATTTGTTGAGGATGGTGACAAACTGATTCTAAAATTTAGATTCAAGTTCATAGGTCCAAGAATACTTAAAATACCTCTAAAGAGGAATAAGGTAGAGAAGCTTACTCTACAAAATTGGAAGACTTTCTGTAAAGCCATGGTAGTCAGTATCATGTAATTATGGTCAGGCATAGGCAAATGGCCTAATGAGAAAAGGTATATATGCAAATTTCTTTACAATTGTGCAGGCATTCTGAATTGCTGGGGAAAGAACTGACTATTAATAAATTGTGTTGGACACTTGGTTATCTAAAGAAAAACTGAAATTGGATTATTGCTTTATACTTTTCACAAAATTAAATACTCAAGTATGAAAAGTTTTAGAATATAAGAAATCTTTTTAGGACAGAGAGGTAGGGAAGAATTTCTTAAACATGATACAAAAAATACCAACATAGGGCTTCCCTGGTGGCGCAGTGGTTGAGAGTCCACCTGCCGATGCATGGGACAAGGGTTCGTGCCCCGGTCTGGGAAGATCCCACATGCCGCGGAGCAGCTAGGCCCGTGAGCCATGGCCGCTGAGCCTGCGCGTCCGGAGCCTGTGCTCCGCAACGGGAGAGGCCACAACAGTGAGAGGCCCGCGTACCGCAAAAGAAAAAAAAAAAACCCAACATAGAAGAAAAGATTGATAAATTTGATGAAATTAAAGCCAAGAACTTCAGTTCAAGACACTACAAGGAAAATGAAAGTAAAAACTCAAACTGGCAGCAAATGTTGTCCAATAAACTTATGGAAAGATGCTCAATCTTATGAGTAATCAGAAAATGCCAATTAAGTCAACAATGCAATACCATTTTATATCACTAGATTGGAAAAAGCAAAGAAGTCTGTTAATATGCATTAGTGAGAATGTGGGGTAACGGGCGATTTTTACACATTCCTGGTATAAAAAATGCCAATTGCTACAATCATTTTGGAATGCAATTAGGTACTATCTGGTACAGTTAAATATTCACAAAGCCTGTGTGACAGCAATTCCATTCTTAGAATACACTCTAGAGAAACTCCTGGGTGTCAGAATTCTCTTTACAACCTTGTATGTAAAATCAAAAAAGGAAGTCAACATAAATGGTCGACAATAAGCAAAAAGTTTGGTGATTTCTTTAAAAAAAATATACATACTCTTACCATATGATCCAGCAATTGCTTTCCTTGGTATTTACCCCAAAGAGTTGAAAACTTACATCCGCACAAAAATGTGTGCAGACATGTTTATAGTTTTATTCATAATTGCCCCAAATTGGAAGCAACCAAGGTGTCCTTCAATAGGTGAATGGATAAATAAACTGTGGTACATCCAGACGATAGAATAGTATTCAGCATTAAAAAGAAACGAGCTATCAAGTTATGAAAAGACATGGAGAAAACAAACTTAAATGCATATTACTAAGTGAAAGAAGCCAGTTTGAAATGGCTGCAAACTATGATTCCAACCATGTGGCAGTTTCGGAAAAGGCAAAACGATGGAAACAGTAAAAAGATCAGTGGGCTCTAGGGGTTGGTAGGAGGGATGAATAGGCAGAGCATGGAGGATGTTTAGGGCAGTGAAGCTATTCTATTTGATACTATAATGGTGGGTACATGTCATTACACATTTGTCAAAACTCATAGACTGTACAACAGCAAGACTGAACCCTAATGTAAACCATGGACTTCGGGTGATAATGATGTGTCAGTGTAGGTTTATGGATTATAACAAATGCCAGGATGCTCTCAGTAGGAGAGGCTATGCACGTGTGTGGGAACCAGGGTGTGTGTGGGAACTGTACCTTCCAATCAGTTTTGCTGTGAACCTAAAACTGCTCTAAAAACTAAAGTAGTAATATATATATATCAATGTTAAGTTCCCGACTGAACTGTGATTATGTAAGAGAACGTCCTTTTCTATAGGAAGTATACCCTAAAGTATACAGTGGTCAGCAACCCACTCCCCAATTTCAATACTTCAGGAAAAAAATTGTACTTGTAGTTTTCCTTTAAGCTTGAGATTGTTTCAAAATTTTTAAAAAGATTTTGTTTCATGAAGCTGGTCCTTCTCAGTGTTCTTAATGGGAAATTTCAGTTTTTAGTTTTTTGTCTGCTCATTTCCCCAAGTTAGAGGTATGCAGACTCCTAGTCAGTCCTAAAATCTGTGAGGCCCCAAGGGAGCAATTACCCTCAATCTGCTGTTCACTTCCTAAGGCCACGTTTTCTTCAGGGCTGACTCAGGCTGCTGACCCAGTGAGTAAGAGTCTCCCCCAGGAGACAAGTTATAAAAGGCCATCTGTCCAGGTGCACTTTCTTTTTTTTTTTTTAAAGGTTTCCATTTCTGTGTTCTGGAATACAGGGCTGTCAGATACAGGTACAAAGGCATTTCGGGCCATTCCCAGGCAGGCAAAATAAGGGAGGGTCTCACACAACACAATTCCCCAGGAACACAATTTTCAGCATTTCCCTACCACCCTCCCTCTTGGTAAGGCTTCCCTGTCTGTGCCACTTTTTTCCTTCCACCAGCCCAATTCAGACGACCCCACCCTTCTAAGCAGCTAGACCCCTTTGCTGGCCACTGCTATTCTATTTTTTTTTGAACTCTCTAGGTTTCTATTCTTTTTTTTTTTTTTTTAGTGTAAACATATAAAAATTTTAATGGATTAAAGCATGCTAAATCTGGGGTTACTGCATACTTGCTGCAGAAATAAAATATACAGTCATCTCAGAAAAGTTAAAACTATTGAAATACAACCTAATTTATCAGGAAGGATAAACTGGAAAGATTCTGAATTGTAGCATCAGGTAAAGAAGCGTGATGTTCCCTCTTAAGTAAACACTGACATCTCTGAAAGCTAATTATTTTTGCACCAAGTAACTTGAATATATTTGGAAAAATCATAGTCCCACAAGGTCAGAACATATTACTATAAGGAAAACAATTTAGCATGTATATTTCAACACAGAGATACTTCGCCCAAGCCTCTCCTTGGTGTAGAAATGTGCCACAGTTATGAGTTTGGGCTGAAAAAAGGGTGCCTCTTGTCAGGTATGTTTCTTCACATGTGCAAATTGTTCAATGGCCTCTGCCCTGGGAGAGGGTATTAACTCATTGGGGTATAGTTGATTTACTATGTTGTGTTAGTTTCAGGTGTACAGCAAAGTGAATCAGTTATGCATATACATATACCTACTCTTTTTTAGATTCTTTTCCCATATAGGTCATTACAGAGTATTGAGTAGAGTTGCCTGTGTTATACAGTAGGTCCTTAATAGTTATCTATTTTATATATAGTAGTATGTATATGTCAATTTCTCCTTCCCAATTCTCCTTTCCCAATTTCTCCTTCCTTCCCTTGCCCCTTACCCCATTTAACCATCAGTTTATACTGGGTTTCTATTCTTAGTCAAGATTTACCTTTTAATATAAATTAAGTTTAATAGAAGCTGAATGAATGTAAACTGGATTTAAATCTAGAAATGTCGCTGGTGTGGGGTTGGGCTGCTTCCTACCTGGTGGGAGAGCCTGTAGGAAGGTAGAGAAACACTGGGTTGGGTTTACAGCCCTGGCTATTTTTCGTTTGTTTGGTTGGTTGGTTTTTAATTGAAGTGTAGTTGATTTACAACGTTGTTAGTTTCTGGTGTACAGCAAAGTGATTCAGTGATATATATGTAAGACCTTGTTGTTTATCTATTTTATACATAGTAGTTTGTAACTGCCCATCCCAAACTCCTAATTTATCCCTCCCTCCCCTTCCTCCTTGGGTAACCATAAGTTTGTTTTCTACATCTGTAACTGTATTTCTGTTTTGTAGATAAGTTCATTTGTCCCTTTTTTTTAAGATTCCATAATAAGTGATATCATGTGATATTTGTCTTTCTCCATCTGACTTGCTTCACTTAGTATTATAACCTCTAGGTCCATCCATGCTGCTGCAAATGACATGCTTTTATACGGCTGAGTAATATTCCATTGTATATATGTACCACATCTTCTTTATCCATTCATCTGTTGATGGACACTTAGGTTGCTTCCTTGTCTTGGCTATTGTAAATAGTGCTGCAATGAACATTGGGGTGCGTGTCTTTTCGAATCAGAATTTTCTTCGGATATATAGGGCCCTGGTTTTTAATGTGGCCACTGCTAGTAGGAGGATTCGTTACTCCTGTCATCACTCAAGCCTTCAGGAAAGAGTTATTTAACTTCATGGTTAAAACTTAGATGCATTTCATTGTTTAAGGGATGGAACAGTGTTTGGGCAAAAAGAGCTCTTTGTGGCTGAGGGCAAATTTCAGGATAGAACAAAAGGGAAAGTTGGTCATGAGAGGTAAATTAACTCTTATCTTTGTTATGTTTTCAAAATTTTCTACAATTGGTATGCAGTATTTTATAATCAAGAAAATAGTAAAAATATACAGTGACTCTATAGATATATGTTCCAATAATGAGTTGAAGAATGAGAGTTTCAGGTCATATGGAATCCCATAAGGAAGTCATTTTGGAAAAGTATCTGCTACTCTTCTTCTTGTTCTAATTTTCCATCTTCTCTAAGTATAATAGATGTACAAGCACCTTTGCTCTTGAAAAATAAAATCAAACTTGTTCCATTTGCAATAAGGGTTCCCATTGATGCCAGTTTTGAGGGTGTGATTGACAATCGAAAATTAATTCAATACAGATTTAATGGTAACGTTAATAAGAAATTGTGTTATTTGCTACAGAAATTAGTAGTGTACCAATAATGTGGTGGATGGCTGCCAAATTTTCCTTGAAAGGTGTGATGTACTTGTTTCTAAGTATACAAGCAAGTCACTATTTTGAATTAATCTTGCACTACTTTTACTTACAGTCTTTTCTTTCTTTTCCTTTTCTTAAAGTTGATCAAAAATTAATAGTATCATTCAATTGGAGCATTAATATTGCATAAGAAGGGAAGGAATTTTGCAAACTTACAGTTAGTTTAAATGTAACTCTTGAGTTGGCAGGAGACTTACTATTAATTATTTAGGGGCTTTCTGAGTTTTTTTTATTGAAATCTTAGTCACTGTTTAAAATGTATCATTTCTAGTAATTATTTCATTTACTCATTCACTATTTATTCATCACACTTACTTAGGGTCTCTGCTATGTGCAATATATTCCTTGGTAAATAAGAATTGGTGCTTGTCTTCAGAGAGGTTCCAGTATAGTAGAGGACGTAAGATGCATATGAGAAATACTGTAAACATTAGAAAGTGATAAGCCCAGCAAGAATCAAGATAGGTTAAGTGGTGGTAGTGTAGTGAGTGTAGTGGGGAAAGAGATGGTAAGGCCATTCTCAGGGCAAGAATAACGTGGTAAAGGAAAAGAAGGCAAAGGACCCAAGGTTTGATTTGAGAACAGGGAGTAGGGGCTACAGCTTATACAGAAAAACTGCTACTGGCCTCTAACCACTATGGTTTATACAAAGTCAATCATAGATTTGTGGGTTTTATGGTTCCTGTTCCGTAATCTACCTTTGGCCTTTTCTGGTAATATGCTTTGGGGGTGGGTGGAAAGAACCAATTCCTCTCCCTACTTGAAAATTTTGTTCTGTGGGGAACAGGCAATCATATAATATTCAGCCATTCTGTCCTCAAAGATGGGCATGTGACCCAAGCCAGAGTTCTTCCCAGGGCTTTTTTTTTTTTTTTCTGTACGCGGGCCTCTCACTGTTGTGGCCTCTCCCGTTGCGGAGCACAGGCTCTGGACGCGCAGGCTCAGCGGCCATGGCTCACGGGCCCAGCCGCTCCGCGGCATGTGGGATCCTCCCGGACCGGGGCACGAACCCGCGTCCCCTGCATCGGCAGGCGGACTCTCAACTACTGCGCCACCAGGGAAGCCCCTCTCCCCATTCTTGACAACATTTATTGTTTTCTGTGTTTTTGATAGTAGCCATCCTAATGGATTCGTGAGGTGACTAGTTTAGGTATATTTTTAAGCACCTAAAATTCAACAGACCTCAGCCAATATTGAACTTCCATTGACTTTTTAAGTAAGCATCTTCTTAAAGCATCACATGGCGAGAACACCAAGTCTTAGTGGCCCCTAGTCAACTAAGTCTGTGATACAAGGACCACACCCTAGCATATGCCTAGTGCAGTGCCTAGCAGAGGTCCTGCACTGGGAAAGAGAGATCAAGGCATATTTGTTGAACGAGTGAAGGGTGTGTTTCTATTGACAGTGAACTTGGAAATGAACAATGTGGTGCTTGTTATCATTCATGGATGCCAGTGTCAAATGTGTGATCACTGACAATCCTGGGGCTCACGGGACCCTCTGTTTCTCTTTAGCAGCAGGTTGGGGGTGGATGACTGCTCTCCTTGTTGGTTGCCATCAGCTGGTCTTGAGCTTTAATGAATAGCAAAGAGTTGACATTCCATGTGTTCCCTGAATGCCCAACTCTCTTACATTCTAGAGCAGCACAGTAGAGTGAAGAAGCTTTGGGGAACATGGCTCTGCACCTACTGGGTATGTGGTCTTTAAGAATGATCTCAATCTTCCAAAGCCTTCATGTGTAAAATGGGATTGTGATACCTACTCCAGGAAATTGTCAAGAATTTAAATGAGATACTATGTGAAAAAGTGCAATGCATATACATGTAGGCATTATTGTAAATCTATTTTAATTAATTACATTTTTCCTTTAATGTGTGATTTTTTTCATTGATAGGAAGGTCCCTGCATTAAAATCTATGAATAAATTATAGAACTCCTAAGATTTCTTTGGAGACATTAATATTTTCTTTTAATTATCTCATTAGAATTACTTTGATCAGAGGATAAAAATCTAACTGATGTGCTACTTTTTAATACATTTCACCAGCTGGAGTAAGAGTGGACTGAGATTGCTATATTTCACCTGGCCTCAGATAAAGAGGTGAGTTAAGCAGTAAATGCCTGACCTCTTCATTTTGAATGTCCTGGATCACTGTGATGGAGTTTACTTGTACCTCCCCCAACTTCAGTCAGCATATTTATGTCAGCTAACAAAGTCATCAGTTGGCATTCTTTTGAATGTTCCAGAAGCAGTGAGAAGACATCAAATTTTGCTGGTGGGTATTCCGAAATTCAAAGATAGTATTTTGTTCATTATGTAGCTCATGATTTAAAACCTGAATCTCCTCGACTGCGGTATATTCAATACCTTTTCCACCAGATTAACCACAGGTTAGATATGTGTTGTGAAATTGTGGAACAGGTTAGCAAAAGAGAGTACAACATGTTTTTTCCACCTGGAATAGCGCCATCCAATAGAAATTTCTGTGTTGATGGAAATGTTTTATAATTCTGCCCTAATAGAATAGACACCAGCTGCACGTGGCTATTGAACACTTGAAAGGTGGCTGGTATAACATTTTTAATTTTGTTTAATTCTAATTAATGAAAATTTAAACTTAAATAGCCACACGTGGCTAGTGTCTACCACGCTGGGCAACTGAACAGCATAGAGTATGACAGCTTTAGGAAAATGAGAGTTGGTTTACAACCATATGAGACATACTTGAAAATGGCCTAAACTGGGTAAACTTACCTGCAGCTCCCTCACTCTCTCTTGTTTTGTTTCAGTTTTAGTTTCTATGTAATGAAGGAAAAATGTTATTCTAAACTAAAATTGACTGTTGTTCTAACAGCTGTTGGGGATAAGTACAAGGAGGAATAAGGCATTTCGGGGGGAAAATGTGTTTCTGTACTGCTCTTCGCCTTTTGTAAAGATGGAGAAAAAGAGATAGAAACAAAAGACTAAAATTTCAAAACTCTGGCCAATTCCTTGGTATTGCTATTGGATGAGACCCAGGTTAGAAAGCCCTTCCTTTGAGCAGAAATACTAACAACATTTAGGATAAGCAAAAGTAGACCCAGAGTTTCATAGTGGGTGATGAATGTCTTCATTTAAATTTCTAGGTAAGAGGAGCAGATAGTCCAAAAGTTAGGGAGCTCAGGAGCAGAGAGGGGAAAACGTGGGAATGGAAGTGGTGAGAGGGGGCAGGAAGCTGCCGCCTGGCTAGAGACTGGGCCTGCAGGGAATGTAGCTGGTGAGTAATCCCCGGAACAGGAAGCCACTTTCACAACAGGGATGTTTAATTTCCCATGTTAAGTTGATCGCACTCCCACACAGTAAACCCTTCTTTTGCCCTCTTGTCTTCAGCAAAGTCTACTCCACCCACAAAGCATTGCATGGATTGTTTGGGGGAAAGCATTTAAAAGAAAAGGGGCTCTGTTTCCTATGTGTGTCAGCACAAGGATAAGAGAACAGCTATAAGAGGCAAGTTCAGATAAGAAGGGAACCCCAGCAAAAGCAGCAAAAGTGATTACGAGAATATAACCCGCAAAGGCTTCCCTGGTGGCGCAGTGGTTGAGAGTCCGCCTGCCGCTGCGGGGGACACGGGTTCGTGCCCTGGTCCGGGAAGATCCCACATGTCGCGGAGCGGCTGGGCCCGTGAGTCATGGCTGCTGAGCCTGCGCGTCCGGAGCCTGTGCTCCGCAACGGGAGAGGCCACCAACAGTGAGAGGCCCGCGTACCGCAAAAAAAAAAAAAAAAAAAAAAAGAGACTATAACCCGCAAATACCTCTGGATGCATGAAGTGGTTAAAATCTCTAAGAGCCAAGTGACCGCCACAGACATGGAAATTGCATAAGGAATGAAGATACTGAACATGGTATTAGCTTATTGGCTTTCCACCTTTTTAGAACTATGGATCTGGGTTTAGTTCATGGTGAAGAAGTTCATATCAACCATATGTGCTGTTTCAACTAAGCCTTTTAAAAACCTTGGATTATTGTTTATATCATCAACAGTTCTGATTTACATTTACAGCGATCTCCTGAGTGTAGTTCAGTAGCTGAGTTTATACTTCGGGCAAAAAGAAAAATCTCTTTTAATGTAGAAATGTATGCAACTAGGTATACAAACAAAGATAAAAGCCTCTGAGCCCCCAGGTAACTGGTGGAGTTTGAGAGGAGCTATGATACATTTACAAAGAAACTAGAAGAGTCTTCTCTGGAAAATTCCAAGTGTAAATTAAAAGAAACAAACAAACAAAACAGTCTTTCCTGGAAGTGAGAGAATAGAATTAGAAACATAGGGTTTCTTCTGGCTCTGAAATGCTTGGATTTCTACAACTCCAGTACCTCTTTTCTTTGAGTCTAGCCAAAGGAGTTCAGTCCTGCTTGCCCCCCCCCTTTCTGCCATGAAATTCTGATGTTTACAGTGTTTCATCACTTCTGTTAACCTTACTGGCTTTTGAGCAAGTGACTCTGAAAACACAGGCTGCCATATATAAAGTGTCCGGGCTCAGGCAACATTTTATTTGCCAAATTGCTCACAATGTGTACTTCGAACACACACTCGAGGGCTCTTGGCTGTGGCCATCTGTTAGATTTGAAGACCGGATTTCAATATGTTGGTGCCTGGACTCATGCACATTCAGTCCTGTCTTTTGCGACTCCTCCCACAGCAAAGAATCTTAATCTTGGAATTTAGAAAGAAGTCCAAGTCCTTTGTGCTTTTGTTGCACATCCTGCTGTCTCCATACATACACCCTTTCACAGCCTGTACCTTAAGGTCTTTTCAGAGAAGGAATGGGCTGAGTTCAAGACGGCATTTGAGTGGAGGAAAAAGGAATACACTTCTGTCCTAGGCGAGCTACTGTCTCCTTTGAGGTTCCCGAATGAACTATATGCAGAGAACCTTGCCAGGGAAACAGGCACTTGTTTTACTCTGAGACTGGGCCCTAAATCTCTATGTGTGAACCCCTTGGGGTTGCCTGGAGGATGTGACAATCTTTGTTGTTTGCGCTAGTCATAGGCGAGTGGCTTAAAACTAAATTTCTTACTTTCCCCCTTATTCTTTTTAAAATAAATAAATTTATTTATTTTGGGCTGAGTTGGGTCTTCATTGCAGTGCACGGGCTTCTCATCTTGGTGGCTTCTCTTGTTGTGGAGCACGGGCTCTAGGCACACGGGCTTCAGTAGTTGTGGCACATGGACTCAGTAGTTGTGGCTCCTAGGCTCTAGAGCGCAGGCTCAGTAGTTGTGGCACACAGGCTTAGTTGCTCCGCGGCATGTGGGATCTTCCCGGACCAGGGCTCGAACCTGTGTCCCCTGCATTGGTGGGCGGATTCTTAACCACTGCGCCATCAGGGAAGCCCTCCCTTATTCTTATAAAATGACACTTGACTCAGTACAGAGGATTGGTGGGCTTGTGGATTCTGAAGCCAAGGCAGCTTGGGTTTGAATTGTCACTTAAAATAGTAACTTTTTTCTGAACTCCCTCTTCCTGTCCCCAAATTAATCTTTCTCACCACTGTTGGTGAGTATCGTGCCCATCTCTCCACCAAATTTGTGAAGGACCCACCGTGTGTGGAAAACTCTGTCAAACCCTCACGTGTTTGAGTGCGTGTGTGAGTGTGTGTTGGGTGTCGGGTCAGCTGGTCTGCCCTTTGCATATCTTGGTCCCTGCTCTTAGGATGAGCCAATAGCCTACCATGGACCATGGGCCCTCAAGTGTAAGGAAGAGGAGAGCTTCAAGGACAGGCACCAACCGTCAGACTACAGGCCTTTGTGTTCCCAGTTCAAACAATTTCTTTAGAATGATTTTATTTTGTTAGTTTTGCCTGGGAAGATACGCCTGGCTTATCTTCAGAGAATGTGTGGACTCCAGGAGTGGGGAGGGAGAGGAGATGGCATCACACAAACTGGTGCTAGACTCTCATACAGACGTTCTGAGATCCTCTATCTTCCTTGTAGCACAGGGAAATGGCATGAGAATTCACCAAGAAGTAACAGTGGTCTTACAAATGCAACAAACACACAACTTCAACACTGAATACAATATCTTAAGGATATATGGAACCTAACCCTTCACACCCACGGGCAATCTGGTCTCTTCTATAGCTAGGACATTAATTCATCCCTCTTTGTAGGGGAAGAGAATGACTTTCCACTCAATGGTCATACAACTGCTCCTGGGTCAGACTATAAGTTGCAGAACCGTATCTCTACCTGGGATACGAGGAGAACTCTTTAAGGCTTTGCCCAGGACTATCACCTGTTCAAGAAACTCCCAAACTCCTGAGTTTCACTTTTTTTTTTTTTTTTAAACATGGGGATAACCTAACAATAAGAGATCTGGAAAGAAAGGAAGGGAAGGTTTTCCTTCCTTGGCCCTGGCCATTTTCTCCCATCAACTCCCCGACCCAGAGCACGCATGCACACCTGCACCCGTGCGCAGTGCGGGAATCCGAGGGCTTTTCTCAGTGGAAGTGTCAGTCGTCTCACGTAGTCACCAGTCAATAATGTCAGACAGAAAACCAGAAGTCTAATGGACCTCCGCTGTCCCCGTAGCCATTGCTGCCACATGGTGTCACTGTTGAAACACAGGCCGACCAGCTGCCCCAGTGCTGTCTCCTTTGTCCCCAGAACTGGGCCCGGGCCTCCCAACCTCGGTACCGTCTCCCTAAAAGACCTGGTGACCTGGAAATCCGATTCGACCCCTGGCTGCTTTCTGGTGCTGCTAAACAATCAGATACTTCCTTCCATGGGGCGGAGTCACCATCATTGATTACATGTTCCTACATGACACACAGGTGCTTGAGCTACCTGTCTCAGGTGTGCAAATGGAGCCCACAGACTCTTGGACCTTCCATACCAGTGATCTCGGTTCACCTTCACTCATTGGTAACACAGCTTTTTGAGTTTAGACACAGTAGGGGTGATCTGATAAAGACAGCTCTACCCATTTCTTTTCTTCCTTCAGACATCCCCCCGCCCCCGCCAAAAATTCTTTCTTGCTGTTGGGTGTGTGGGGAGCCAGTTTACTCAACTAGAAGGAGGAAGGATGGAGATTATTGCCTCTACCCCCTGCTCTCAGGTCGGGCATAAAAGCCTTGATGTTTTTAAGCTCCAAGTCTTTCTCTCAGAGAGGGGAAGAAGGTTTTCTTTGTATCTCAAAAGTCCAGGGCCTTCTTTTGAGTAATCATTTTTTTTCTTTTAGAGGGAAGGAGCTGATATTTCCAGGGTGGAAAAGAAACGCAGCCTGGAAAGGGGAAGGTGGGTGTGGGCTTTATTATGGGCAGGTGACACGTGTTCTGGCACATCTCTGCTGTGGCCCCAGGCTCTGGGAAATGCTGGTGTACAAACTGGAAAACCAAGCCCAGGTCCTGCCACTGGGTCAACCGGGTCAGGGCACCTGAAGCACAGCTTTCAAAGGATCTGATGGGCCTGAGCCTGCAGCTGGTGACTGCTCTATTTTGTTGACGGGGGGAGGGCCAGTTGGAAGACCAAAGTGAGAAGGAAATGTCCGCTTCCTTTCTTAGGAATGGACATTTGTGGGGAACCCTTGGGGACACACAGGATATTCAGCTTCTTTGACTATCCAACAGAGAGGGGGAGAACCCCCAAGAGGTTGAGAATGGACTGACTTCATGTCAATCTGGCATATGGGTGCCAAGCCAGATTAAATTGAATTTGGAGACATTAAAGTGATGTGAGATTGCATCCTAGTGCAGAGTAGTCGCAATAGAATTACCCTCAATAGAATTACCCACATGCATACAACTACCCATCCAGGTTCAAGGCTTCTCCTGCCTGATCAGTTTCACCATCTCGGGGAACCAGAGCCTTATCTTTTCAACCTTAGCATTTCTGAGTTTCAAGGATGGAAGAAACCTTTTCCTCTCTCAGATCAGCTTCACTTTCTGTATCCTGAGTGGGAGATATTTTCTTCAGAAGCAATATACACCTGGTCATGTACATTAATCAAGTTACATCAAAGTTTTACTATATGTATTTATTGTACTCAGGTCATTATTGTATGGGAATGTGACCATTCCTATGGCATAGCAGCCCTGTCCCTGAGCCTCTATTCAATAAGTTTCCCTTGAGCCACTGGTAGAATATTAATAGCATTTGTCCCAGAAATTACTTGGAAATAGTTTCTGGTCTATGCCCAAGACAGGGTGCTGGGCAATTTCCTATGCTCTCAGCTGGTGACCCCTCCCACTGCACTCTTCCTTGCCAAACTAGTATGAATATTTCTTTTCCCTTTTTTCTGGGTATCTGGGGCTTTTTTCTTTACCCCTCATGGATCTAATGCCTGCAGCAGACAGGCTGAGAAAACCTTTCTGGCCCCTTCCCCATTTATGTTTCACTCTTATTTTGTAACGCAACACTTGGATGGGCTTATTGACCTTGTGCTGTACATTACAGACTTGCTCAGTTCATATTCCCTTTGGCTTGAACTCTGCCTCCTTTGGAGCTGAGACTTGGAGATGGGATCTGTCTGGATTTACTTCGGATTTGGTTTCCGATTTTCAGATCATTTGCACAAATACCGCTACGTCTCCCATTTCCTTTTATTCATCCTTCTGATCTTTTGATTTTGACTTTCTTGTCTCTGTTCTTAATGTGCTATATGGCGACCACTTCCATGGGGGTTAGTGTAACTAGTTACCTCGCTAAACTAAAGCCTGGGCATGTGTAACGGTATTCTATCGGAAGCATCATAGCAAAAATGTTTGGACTCCAAGCAGTTAAGGGCTCCTCCTATCATAGGAGCTTTAAGATATTTAACATCATCACAGCATGGAGAATGTTTCTGCTGGACCAAAAGGGGGCAGAGAAGAGACTCCTGTTTTTTACCTTGAGTGTTCAGATACATGGAAGACATGCAGTCTTGCACGGCTTTGCTCACAGGTGAGAGCCACTGGTGACACTCATAGTGGCCAAAAAAAAAAAAGAAGCCGATATCCCATGGCAAGTCAATAGGGCAACGAGGAGGATACAGACTTGTTCAGCCCAGAGCTTGCTACGTCGGTGTGTTATTACTAATTCATAGTGAGTAACTAATATGCATAATGCATTACATGTCATTCTCGACAGATCCTTGTGGCATCTTAGCAAAATACCTCCCTCTCACCAGAATGAAAGAGACCAGTCCCGTCGCCCGCCGTCAGGATCCAGCTGCCTCTGAGACTTCCCGTCCTTGATCACCCTCTCTCTGTTTCTGTGTCTTCAACCTCTTGCTTTGCCTTGATCTCTTGCCCATCAGCTATTAAACACATCCCAGTCTCTTGCATCTTAAAAAAACTTTCTACGATTTGCTCCCTAACCTTTGTACTCTGAGAAGTGCCCCTTATCTGTAGCTAGACCACTTACCATAGCCTACAGGAGTGGCTTTGCCCCATTGCCTGCTAAAATAAAAAACTGCTATGACCTGAGTAACCAATTTCAGTATCAGCACTTGAAATGTTTGGGGGTCATCATACAATGCTAGAACCCCAAGCCCATCTGCCTTGAATCCTATTGTGCCTGATTCCCTATTTGCTTCCATCACCCCCCAGATTTCCAAACCTCTGCAGGCATTTGCTACCACCTCAAATCACCGTTACATTCTCTGTGTACCCCTAATCTCTCCCAATCTGCAACCCTCCCTCCTTTCCTGTCACTGCTTTCTGAAGTTCCTGCTCTGTGATTGGCCACATCCCCTCTGGCTTAGTCAGCTCAGGCTGCTGTAACAAAGTACAGGCTGCTGTACAAAGTACTGGGGGGCTTAAACAATCATATCTCACAGTTCTGGGGGCTGAACCGAGATCAAGGTGCTGGCAGATTCTGTTCCTGGTGAGGGCTCTCTTCCTGGTTTGTGGACTTATCACTGTGTCCTCACAAGGAAGAAAGAATGAGCTCCAGTGTTTTCTCTTATAAAAACACAAATCCCACCTCGTGGACCCCTGCGCTCATAACCTTATTTAAACTTAATTAGCTCCCAAAGTCTCCACCTCCAAATACCATCACACTGGGAATTAGGACTTCAACCTGAATTTGGGAGGGACACAAACATTCGGCCCATAACATCCTGCTTCTGGCCCCCCAAATTCATGTTCACCTCTCATGTGAAATACATTAATTCCTTCCCAATAGCGCTGAAGTCTTAACTCCTTCTAGCATCAACTCTAAAATCTTAAGTCCAAAGTCTAAATATTATCTAACTCAGAAGTAGGTGAGACTCGAGGCAAAATTCATCTCCAGCTGCAAACCTGTGAGACCAGGTAAGTCATGTGCTTCCTGGTGAGATAGGCCTGGGATAGACGTTCCCACTCCAAAAGGGAGAAACAGGGAAGAAGGAAGGGGTGATGCATCCCAAGCAAGTAAATATTAGCTCTTAAACCTCAAAAATAATCCTCGTTGGTTCAATGTTCTGCCTTTGAAACCCACTGAGGGGGAGGTCCTGCCTCTGACGCTCTGCTGGGCAGAGGTCGCGTCCCCAAGGCTCCAGGTGACTGCCATCTTGCCTGTTGAAACTGAGATGAGGCCCCCCCTCTTTGAAGCTGAAGAGACAGCTCTGATGATCTCTGAACTGCCTCCTGGGTCATTCTTCCCTTGTCTTGAAGAATCATGCATATTCGCAGCTGAATACGTCTATGGTCATAGATCTACAGGATCTAAGAAGTGTGACACCTTCCTTCATTTTGTCCCATCTTCCCCTCCATCCTCAAGTTTTGTTTTTTTTGTCATTCCTTCCACTTGTGGCCCTAACGGATGCCTGGAAGGTTTTTGAGGACATTGTTCCCAATTGGAGGCATTGTTTTTCTCTCTCATGCACCACAAGATTCCAAGACACTTGGTGGGGTAGGCATCCTCCTTAATTCTCATCACCACTTCTGGAACATTAAGCTTCCTCTTTCTTTTCCTTCCTTCCTTGCTTCCTTTCTTTTTAAACTTCATGGCGCGCCATTGGATTCTATCGTGGTATCACTCAGAGACCCAGCAAGGAAACAGATGGCGCATCAAAGTAGGAAAATCCAAAGAGGGTTTTAAAAAGGGAGCATTTACAAAGATATAAATAGAGTGTAGAGAAACCACATGGAATAGTGCAGAAACCTGGAGCTAGTAATGTTGGTGGCCTCAAGAAAGACAGGAGGGAATTGTTATCAAAACCCAGGACAAGACACTCATGTAGGATTGGCTGCCTTGAGTTATTAGTGACCTTCAGCCAAGAGACACAGTCAGCCTGATGCAACCTGGGGAAAAAGTACTCAGGCCTCCCTGCCTCCAAACTCCTGAGAGGCTCTCCAATGGCTGAACCAGAAACCAGAGGGAAAGGGAACCCGTTGAGGTTTTCCCTATGAGTCTCCGGTGTATGCAGATGCCAGCCAGTGCAATCACTCTCTTCTCTCCCTCACTGCTTCGTCCACTGGCTCCGGGCTCTGTCCTTCATTCCAGAAAGCCTTCTCGCTACAGCCTTCCCCTTCTCCCTGAATCACACCATCCTTCCCAGAGACTTTGACATCCTAGTGCAGGTCCCATCTGACATGCTGGCCTCTCGGTTCCTTAACCAGTATTTCCCCAATCATTCTTTCCTCCCCTCCCCCTCGGACTACCACTCTCACAGTCCTACCTGAAACTTGTCATTTGGAGAAAGGGTACCACCTTTGAAATCTTCAATTTATCCCAATTCTGCAACCACCACCTTTCCTAACAGCTCATGGGCTCAATTAATCTTACTGCAAAAATTCTTATCAATGAATTCTCTCCAGTTAACCTAGCCCAGTGCTTTCTCACTAAGACTCCCCCAGCCCCACATACACACCTGTTTTCACTTTCTTCCTTGTGCAACTCAGAGCCCTTTGCTTATTATTATTACTACTCATTATTATTAGTTATTATTATTACTACTCATTATTACTCATTATTATTACTCTCTTGCAATCTCCTTAACCTTCTTCTCTTTCCTTTTGTCATTTTTGTGTGGTCAAACCCCAGTCTGTGATGACTCAACCATCCAACCATGAGTTCTGTCCTTACACACACAAGAACGTTGCAGGAGGAGAAGAGAAATGCAGCCAGGCAGACTGGTTTCCCTTTAAATAAATTAAATAAAACTCCAAGGTGGCACTCAGCCCAGCCTAACAACTCAGCAGGCTTTGTCTTGTTTCTCACTCTTTAACTATTTTGTTCCTTTTCCTTTCTCCACAAACTGCTTATTTCCCCTGCCTATACTTTCATCCCTACTCTTAACTTTGAGTCTTCTTTCACTTAAACATTGGAATCATCAGCTAGGAATTTCTTCATCTTTTCACTTCCAAGTCCAGAAACCTACCCATACTTCTTCCCTCCAGAGGGAGGGAGATCATTTTCTAAAAATTCAAAGCTTCCAACCCTTCATTTGGGCTCTGCATCCCATCTCTTTTAGCCTTCTCGTACTCTGTGATGAATTCTCCACCCTCCAGCTGTACTTCTCTCTCTTTCAACTGGACCATTCCCACCGGAATACTCACTTCTTTTGTCTTGGCTTGTTACACTCCACTCCATGATTTCCTTCTCCCTAATTGACAGCTTTTCCTCAGGCTCCTTTCCTGGAATCTCCTGCAAGGAAGTGAGTGTCTTAAAAGCCAGGAGAGTCATTGCTTTTGGAGGGAGATAACTGTGACTAGGGGCTACTGTGGGACTGGTATGCTGGCTTTTCTTGATCTGATTTTTTATGTTGCAAGTGTGCAAAGTAAAGAAGTTATAGTGTGCAACTATAAGTTAAAAACAACTTATAGTTGTCATTGTTGTTATTGTTCTTTATCCCATCTGAAAGCCTTTGTCTTTATCTGAATCTTTTTCTATATTTACACTTAATATATAATTAATATATTCGGGTTAAAATTCTCCATGTTATTATGTGTAGTTTATTTGTTGAATCTATTTTATGTTTTTTTCTTTTTCACCTCCTTTAGTATTGATCATTTTTATTTATGATCATACTTTCCCACTATTTTGGAAGTCATATACTATTTTTATTATTTCATTGTTACTCTGGAAATTACAACATGAATTCTTAAAGTATCAAAGTCTAACGTTAGTTGATTTTTTTTCTTTCCTCTCAGGAAATGCAAGTATCTGAGAAGACTTTTTCTCCACTTATCCCCTACCTGCTCGAATACTATTGTTAAGATGTATTTCATTTCTCTTTGTATAGAAAATAAACCCCATAAGACACTACTGTTACTGGTTTAGAGTCAGTATTTACTTGGTTTAACTCTTTTACTTATCACTTTTTATTTGTTCTTCATTTCTTCCAGCATCTCTAACCTTTAAAAATGTGATCATTTTCTTTCTCCCTGGAGAGTATTTATTGCTTCCTTTAACATAGGTTTGTGAATGGAGAATCTACGACATCCTCTTTGATTCTTAGCCGTGTCTTTGTCTGTCTAGTGGTAGGCTGCATAGTTATTTTTTTCCAGTTCACACATTCTGCTTTAAGCCTGGCTTGAACTGCTCTTAAACCTGTCCTTCTGGTTTTTAATAATTTCAGTTGCGTGTTTTAATTCTAGAATCCTGTATATTTACTTTGATATAGATTTCCTATGTCTCTTTTCATATTTTCCATTAGCTGAAATCTTCAAGCTTGGCTTTGATCTCCTTTAGTAGTAGTAAGTAGGTTACTTTTACTTGGTAGATTTTAATGATAGATTCTAACATCTTCCACCAATATCTAGCTCTGCTTCCTACCTTAGGATTACACTTACCTACTATGTGAAACTCAGGTGTGTGTGACCATGGGAGCAGAAGTGATGAGTATCACTTTAGGAAGAAGCTTTTCGAGCCCGTACATGCTTCACCATGCTTTTCTTTTCTTTTGCTGCGGTTATCGGTACTATTTCAGAGAGTGACTCTTCTATCAGCCTGCTACCCAGCATGAGGACAGTAATGATGGGAATCAGTGCTACCATCCTTCTTGTGACGGACAAATGACATGAGACAGAAATAAACGTCTGTTGCTTTAAGCCACTGACATTCTAGGGTCGTTTATTACTGCAGTGTAATCAGATCTATCTGATTGAAACAGAAATTGGAATCAGGATTGAAGTGATATTGTAGCAAACAACCTAAAATATGTGCCTTTGTTTATGGGCGAGGCGTTAGTTTGCAACAAAACAGATAATAGAGGTTAGAAGAATGGTGATCCATGTTATGTAGTGGCAAATTACTTAGTAAAATTGTTGCCTGTGCTAAGTTAAAGAAAAATTTTATGTCTAATAAATTTGTAGCTTTATGGGAAAACAAACTCTTAGTAGCGTGTGTTGGCTGCATTGGAAAGCTTATTACAAGGAAGAGACAAGATCAGAACAATACTGGCTGTTTTGCCAGCAAGAATGAAAAAGAATAGAGACAGTCTATAAATTCAGGGACTCGTAGGTTGAAAATAGAAACTCAAACATTGAAAGATGAAATTGAGGAATTATTTGAATATCAAAGGCCAATTAGAACTTAGTTTTAAGGTAAGGATCAAGTGAAGAGTATGGTTGTCACAATGATTGTTCAAATTTCTGAATAGATTAATATTTTCCCAGTAAATACTTTTATTTGGGCAAAACACCTCAAGAAAAAGAGACTAAGTGTGTGGCTCTCCCATCAATGTCTTACAAATACAAGATAGCTGCATTTATACTGGGTGTAGGGCACGGGACAAAACAAACTGGGATAAAATAGACCTTAAGCTGCCTAAGTTTTTGAGAGAATTGTACTGCAAACTGTATTGCACAAAGAGCCACCAGCTTGGACTTAAAGAGATGACAATTGATACCTAAGAGGCCACTTAGATGCCTGCTGTACATGGAATGTTTGTGTCTTCCCCTAATTCATATGTTGAAACCTAATCCCCAATGTGATGGTATTTGGAGGAGGAGCTTTTGGAAGGTGATTGGGTCATGAGGACAGAGTGATTTTTCCTTCCTGAATCAAACACTAACTGCAACAATCTTTGTGTCCTGAGAGTTCAAACATAATCTTTACTTTTATGTTTATTTAAAAGCCGTAATGGAAATCTATTCTCTTGTCTGCCATGGGTCTGCCAGCACCGTCCCATTTTATCCATGTGGTTTGAATGAGTGCTACCATGTTATTACACACTCTACACCCATGACCCACTTTCAATTTGCCCAGAGGTGGCCAACTGACCCAAGCTGAATCAATCAGTACATTTCCCTGGAATTTCTAAACTTGGGTCTGGAGAAAAAGTTTCAAACCTTCTCTGTTCCTGAAGCCTCAAGGCTTCCAGGAATCATTTTTTCCCGAACTTGTAGAGGAAGCTGCTCTGGTAGAATATGCAGGACACACTGCGAGGAACAGAGATAATAGATGGAAAACCCATTTTCCTTTCATCCTTGAGAATAAGTGAAATTTTTGCTCTTCTCATACTTACTGGAGTCAATAGTTAGAGTTGTGTTTCTGTCACTTGCAACCAAAAATGTCTTTAACAAGAAAAAAATATTTCAGACCATGTGAAACCACTCAGTGGTGATGGCTAGTCTGTAGTAGGCCAATATTGATGCCAGAGCTTAGGAAAAGTTTGCAAAGTCATAGAGATTACTAAAAAAAAAAAAAAAAAAAAAAGGCAATAGAGAAGTAAGAGCTGTTATTTTCCATAGTAATCAGAAAAAAATAGATGCACACCCCTTGTTGCTTCTTCCATGTAATCTTTGTTGATAAACACTTATCATTAAAGTTGGTGATATTTAGATAGTTAATACATATGGCACAGTATTAAGTTACCCTTTCTACTCCAATCACATGGCAGTAATGCATACACTACAAAAACCAGAAACCAAAGTTACATATCTAGGTTCAAAAATCAAGATTGATATTTTCATGAACCAGAAATAGAATAGAAACTTTCAACAAAGGTGGAGGTGAAAGCCACAGTGAGGCTCAGATAGGGCAGAAGCAGCTGGGGGTTTGGTTCTTGAGGTGTAATGGGATCTGGAGGTCAGGAGCTGGGATGGGACTCCCTGTCTTGTCAATGGACTCTAAAACACCATTGTTCCTGCTGCCCCCTGGGACCTGGGAAGTTATGAGCTTAGGAAAAGAAAGGATAAAGGCAGCCATGGCATGATCAAGTACTGCCTTGGGGATTGGATGTACAGTATGCTGAGTATCACTGAAGCTTGTGAGTACCAGCAATGCCATCAGTTCTGGTCTGGACTGTGATTCTGGGAAGTGCTGGATAGAGGCAACCACTAGGGAGAGTGAGGGAGAATAGGAAAGCGAGAGAAACAAAAAATCTAAAGAGAAATCTTCTTATGCACCTTCTAAAAGCCAAAATTCCAACACACATTCAAATCACATGCTAAGAAACACCACTAAGAAAATCAACCACCAGAATGTGAATTCAATCCATCTTATATTTACTTGCTAGAACAACCTGACAGAGACTTTAATGTATGCTTAAGATGCTTGAGCAGAGAAACAAGAACACAACTCACATCGAGCACGAACAAGAAATCATGAACCCAAGACATAAAGTAATAAGGAATCGATATTTCTGTGTTAGAATTTCCAGGAAAAGAGAATTGAGAGAATGGCAAAGAATAAATATCTGAAGAGGTAATGACTGAGAATTTTGGACTTGAAGAGTCTCCACTGCTTAGAATGCAGGGTCAATAAAGATAAATCCACCCATAAGCACACCATGGAGAAACTGCAGATCATCCAAGAGAACGAGAAAAATCTTAAGAGTTACCCGAGAGTACAAATTTACCGTGTGCCAGGTGCTGTGGAAGCCTCAATGCACCATGTTCTGAGAGCACAGCACTTCTAAATGAGAATAATTATAAAAAGAAAATAATACAAGAATCAAAGACAGAAAAATAATTTAAAAGATAGAAATTATAATAGATGTATAGTTAAAAGACAGCACTTACAAGTTATTGTGAAGAATAGCTTAAAATGAAAATACATTTTATGATTTCACAAATGAGTCCAATTTTAGATATTCAAGCATAACACTGGGGAGTGTATGGGGTTAAGGAAGTCTTCTTGCTCATGGCTTGCTGGTTAACTTGTTCATTATCTATAATTCCAGTGTGGATGGAAGTGGTGGAGAGGAGGTAAGAGGAGGTGTTGGCCTTGGCAAAACCTCACAGGATTTTACTCAGCCGCATTTTGTGAAAGTGGTCCAAACCTGTACCACGTGCTCAGGTCCCTAAAGCCAGTGTTTTTAAAGAAACGCCCACAAAAGCCCTTTTTGCAGGTAGCACCATGTTTCTCCCTTCTTTTTTAAACGTGACAAAAATGAATGGTCAATTTAGGAAAAATTAAGTTCCCAGAGTTGTGATTATGTGTGTGTTCATGCAGGTTCCATGTTAGAGAGAGAAAGAGAGAGGAATAAGAGAGGACAGAGAGAGGGGGACATAAAATTAATGTAGATGGTCTGAATTTTTAAACTTTCAATGGTTGGTCTCACATAGACAAAGCTGAAATCCTCTGGAGACTTGGAAACAGATTTTCTAACACTCCTAGAAGCTGGCCAAATTTCTCATGAATTGGCTGGCTAAGTGCCAGAATTAATATCGCAGGCGTGCATGATATAGATTTGCAAACATTTTTTAAATCAATAGAACTATTAATCCTCAAATACATTAGATTCAGACCAGTGGTCCACTCTGCTTTTGGTTGAATGCCGTTCTGATTTTGTATGTTTGAGACAAATATTCTTCATCTGCAGACATTGACATTTAATAGGTTGGAGAGACGTGGTGCTTGAGAATGGACTCTGGTACAAAGACATTTGTTCAGTGATGAGTACTCAGATTTCAAGGAACGACAAACAATTTATTTAGAATATCATCGGGCATCCTCTGGGCTTACCAATTAGAAAAAGGTGGAAAATTAGTCGCAATTAATCTAAACATCAAACTTGGTACTGTATTCAAAACCTACCATTCCTTCTGAATCTATCTTCTTTGATCAATCTTTCATGTCTATACACTTTGTCTTTAGAGATGGATGCCCTTGGTCTCATGGGCACTTGTCACGGGTCTCCTTTATCTGGTGGGTGCATTAGCAGGAAGGCCGAGCTTTCAGTGCTCCGCGAAAACCAAGGGAAAAAAAAAAGGTCTCCTCTGCATGGACCAATCAGAAAAAAGGCACCCCTTCTAGGCTGACCAGTCAGAAAAAGCATAGCCTCTGGTCTGACCAATTAGAAAAAGGCACTACCTCTGGAGGGCAAATTAGAAAAAGGCAGCCCCTAGGGGGGAACCAATTAGAAGATGTCCTTCCTAGTCTAGGCTGATGCCCGGGGTACTGGCTTGACAAACGGAGCCCAGCTTGCATTTTAGTCCTGAATTACACCCCCTGGGTTAGCTGCCTTTGAACTTGCAATGTCTGGAATTAAACGACCATGTTTTGCTGCAAGTAGAGGTATTTTTTTCCTCTATCGTAGGAAATAAAACTGAAACATTATTGATGGATTTTCTATTCAATTTTGTTTTTTTCTCCCAGATTTTGGTGCCTGCTGTTGCTAATATTCATACTGTAATAAAGATGATATGACTATTATCGGAAAAGTATATTTAGTAACTTTAAGCTTCCTGTAACAGTATTTCATATGGCTCTGCCTTGAATATCAGGACTTCCAGCCTTCAATTACCTAAACACATTTGAAAATCTCACTTAAAAGTATTGCCTTAATGGAATTATAGTAAACACAATTTACTAATGGAACTTTAAAATAAAGACATCCAAACACTTGGGAATGCCTATATAAAACACATGCTAATTTAAAAAGCTAGAAACAAACAAAAATATCCTAATGTGTATCAGAGCTTGAGAAATATCTGTTGATTAAGAGAAAGTGGTTGATATTGAGGTTACAGTATAACTTTTGTATTTTTTTTCTGATTTTATCCTAATCGTAAATTCTTTAAATATAACCTAAAATATTGGTCTTGATGTGCTTGACTAATTACTTATGTATTGTTTATTGCCATGTTTATTTTTTAAAAACAAAGTCAATGTTAAGTAGTAATTATCTTGAACCTTTATACCTGTGTGTATTCTATTATTTATGTCATTCAAACAAGTAATAAAGTAAAATGCAGTATTGTCCAGATGCCAGTAATACGTTAAACCAAATCAGTTTCCAAACACAATATTTTAAACCTTTTTCACACCTGTTTGGACAGTAATTCAATTATGTGCACTTAAATCTACAATATTGTAAATGTTCATGAGGCTGTCTGTTGACATGAACAAAGAAATGGGACTTTCTTCCCATAATATAATCGTCAGAATCTAAGTTTACATGGAAATTCAGGACATGAATTATTAGCTAGGCATACATCTGAGATTATTAGGGTGCTGTAGTTAAGTGACTTAAATAGCCTTAATTTTTGACCTCTGGAAATTTATGATCCAACAGACTTGTGCCATTTATTTTTTGGAATGTAAATTCTCTCTGACTTGGCATTTTTCTTTATTTACTTTGTAACCTAAATGTTAGAACATATGACACATTTTTTTGAATTGCAATTTTCACATTAATTCTGATAAATTGCTTTATGAATGACATATTTTAACTTAATGACAGGAAATTTTGGTTTACAAGCAAAATAATTCCATACATTTTCTTATGTGAGCATTGAATTTGATTTTATAAACCACTTTTTTGAGGAAATATGAGAAATAAGCCCAACAAAGTCACTTTCGTTCAATTCAAAGTAAAATGTGCTACAGATTCAACTTGATTTTCTCTAAAAAAAGAAGGTCTGAATCTAATGTATTTGAGGATTAATAGTTCTATTGATTTAAAAAATATTTGCAAATCTATATCATGCACGCCTGCTGATATTAAGATTGTTGGGTGGGGTGCTCAGCAAACATTTATAGGAGGGAATACTGTTTACATGTTTAACAGTGTGTAATAAAACATGTGGATACTGAATTGAAGGTTGCATTATGACACCAGATGTTTAGGTATTATTAAGTTTACCATCCCAAACTCAAAGGGAATTGTTTATCAATGAGGTACCAGGTACCCGGAATCTAGGCAGAGAAAACAATGTATCCATCTGAAATCAGTAAGGAAAACTGAAACCATCTGATATATTAGACTTTCAAAGCGTTTTAATATGGGAGCTGGGGACTTGGAGCTAATGGAAAAGCTGAGAATGAGGGATGTACCTCTTCTCTTCAGGCACATATTCAATACTGTTATTCTTGTTCTGCAGTTATCTACATTTTATGAAGTGAACTATTGTTCAGGACAAATAATATTCTGAATTTTGAAATACACAAATCTCTGCCCAAATGAGAAAGTTTAGTGGACAAATTTCTCCTGTAAATTTAAAATGGTACCCTCAAAGTTGTCTTATTCAATAGTTATAGAGATTAAGGACCAGATTCCACATAGAGAAGATGTAGTTTCTCCTTAGAACATTTCAAATCATGGATGACAATGCTTTTCAACTGAGGGCATACTTCCCTAGAATAAGGCATAACAAAATTTGGGATTAGTGGGAGAAAGTAGAGTGTTGTTTGAAGTAGTTGTATAAAGTTACCATTGCTTTGATTTGGTTTTAGTAAAGATGTTTAATTCATATTGAATTTAAATCACATTAAAGAAGGTTTAATATGTGTATCAATAGAAAGCATGGGTTATAAATGTCCAGAGACTTTGATACAATGGGCCAGGCTGCACAGGTCCTCAAATTGTTTAGGGCCAATTCTACTTGTATAAAGTGAACTCCTACCTGCCTCAGAGGATGCAAAGAAGGGTCCTCTGGACTCTTACCGGGCTGTACAGGAAATTAGGGCTGTACTGTCAGGCATATCTGTGTGGACTGAGATAAAGTTCCTGTAGGTGAGAAACGAAGCCTTGTGGCATTTTGCCAAGAGAAGCTCATATTTCTGAGGACTCAGGGGTTTCACCTGCTTTGGCCTGTATCTGTTGGCTGGTTCCTCACAGTTTTATTGTTATACTCACCAGCATAACAGGAACAAAGAGGAGGGTTTTTTCTTATATTTCTTTCTAGCCGTGAGGGGGCTCTTAAGAGGTGATAATTAATTCTCCCTCTTCCCTCCACTTCTGAGTTCAGATTCAGTTCAGAAACATGGTCACACAAGTTAGAAAGATGGAAATAAAAATACTAGTTTTATTACTGATAAGGTTGCTTTGGGGAATGAAATTGAACGTGTGGGCAAAAACTGGTTTCTCTGACCATTTCCCCCACATCTGAATATTGCACTGGCTGCGCAAGGAAGAGTTTGGATCTGGAGAGCAGAGGCACATTTACCCAGAACCCCTGCCTTCCCTCTGCAACCCTGTCTTGGTTTGAGTTTCCACAGAGAACGAAGATTCTAATACAAGTAGTTTATTTATGAAAGAACACAGCAGATGAGCAAGGGATGTATGGTGTAAGGAAGGGGAGAGGGCCAATGATGTGTTAAGCCAACTCTCCTGGTGAGAGACTGTGTCTTAATTCCACAGGAAAACTTTGGGAAAGAATATAAAACTCATGCCTCATCATTATCCCTCCCAAGGGGTAAGGGAGCTGGGTGTTTGGTAATGGAGGAATTCTCCTAGGGTGTGCTAATTCTGTAAGTGCCTGGGCACAGGGGACTTCTGTGGTTTGAAAAAATTCCTCAGGTTCAAAGATGGAGATACTGGAAGGTGAAAGCCAACCAGAGCACACTGATGTGATAGAATGAAAGGGGTGTACATGGGCACGGATGATGGCGGTTACAAGACCCCATAAAGAGTTCAGAGGCAGATCAGTCTCCAGGCCTGCTTCTAGAAGACGGGCTGTGGGCTTCCAGGCTGACCCAATGCTTCCTGCAACGAGGAGCTGAAGCAGAGCAGTCTGAAAATATTTTGTAGGCAGGCAGATCCAAAGAGACAGGGAGAGAGAGAGAGACAGGGAGGAGGCTGGATCACTTAAGTCGTTCCATTTTCATTGAGAGGTTGGGAGGTGGCAGAGAGAGGGACTGCAGTTCCCTTTCCAGACTGTCCCCTCCAGGAGGGAGGAGCAGAGGTTGTACACCAGGAGCCAATGGAGGAACACGGAGAGAAGAAGAAAGCGGTACTACTGAGTAGTTCAGTGACGTGAAATGGAGAATTTGTCCTTAAAACATGATAATAATTGTTAACATCAACAACAGGGAAGGAATAAGCGTGCAAATCACAAAAGGCACCACCTTTTCGAAAAAGGTTTCCACGGTAAAGACACTGAGATCCTTGTCTACGCATTGGTCTTCTTTTTCCTTTTCTGACCAACTCTTCTTCCAATCACTTTTCCCTCTGTCTTTCTTCTCCTTTATTGTCATGATCATAAGCTCTGAACTGTCACAGGCTACATCCGATGGGCAGGGAGCAGGGCAGAGGGGACAAGGGGAAGTAAGATCTGACAATGGGACGTTTGCACTGCTGGTGAGGATAAGCAAGAGTGGCTTGTAAGAGGCAGCTAAGAGATCAGTAGCTGCGACAGTGATTGGAAAGGAGAGTGGCAGCCTGTGAATCAATCCACAGGTTATATGTGATGTACTTGTGTTCTTTATCCTTTTAATATAAGTAAATAAGCCAAATATTTAGGTGTATTGTTACTAATACCAGACCAGTCGATAAGACAGTAGGGAGGATAAGCTGCTGTAACAAAGTCACACAAAAATACAGTGGCTCAAACAAAATAAAAGTTTCTTTTTCTGTCATCTAACAGAACAGAGGCAGGTGGCCAATCCGGGATAGGCTGGCTGCTCTGTCCATGGTCCTGGGTTTCTCCTATCTCGGTACTTCATTCCTGGAGTGTGTTCCTGTCCGTGCTCTCAGAGCCGCTCACACCATCCCTTTCAGCTCATAAGAAAGAGAAAAGAGAGAAGTGGAAGTCGAGCAGCTTCCTTTGGAGAATGTGACCCGGAAGTTGAACACGGCACTTCTGCTCACAGCTCATTGGTCAGAATCTAGTCACATGACCCTACTGAACTGCAAGGGAGCTGGGAATTAGTGTCTGTTTGGATATCCATGTACCTTTCCAAAAGTGTGGCGGGGGGTGGGATTTTATGGCTAAAAGGAAGAATGAAGTAGAAAAGTAACTTGGGGACAATTAGAAAAAGCATGGTAAGTTAGTTGCAAAGATTTTTGGTGACTAATCTCATGAATTTATATGTCCTATATTAAAATAAAATGTATATTTTATTGTGTTATGGTCATTACACTTACCTTTAGGTTTGCTTACTCTAATATGCTGAATGTAAATTTAATTTTTAAGTGAACTTGATTGTAAGTACTGGGTTTATTTTACTTGAGCCTTATGACAACACAGTCTTAAGATTTTTTTTCTCTACCTATATATACTACAGATGTTACTGTCAATTTTACAGTTACCATGAGATTTTCCTTATTTTCTTTAGTGCAAAAGCTTACATTTACTTTCTAATAATTTCCGTTTTTATCATCTATTATTGATTTGAATGTAGCATGGCAAAGGGTAAGTAAATATTTTGATGTCTTCCAAAACAAAACTTAACGGTCTGAACTCAGATTGGTGTGAGTATCTTTGGATCATCCCTAAACTGGAGGCAAACCACCCTTGGTCTTCTTTATCGTGTAACTGGAAATCTGGTTTAATTTTATGAATTAGCATGCACCATGGAGTCTTGTACAGTTACTTTCACAGGGTAAATGCTCAATAAATATTGGTTGAATAATTAAACTGGGTTACTCAGAGCTCATTAGAAATGATAACTCCCTTGGAACAAAGGTGACCTGAATCAGTGTTAGGCCATCTTTTTCAGACAAAAGTACTTGGTATTTTTTGTTTGTTTAATAATGTGATTTATAGCCTATCTAATGTAAATAAATAATGTGTCAATAAATATAGAAAAAAACTATAGAAATTTCATTCATTGTAAGAAAAGATTTCTCCTTCCTTTAAATAGCATAAAAGAAGAGAAGCAACCAACACAGTGCCTGACGTAATAGATTCTCTGTAAATAGTAGTCACAATTAATTACCTTTTATGTTGTTCCTTAGGTCACAGGACAAAGAAGTAATAAGTTTTCCACCAATACAAAACAAATCATAGCTTTCTGGCAGTCATTCAATCATTCTCTATTTTAATAGGGATCAAATTCACTGTCACAACGTAGAGAAGAGAGTCCAATTTGGAAATGCAAGAAGAGCTCATTTGAGAAATACTCTGTCTACACAAACTTAGCATATGGAAAGATACAATAGTTACCGAACAGATCCCCAGATTTTACTTGTGAAATACCCCAGGGAACTCAGCAAGCTTTTACAGAACCTTCGAGCTGTGTGAGTTCAGAAGACCTTGCTGGAGAATATTTTTTATCCAACTGTCTCTCTGGCATATGTCCAGTGGTACTATATTGGGATATTCTGGAACCCCTGATAGGACACCAGAATGTTATAAAAGCAGCATGTGGTAAGTGACCCTGATTGATTGATATCAAAAATTCTTTCCTAATGAATTGGCAATGCTATTCCATTTTACCTCTCTCAAAAAAGAATCCCGCTCTTCAATTTCTTTTTTAGCCTGATTCTAAGTCATTTGACGTTAAATCTGTGGACTTTTATTATTCTCTCTTTCCTTACTTCCCAAACTTGATTGAGGCTGCAATTAATCTTAGTAATTTCTTTAAGCTGTATGACATGATGCCTTAGGCACATTGAGGACATCCATATTTAACTTTCAAGTTTCTTAACTTTCATAAAATTTGCTTGTGTTAAAATCCTCTTCCATCTTGCTTAAAATCAACTGACATTTCCCCAAAGGGTTCAAGATATTGGATACAAATTTTGGCATCTCAAAATTCCTCCTAAATATTAGAAAACACTAGCAGTGGGAAAGTTGTTTATTACATTTTCATATTTTGATAACTGATAATTAAGAAGTTAATTTTCTTTAAAAGCAGTCCTCAACAACATAGATCTACATCTATTTGTTTATAAGATAGTTTGTTATTCCATGCAGTAGAGGTAGTAGTTTTAATTTTTTTTTTTTTTTTTTTTTGCGGCACACGGGCCTCTCACTGCTGTGGCCTCTCCCATTGCGGAGCACAGGCTCCGGACGCGCAGGCTCAGCGGCCACGGCTCACGGGCCCAGCCGCTCCGCGGCATGTGGGATCCTCCCAGACCGGGGCACGAACCCGTGTCGCCTGCATCGGCAGGTGGACTCTCAACCACAGCGCCACCAGGGAAGCCCTAGTAGTTTTAATATTTTGAAATTAAGATGGAACTTCTAAATATATTTTAAAAAATTAAACATTTTATGTCAATTTTCCCATAAAAGTGGAAATAAACTGGCATAATGTTAATTCATTTGCCTAACAGCAGTGAGAGTGGTCAATTTTACTTTTCCAAAATGCTCATCTCACAAATATGAAATGCTAACATTTATTAATTTTGACTAGCAGGTACACTGGAGTTTGTTATATTATTCTTTGAAATAGTTTGTACTATTTTGTACATTGTATTTTTTCCTAAATAAGAGAAATCAATAGCTTTGCCCTAAATCTTTTGATTTTCTGGGAAATTAGGGAGTTGGGGTGCATCTTGATGAAAGAGAGATTTTGTCCATTTTGTTAGGTTAGATCGTAGTGGCCGGTGACAAGGTTGTATATTAGTGTAGCTAAGTGAACGGGGGTGAACTCAGTGTTAGTTCAATTAATGGGTGCAGAAACAGGCAATGAATTAGCGTGTGAATCAAGCAGAGTGCTTTCTGTACCAAAACAATATTTGAAGGTAATAGGTTGTCTGTCTAGAAAAGGCATAAATGTTCTCATTGACATATGACCCTCCTCAGCAAAGAAGAGTTTGTCGCCCCGATTTTAGTGCTTGCCCTTTGAACAGTACTTGTTTCTGCAAGTGCATATTTGTCATATGCCTAGTGTATATTTTTCAAACAGTGCTTTAAGTAGGATTCAAATAATAAGTAAAGGAACTTGAGTTGTCCTTAATGTTTTAGATGCTGTAGATGCGGCTTTTGAAAATGTAAGGTGGAACTAATTTTGGCCAAGGAGTGTGGTACTAAACTACCGTTTCTATTTAAACCCCTGCCTCCCCTCCACCCTGTGTATTTTTTAAGGTTTACTAATTATAATTAATTTTCCTTTTCGAAATTCACTTTTAAGAGAAGGCTCTGCTAGCTGGCTGCAAGAGCAAGCAGCAAGCCTAATCATGCGGGGCGGAGGAGGGAGAGGGTCAAATAGTGGGGCTGTGGCTGGGTGCTAGTGGTGGGGGACTTCGAGAGGGGAACCGGCGGAGAGACTGCAGTGACACTGCCCTCCCCGGGCGGGTGGAAGCATCTCACTGGTGACGGGTCTGAAAGCACGTGGCTACGTCATGGAAAGCCAGTCTTTTCAATGCAAACTTCAACCCCTCCTCCTCCCCCTAATGCCGGTAACTCACATCCAAGGCTGGGCGAGGAATCCGGAGGGGAGATTTTCCTCATGCTCACCGTTGTTGGAAACTGGGAGAGAGAGAGAGGAAGGCGGCAGGGGATCCGAGGCGCTCTCTACCTACTACCAGCCTGACCAGGGGAGGGGTCACCTAGATTTGCATCTTTTCTTCGTGGTGGTTGAGAACTGCAGGTTCAATCCGATCCCCCTGAGCACTGGCGCTTGATTATAAAAAAAAAAAAAATCGACACTGGGAGAAGGGAGGCTGTGTCTTCGGCTGTCAGACTCGGAGGTGGTATTGGTGTGTGTATGTGTGCTGGTGGTTTTTTTTTTTTTTTTTTTCTTTTTTCTTTCTTTCTTTCTTTCCTTTTTTTTTTTCCCTTTCCTTCTCTCCTAGGGACTACACAATGGCAGTCTTCTCTCAGTGAGATGAATCCTGCTTTGACTCCTGCAGACTCACCCAGCCTCATAGCGATCAACTAAAAGGCTATGGTTTTCTCTTTGGGGATCTTTTGTGCATTACTGTTCTCCCTGATTAGTTCTGGTCTCAGTTGGGATTTCTTTGCTTTTTTGTTTGGCTTCATGCTGAAAAAGGATTTTTTTGCCAACCCTTTGGTAATAATCCAGTGGTGATCAAGGGGATAAATCATTCACCCTGGCCGAAAAAAAACAATCTCTGAGAAGTCTCAAAGAAATATACCACGTGAGGGGAAAAAACTGGGAGAAGATCCGGAATATTATCGTTTTTCCTATGGTAAAACCGGTGCCCCTCTTCAGGAGAACTGATTTCAAATTATTATTATGCAACCACAAGGATCTCTTCTTTCTCAGGGTGTCTAAGCTGCTGGATTGCTTTTCGCCCAAATCAATGTGGTTTCTTTGGAACATTTTCAGCAAAGGAACGCATATGCTGCAGTGTCTTTGTGGCAAGAGTCTTAAGAAAAACAAGAACCCAACTGGTAAGCAAAACATGCATCATGTTATGTTTTTCCTCATAATAACCTGTCTGTTGCTCATTGAGCTAGATCTGCAGTTCGGCTATGCAGGAAGGCAGGGGAAACAGAGAAGGACCAGGACGGTGTTGTGTATAGAGGTGTTGCGTGGATAAACAAGTAACAGCTGGGTCGGCGTCTGTGAGCCCCAAATCATTACCAGCATCTCTTGGCTGTGACACAATCCATCACTAGGAGGGAGGAGGAAACTTTTTTTTTTCCTTTTCTTTTTTTGGAATGTATCTGGTTGACGATGTTTGGTGGAATATTGAAGGGTTTATGGCTTAAGGTTTGGCCCGAGGCAGTTGAAGCTTCGGTAGTTGCCAGGAGAAAGAACCACGAGCTCCCCTGACTCGTGCTGCAGGTCCGGGGACGTAGCTCGGTGCCGAGAACCTGCTCTAGACTTTCTGAGTAGCTTGCACAATATTCGCCACCCCATCACCTTCACCGAAGGAAAGAGGCCCCCTCCGTCGCGGCCCCGCTCCTCCGTCAGCCCCCGCCTCCCGCCCCCGTCTAGCTCCGCGTGCCGAAGTATGAACTCCTTCCCCCGTCTGCCTCCGACACTCCTGCTCTGGGAAAACTTGAGCAGGGCTCATGCCGGGAGGGAACCCCAGATGGAGCAGACAAGCCCGGTCTCTCTAGTATATGTAATTTAAACCTCCCTTTTAAAAAGCAGTGTCCTAGCCCGGCGTCTGGGTCCCCCGGGTGGGATGAGCCTGGCCCCGGGTCCCTGCTTCAGCCTCCTGGTGATCGTGCGCCCCCATTCCAAAAGGCTCCAACCGGGAAACTTGCAGTACATTACATAAGAAATGCAAATGCAGGTGATTCGGGGAGTCGGGTCCCCGGGATTCACTTCCCGCTATCTCAGTCTGAGGCATTTAGGGGCGGCCGCGGAGCTGTGGGCGAGCAACCTCGGGGAGGCCAGGCCGGAGGGCTGCGTGGCGGAGGCGGCGCACGGGCGAGGAGGCTGGGCGCAGCGGGTCCGGGAGCCGCGCGCGCCGGCGGCAGGGGGTGTGTGGTGTCCCCCGGTTCGCTTCAGGCCGGGGAGGGACCCGGGCTGGGTGTTCCATGTCTGGGGCCCTGTTGGGGGCGGGGCCCTGGCCGTCCTGCAGTGGCAGCCCGGGTGTCCGAGGCTCCTGACGCTGGCACTGCGGTGTAGTAGATCACGGCTCCTCGCGGGCGCCCTGACACCCCGAGCTCCACCAGGGGCCGCGCTGGCACCCGGAGCCCCAGCGGCCGGGCAGCAAGTGGCTGCCGCCTCCCTGCCTCCGAAGCTGCCTAATGCAGCCTAGTTGGGCGGCGCGCTCCCAGTGAGCTGCCGCCTGCGGGTGCCGGGGAGGAGGAGGAGGAGGAGGGGGGAAGGGGGAGGAGGAGGAGGGAGGGGAGGGGAGGGAGGAGGAAGGGGAGGAAAGAGGGGGAGGGAGGGAGGAGGAGGGGAGGGAGGAGGAGGAGGGAGGGGAGGGGAGGGGAGGGAAGAGGGGGAGGGAGGGGAAGGGGAGGGGAGGGGAGGAGGGGGAGGAGGTGTGGGTGGGCGGGGATGGAGGCGGTGGGTGTGGATGCTGAGCACCCCCTGCAGCCCCCTGTGCTGCGGCAGAAGGGAAAGTGCAAGTTCTGAGACCCTCCGGAAGGGCAGATGCTCGCGTGCTGGCGGACGCCTGGCAGTTGCCGTCAGCTGGGACCTTCGGATGGCTGTTGAGTCTGTGGGCGCGGTGCTGCAGCGGGCCCCGTGCCTCCGTCCTGGAGTTCTCATCCCTGGTTTCTAGCTCTCCCCGCTTTCTTCCCGTCCCCCTCTTCTTCCCCCCAACCCGACCCCCACCTCCTCCATCCCCGGTCCTTTGACCCTTCTCTCTCTTAACTTAGCGTTTAGCAGCTCTGAGATGATCCCACCATCCTGAGAGCTACCCAACGAGAAAGCAGTGTGGTCACCTTACCAACCACGTCTCCAGTTGGGCTGTCAGGTGTACCCTAACCCCGCATCAAGCCCAGCACTTGCTGATGCCTTGGTCATAGCTAGATCTGCAACACTACCATCTCAAGTTCACGCGAAGACCCTTTTGG
Source organism: Aethalodelphis obliquidens (assembly GCF_003676395.1). NCBI lineage: Eukaryota > Metazoa > Chordata > Mammalia > Artiodactyla > Delphinidae > Aethalodelphis > Aethalodelphis obliquidens. The sequence goes on from NW_020837959.1 coordinate 8,598,776, forward strand.
CAAGACTTCCTAAAGTGGGACAAGCCAAGGGCTGCGGTGGGGTTCCTCCCTCACACAGTAAAACTACTGGTTTTTGAAACCTTCTTGTGTTCTTCTTTGAAAAGATTTAGCTCCCTCTGAGACAGGACTACTAGAAAAGCATTTCTTTAGACTTGGCCATTTGTTTAGGGATCTTGAAGTCAGTCCCTCCATAGTACTGGAGAGTGGGCAATAATTCAGCATGGAACAGTAAGTTTCCTTACTGCCTTTGATAATGTCTTTTTTTTTGTAAACAGTTTTACTGGAAACACTAAGTTTCACCGATACACGATTCAAGATCTTTTTATTACACCTCCCCCACCCCACCCACTTTCATCTCTCTGGAATAAAGTAGATTTTTTTTTTTTTCCTTCCGAGGCATTTGGAAGGTGTCAAACAAATGACGACTTATTTTTAGAGCAATTTATTTTGCAGCTTATGAATGCTAAAGTACTCGGGGGTGAATTGATGGGTTAACTCAAACTCTGTCTAACAACGGCTCCAACTACTCCACTAGGATAGTTTAAGTCCTAGATTGCCAGGGGTGAGAATTCCAACCTTGGAGTTGGAGCATTTTGTAAATTATTTTTTAAATGGGACATTAATGTGTCACACTATGTATCTCACCTTCTAAAAGTTTTGCCGTTTGAGCTTAAACCATCCTGTGCCTAGCCATTCTCTTTCAGGATTGTAGTTGGTAAATTCCATTCTCCTTCTGCTATTAACATGAAGCCTAAAATCATTTGCAGGTTTTTGATCCCAAGATAGCAGTATAACTAAGAAGTTAATTGGGTAATTGAAATAAAACAAAGACTAAAATCCTCGTAACTGTTAAAACCAAAAAGAACAGATTGACTACTACCTATTACGTTATCTTAAATCTAAAACGAGGACAATTAACTGGTTTCAGACTAAGAAGCTTGTCAGAATACCTGCACGTACCAGTAGTAGGACCATGAATTTGGTGTAACGACTTCTTATTAGATGAATTTTTCTTCCCAATCTTTGTAAGTTATAAAATGATTTACTGATTATTCCCACTGCTTTAAGTTGTCAACAAGTACAGGCAGTTCGGTCAGGGGTTCCTGAAAGGAATTTCAGAGTACTGCTATATAATCAGGTTGGTGTAGAAATAAGCAAATGATAGAGTCATGAACTTAAGGGCAAAGTTACTCATCTACCCAAAAGTTCTTAATTCATGTTTAAATAAGAGGTGTTAATTAAGTAGGTTTTTTTTTCGTTGTTTCTATGTAAAAGTTAACTGGAAAAGAGCATGAAGAATATATTTGCACAATATATGCTTTTTAAAATAAATTGCAATAGCTTAGAAATCCTGGATAGAAAGTAAATTTACTGTCTTCATAAACATGTCCAATATCTCACAATACAACTATTATCAGAGAACACACACACACACACACACACACGTGCGCTTCATGTCCTACCTTCCCTTATTTTCCCAGTAGAGGAATAGCTATATGTTTATAATAGATGTTACCTTCTTCAACTGTCACTGCATGAGTTATGCAAGGTGACTGTATTTTAGGCAGATCATTAAATAGGGAATACTGAGTCCAACGCACTTACTTTGCCTGGAGGAGGGCTTGATATGTTTCTTTAAATTAGTACTGAGAGTTTGGACTGACCGACATGTGTCACAGGCCAGTTTGGGAAATAATCTAGGTCGCTGAAATCTGAGCAATGGCTGCTAAGGAAATAAATATGGTTGGAAAAAAGAAGTCCACAATAGGGGACTTCCCTGGTGGCGCAGTGGTTAAGATTCCGTGCTCCCAATGCAGGGGGCCAGGGTTGGGGAACTAGATCGCACATGCATGCCGCAACTAGGAGTTTGCATGCCACAACTAACTAAGGAGCCCGCCTACCACAACTAAGGCCCAGGGCAATCAAATAAATAAATAAATATTAAAAAAAAAAGTCCACACTAAAGATAAATATGAAGGTCGTATCATGGATGTCGCTTCAGATACATAATGTCCAACAGGCAAAGGAAGCCACAGACCCTCAAATATATACAGCTACTCACACATACAAACTTCCACGGCTTGATAGGATTTTGGAAAGCAGAGATTTTAAGAAAAATTGTAACCAGATGTAATTTTATTGGGTACCAGCGTTTGTGGCAAGGAGGGTACGAAGCGGATGCCCTAGACCTAGTTCTGCAGAGCACATTTAGAAAATCCCACAAACTCATGGCCCTGAGTGTTTCCTCTTTTGAACTGTCTCCGTCTCTGCCATGAAACTTTGAGATGAAACAAGCAGGGCTTGGTAGAATTCACTGTCACTTTCTATTTCCTACTTTTTTTGGGTGTCTTCCAGCCCTGCTTTTGCCTTTGACTAAGCTGTTTTAGGTGCCAAAAACATCTGGTGTGCCACTGTTACTCATTTAAATATATGTTATTCTTTTAAAGCTACTTGCTTTACATCTAGGGGCGGTCATGGCTTTGAGAAGTGAGAAAATAGGAAGAGGGAGAAGAAAAAGGAGTAAAGCATTTTTCACCCCTTCTCCTCTGCCTGCCGACTCATCTTGGGTTCCTGTAGAGCTGGGTGAGCTACAAATGGGCCATACATAACCTGTGCATTTCTAAACACTGAGCATATGTAAAATGGAGACATCAAATTCAGACTGCATGGCTGGAACACCAAACAGATGTAAGGTCCTTCTCTTTCTAGTATGCTTGCCTTCAGCGTGGGATTCCATGTAATATGAGTTGGCCTTGGATTCCATCTAGGAAGCTTCATTACTGAAGTAGCATAATGAGTTTTGCAGGCAGTAGCACTTCCTGAACCAAAGGATGACATGTTAGGTAGGCTTCCAAGTATTGATTTGTTGGGAGTGTCGACTGTTTTGTTTTATGTTTGTTTTAATTTATATCCAAGTTAACGAGTGTGAAATCCAATCAGTGATCATGTAAACTTGGTTTTAACAGTGGAGATCACTTTAGTTGTACCCATATCCAGCCTGTTCTCATCTTAGGCAGCCTCCCTGAGAACATCCGTTCAAATGATGCATTGCTTTCAGAAGGTGCTAAAGCTAATTCTATAGTTCATATTTCCTACGCGGAGCCACTCCTTTAAAAATGTTCAAACCCAGTCTTCCATGTTTTAGCAACACAAACACTGAGGACTTTTGTGAAGTGTTTTTATACATATTGTAACAAGGACAACCACCAAAGGTTTTGCTCCTTTGTACATTTTGGCATCATAACTCACTCAATTGACTCATAAGCTTTCTATAAATATGTAGATGTCTCAAAATGGAAGCATTTATTCAAGATAGTTTCTTACGGTTTATGGGGAAACAGTTGGGATGTTTGAACAGTATATTTGAAGCTCCTCTACTAAGTTTTAAATGAGACATTGCATCGTGTGTATATTCTTAATAAAACCTTTGAGCCCAACTTAGTACCACCTCCAGGAGGGACAGTGGGCCAGGGAAATACCAGCAGACACGTCTATCTGCCTGGTGCCATAGTCTGTGTGGTGTTTCTTAGGGTTTTAGATTGTGTACTGTGTACTACATTTAGTTATAAGAGTTGAACTTGAGCACAGAACGGCAGGGAATTGTCTGAGGGCGACTTCTCAGTTCCTCCATATGCCTCCAGAGATGCACTAACTTTTTTTTTTTTGCTATTCTGCTTTTGAAGGACCAAGTATGTCTTGATGTTCTCCCTGTGTATTTCTCTGGTTGGTACAAACTAATTTTCTGCTTTGGCCGGAAGTAAAAGGTAGGATGATGAAGGGAAGAGGAGTTGAAAGGAGGAATCCTTAGGGCTTTCCTAAACATGAAAGCAAAAATGGAGGCATAGCGCAGACATGTTTTACAGGGAACACTGACGTTTTTGTTTATCTAACCTACTAACACCATCGAAGAAAGTCACCTAACAATTGTTGAGCACTGTTGCCTTTATCGCTGTCCCCTGTCAAAAACTCAGGTTATGACAAGTCTCAGGTTTTCAATACATTTGTATTAAATGAACTAACGGTGAAAAATAGCGTTTTCTGAGAAAGTTAACTGTGGGACTGTAGCTGCCACTGTCATACAATTTACTTGGTGAAGTTCACTTAACGCCTACTCCTTTCCAGCAGTGCCAACCAAGAATTTGGCTTCTAAATGGTAAAACCAACAAGGAAAAACAGCTGTTAGTGGCCTTCTTTCTCTTCATGCTCCGCGCCAGCGCATCCTGAAACATGGTTTGCAAACATTCCCCTGGGCTCAGGCCTTCCTCAAACACACAAGCGCATTCACCCCTCCTGGCCCGCTCACCCTTTAAATAACAAGTGTTAGGACACCATTTGGTTCCCTCTGCCAGAGCCCCCCTTCATTTTCTTTTCTGATCTTTAATGTTCTCCAAAAGGAAGGCATTCCGAAAAACAGTGGAGTGAACTTGAATTGTTTCTCTCTTCCTGTCTGAACTCCTTTCTGTGAAGATGGTCACTGGGCCCATCCGATGTGGCACGTTTCCGTTCTAGAGTGGACAGCACCTAAACAGCCTCGAGTTTCACTTGCTTTGAAAGGAGGTGCCCCCTCCCTTCCTATTTTGTTCCTTTCCGTTTTAAAGCAGTCATCTGCAAACTTGGTGGCGCCCTGCTTTCCCAAAACCACACTCAGCTACTCAGCTTCCGCCCTCCGGAGCCACCGTCAAAGGCGGACGCACGACTGGGGCAGAGCCCCGCTCACCAGAGCAGCAAGCGGGACGTGGACTGTTTTCTGCTAGCCACGAGCCGGCCACCTCTGCGGCTCGGATCTGCTTCCAGGAGTCGGGCCCCTCGGGGATCTGGCCGGAGCCGGGCTCGGAGTCTGCCTAATGGAGCCCCGAAGAGAGGAGGCGCAAAGGCGACGCGTCGCCTTCCTCCGCTGTGACCCGCGGCCAGAACTCCTGGGACCGGCCAACCTGCGCTCCACGCCTCGGGGCGTCTGGGGCTCTGCGGCGCAATGCGGCGGAAGCGGCCCGTCCGAGCCGCCGTAGCGCGGGAGGTATCCGTTGCCACAGGGATGACCTCTGACCCTGGAGCGCCTCTGGCGGCTCGGAGGCCGGCGCAGCCGTTGCTATGGAAACCACGTGGCCGGAAGCCGCGGGGTGGGCGAGACGGGGTGCGCGGGCCGCGCCGGGTGTTGACGCGGCGCACCTTGGCGGGCACCGGGCCGGCGACCTCGCGCGCGCCTCAGTGCGTGCCCGGGCTGAAGGGCGAAGGAAGAGTTTGGTTCCAGCCCACAGGTGGCCGCCTCCCCGCGACGCACTGCAGGGTTTAGAGGAAAAGGGACGGGGCGGTAGGAAGGAGCTAGGTAGGTGGCGGATGCGCCCAAGTTCCGGACTGGGAGAGCATGAGTCCAGCCCGCACTAGCTACTGGGAGGCCGAGGAGGGCTCCTGAAATTCTCTGGGCCTCAGTTTCTTCGACTGCAGTGCAAGGGCATTGATTAGAATAATCTCAGGTCGGCCCCCGCTCTCATGTTCCAAGCGTCTCGTAACTTTCCACCCGATCTGGATTCTGAATGAACTTCTCCCTCTTCCCTGTACCTCTCCTGGACTGTGTTGAGTATATTTAAGTTGTAGTTTAAACCCGAGGCTATCGGAGATGGAAAGCCAGCTGCGGGCTCATGACCGACCTTGCAGAGGTGTGGCAACTCCTTGCCGGTGCAGAGGTGACTTTTCCAAGAGCCGGTTTTGAGTGGTAGGGAAAGCACAGTACACAGCTTTGAGCCCTGGAAGAAGACACGCGTTGTATTTTACTGGTGACACCACCAAGAGCTCTTGATGCATTTTACAGAGTTGTGTGGTTGGTGCTGAAACAGATGGCATTCTTTTGTATCTGTTGTATTCCCCAGATGTCTTTTCCTGCAGTCTCAACATTTTTTGGAGAGGACTCGACCTACCTTGGCTTGTTTTTCCTTCTGTTATCTTGGACTGTTGGGAAGAATCACAAGCATTTTCACATCTGAAAACCCACACACACAACTTCACTGTATATTTAGAAGTTGAAAAAGACTATTTTGAGGGTATGATAAGGCAAGCTCACTAGTTTATAAAAGAACAGCTAGATCCAAATTGTGTTTCGGCGGATGGAGTAGGTTAAGGTTACCTGCTCAGATGGCTTTACACTTTTTAAAGACATTTTGTTGGCCTAGTTTCCAAATAGTCTTTTAACCTTTTTTTGTTCCCCTTATGATAAGAATTACCTCCCTGAAGTTTGCTTTTCGAAGAACTGGCCATCAGTTTCTCAAGAAGACTGGGTAGAATATTCACATCTCAAGGCACAGGGAAAGAAAGTAAGTGCCTCCAGGAAGGACTTTTGTTTCCTAAACCCAGAATTTTATAGTATGTGCCAGCATAGGGGAGGTTTTGGGATTGGTATAAAGGATAGATGGGCTTTGAATTGCTTCAGTAGCTGCATTTGTGTTCTTACAAAGACTCAGTTCCCGAGACAGGGATAGTTGTTTTTAATTCTTCAAAGAATTGAGTTGCAACCTTTATGACATCAAAGGGCTGATCACCCATCCAACTACATTATCTTCTGTTTGCATCTTTAGATCTGGGAGAAGGTCTTCAACAAATATGGAAATAAAAAGATTTCTGTGTTCTAGATTTAGAGCTTTTTGTTTTGGAAGGTCTTTCCTTCTGGGTATACATAGTTTCACTTAGGTTAGGGGAGGAGGCCTCAAAAAACGTTCCTTTCAGGCTCTGAATATCAGCTTCCAGTCTGGCCAACTTCTCACAGTAGAGCTACTTAAAAAAAAAGTGTTTTTTGTTTTCAAATATCTTGTCAGGTTTCAGCTGAGACAAACAGTAAATATTCCTGGCAGTACTGGACAACCTGTTGGACTCAAGAGGTGTCCCCAAAGAATGGGCAAAAGATCCTACCCTCCCAAGATGCAGAGCCACATCCAAAGGTAGCCAAAGAAAGACTTAGTTCCCCTGAGCACTGCCAACGATCAGTAGGACACTAGCTGCAAGTGGAGTGCAATCCACACTTCTGTCCGGCCGTATTTTGAGGGCCCTCAGCCTGACGGTTCCCAGGCCAAGTTCTCAAGACCCAAAATGAGACAAGCAAGAAGGCAATAGCTGTCCCTGGGAGAGAAAGGATCCACAACCAGTGCATCTTGGAAAGGAAGGAACAGCGTGAGATTTTCCCTTCCTCTCTCAACTGGGCACTACAGACAGAGATGCAGGAGAGCTGACTCTGGTAAGAATTCTCTGGCATCTGCCAGTTTTCTTAGGCTCCAGAGCAAGTGGGGTTTAAAGTAGAGTGTAGCTCTGGCATCTACCTGAATTTGGCAAGGTTTTTCACTAATTTTAACTTGAGTTTCCTATTGACTGCTTAAGAGAATAACTGGTAGTGGTTTACTGGTTTCCTGGAGAATCCCTTGGAGTCCCATGAACTCTGAGAGGGGCGCATTTGGGGGCCACCCTTCAAAGGTAGGTGTGGGCGCATCTGTACTGTCACTAATTTGTTTATGGTCTTGTAGTTTCTTCAGAGTGGAAGGGCAATTCAGATAGAGGACGAACAGACTGTGAGCACTGTGATGGCGGATAGCGGGAGTAGTAGAAGTCACTACTTAGTGTCTTCTGTTTTAGGTGCCTCTTGTGTCCTTAATTTTTCATTAGCCATTTGCAGTGAATCTTTCAGTAAAGCTGTTTTGGAATCTTGAAGCCTTTTGGTCAGCTTTACCCTTTAGATAATCATTATGGCAACAGTGTGGAAAATACCTTTGCGTGGAGCGGGATTGAAGGTAAGAAAGGCCACAGAGGAGGTGGTAAGGTCAAAAATAAGGCAGTGACAGTGGCTGGAGAGGAAGTGGAGTCCCTCTATCTCAGTGGCCACTTTGAATTTGGGAAGGGAAAAGAGGGAGGTGTCTAGGATGTTCTGACCACAGGTGTTTGATTTGGACCGTTCCTTTTTTTTTTTTTTTTTTTTTTAATGCGTGGACCGTTCCTTTTGATGCCGCCGAGCCACTGACCATTTGCCAGTAGACCACTCCTGTCTCCTCAAAGCACAGAGCAAAAACCTGACTCTCTCCAGACTGTTTGTATTCGAGGGGCTTTGGCAACTTTTAATAGCAAGTAGAAAACTTTGACAAGTTTCTCCTTCTAGATCATAATTTAAATAGGCAGTTCTAGGAGAATTGCTCTGGGATAAACGGTTTGTTTTGACTCCAAAGCTGAAAGTCCTTAGGGATAAAAAAAAAATGCCTTACAATAAAGATAAGTCCAAGGTTTTTTTGTTTTTTGTTTTAAATGATATACAGTTCTTTGTTGATAGTCAGTGATTTGTGTGCAATACTTTGTTCCATTTGAGGAGTCAAATAATACAATTAAAAGCCAATTTTTCAGATTATTCAGGTCTGGCAAGAAAAGAGAAGGAAGTGTGAACTTTATTGAAATTACGTATGTAAGTTTGTGCACCTGCTTCTTGGGTAGCAATGAATGTAGTTGTAATTAAAATGCCTTTTTCCCCCTGTAACATTTTGTTGTCTGCACAATTACAGTGGATCACTGAAGTGTGTGGTAGCTAGCCTCTTCTGTAATGCTGCCTCTTACTTAGATAAAGTGTAGTTTGGGACGGATTGAAATCTCTATTCTTTCCACTTCCTGTGTGGAGCACGTGGCATACTACTGTCGTACTTTAAAAAAAGAAGAAATGTGAAAATAAGAAGGCTCAAAGACTAAAACATTGTAGGGTTTCTGTTTTTTTCTTAAACAGCCACTTATTTCAGAGTCTGAAACTCATGTTTTTTGGTTGTTTCTGTTGTACCGCAGGTGTTATTGCTTGTAAGCAAAGAAAGGGCTCTGTTTGCTAGGAGACCTGAGTCACTTTCCGAATTAAACACGCAGCAGTTACCATCATTCTGCCGCAACATTTTCTTAATTATTTTTTCTTTTACATTTAAACTTTCTACTCATATGCCAATTAAGTGACATAAAATTCCTCATACATTAGATATATAATAATAGATATAAAATATTGGAAATATGTTTTAATAGAATGGATACTAAATGTTAGAAATATTTTAATGGTACAGTAACAAATTAAAAAATAAATTTGAAAAATATAGAAATTTAGGGGATCATGATTGTTTATTATTTATTTTATCTTTCCTAATTATATTTCCTTTTAAAATCTTGGGAATCATCTTAAAGAACACAGTGCTCAGGTGGTTCTGGTCCATCTGTGGCACACGTGCCTTTTCATGGGAACGTGAACCCCTGATGTGCGCGCTGAAGTTGGGAGTGTGGCCTGATCTGCAGAGCTGTGGAGTCCTGCTTCTCTGTTTTCCATCACTGAGGATTGCCCCCCTTTGTCCCGCTCTCCTTGTATTTGTACTGTCATACTCGAGATTTTGTCCTTTCACATCTTTCCTTTAGTTGTGTCTTTTGAAAGGTTTGTCATCAATTTAACTCTTCAGGCAAGGCTGGGATTAGTATTCAATTGGCTTTTCAACTTTTACATGTATTACATTAGGGGAAAAAGGCAAAAAATTCTAACAATACAGTTGTCAGACAGTAAATGAGACACATCTGTGTGAACTAGAGACACCCAAAGCAGCATTTATTTGACTCTTTCTGTGCTTCAGATAACATGTTAAAAACACTGTGATGTGGATCTATTGCTTTAATAGGTTATATAATTAAATAATTTGGGGATATTATTATAATTATTCTACCTTATAGTCCCACTAATGAATGCCTTTAAACTTACTAGATTTTGAAAGACTTATTACTCTTCTACTTGAACAGAAATATCCTGAATTATTCTGAATCCTGTATTAGTATTTATGCTCTAAGTAATAATAAAAAACTAGCTTTATAGGATGCTTTCTATGTACTAGATACTTTATCTATATTACCTAATTTAGACCTCAAAAACCATATGTAGGAACTTTTCTTATATTTATCTGAAAAAGAATGACGCCCAGGCGTGAAGAAGTTAAGGAATTTGCCTGATGGCACCCAGCCAGTGGTTGGAACCCAAGCAGTCTTCCTCCAGAGACATCCTCTTAAATTCCTGTATTGCAGCTACCGCCCTAAAGACTGTGTTCAAAGCGTATATGTGAAAGTGGCTGGTGTTGTCTCAGTGTTTCTGTGAATCATTATATCCTGAAACTAAAGGGGAATGCAACATATTCAGTGTTTGCAACATGTTCAGATATTTAGAATTTGTAATGCTTTTTTATTGAGCGTAATTTACATACATTAAAATGCACAGCTCTTAACTGTAGAGTTTGATGTCTTTTGACTATTGTGTGTATCCTTGTGCCAGACACCCCATTTAAGATATAGAATATTCTCATCACCCAGAAACCTCATTCTCAGTTCGATTCAGTTCCCACCCGTGCCTTCTGTGAGAGGCAGCCACCGTTCTGCTCTCTGACTTTACCTTAGCCTGTACTAGAGCCTCAGATCATCAGATCCTGGAGTCCTCATGCCCTTGAGTTTGCTCTTTTCACTCCACACGTTGTTTTTGAGATCCACCTATACCATCGCACGTGAGATGTGTAGACTTCCATGCGGTAACTTCTGTTGTCTTTTGTAAACTAGAAACTCCTAATTGAACACACCCACTTTTAGTTAACATCCAAAAGTTGCCCGAAACTACAAACGGTTCGCAAGCCTACCTGGCCCAGTTACAGAGATGCTGGCTGAGGACGGAGGCTCCTGGGTCAGAGATAAAGGACAGTATCACTCAGGGCACAACAGGCGCCCCGTTCTTGTTTCCCTTGTCCTAACATCTCCCAGGGGCAGTGCTGAGTAGCCGAGGTGGATGCCTGCACACAGTGGATTTGTGTCACAGCTGAGGACCTCTGAGTTTAGGAAATCCCCCTTCTTTTTTAAGGAATGTCTTTCAAAAGTGCCCAACCTTTGCCCAGCAGGGAGCCATGGTCTTTATTATCCTGGGGTGGGGGGAATCGCCCTCTAACCTGGAAGCACTATCTTTAGAGTGCAAGGTTGTCTGCAATGCAGATATCCTCGTGAAGATAGTCTGAGTCAAAAGCTCTTAGGAGACAGAGCAGAAATCCCATGCATAAGTTGTTCTTTAAATCTGTTTCTGCACAGCAACCTTTTCTTCCCTTTCTGGTTTCTTCAGGACTGTCATTCTTGTTGTTCCAAAGATGCACTTAACATAGAGAAAAATTTATTTGGAAATTATCTAGAAAATGATCCTGAGGTTTTGAGAAGACAGACAATATACACAATCTATACAATAAACCTATTAGTATTTATTAAATAACTATTTGTGGTAAGTTCCATGTTAGTTACTGGGAGAGATTTAAAACATTCCATAAGGATTTGGTCTCTGGCCCCAAAGTACTTAAGTTCAGTGTACAGAGAACACCAGTAATGAGAGAGTCTTGAACGATGGACGGCCACGGGGTGTCTGTAGGAGACCCATCAAAGATGAGCCGGGAAGAAAGGGAAATCTTGTCGAGAAGTGTGACCTGAGCTGACTTTTGAAAGCGTGTTTCATTTGGCAGGAGAGATAAGTATATTCTTGAAAACGGGAGCAATGTGAGTGAAAGTCAAGGGCTGAAAGGTTCATGGTTGGGGATTTGGGGAATGTTAATGGAATCTTATGTTGGGGTATTAGAGGAATCATAATTTGGAGTCCAAAAGCCTGGAAGAGGAGTTAGACTGGATGTGGTAGAAATTAGTGAACTAGAGAATGTTTCTGGAGTGGGAAGACGGAACAACTTTGTTTGTAGCACCTAAGGTACTTGGGGCAGCAGTTAATTTCCCAGTAAGATGATGTTTTCTAGTGAAACATCGCTGGCCTGAAAATGTCACAGGCTCTTTGGCTACAGGGAAATTTCCAGCAATTTGAACCACAATTTCTTACACGGGAATCCTGATAAACTGCTCTGGCGCTAGCAGCAGATCTATGTTTGAGTAACCCTTGATGACCGCTGCTTAGTGGAGAGATGCATTAAGGAACAATTTGCTAAAAGCACAACTTTTGGAAATGGATTTTGATTTTCTGCTCCTTTCTGTTATCAAATTTGAATTGTGTTTTAGAGGGTCAGTATCTATTTCTCGGTTATCTTAACACTTAAGAATGCCACACAATTTATAAAATAATATTTTAAGGAATATCACTTGTTAAAACGAGAGCACTAATTCAATCCTCAATGGCCATTTAAACCTTACAAATACATAACTAGTAATGCTTTGTAAGCAGCAGTTTCAATTTTTTTGATTTAGAACTGGGATCCTTGTTAGAGATCCTAGTTTATAAGTTTATAAAATGCACATTTGTAGGGTCACAAGCATAATTCATACAAGTAAGGGAAGGGATTCATTTTAGGTGGTGATAACAGTTGTAGACACCCTGTGCTGGGAGCAAATTAGCAGCATAAACCTGAATTCTGTCATTTCGGTGGGTAGTGAGTGAGTGATTTAACAATTTTTTTTTTTGGGTGCCAATTAGTGTAAAGGCAATAGCTGCACAATGCAAAAGGTCTGAATGCTACAGAGTTAAGTAAAGGGTCTGAATGTTGTTGCATTAACATTGTTTTGAATAAAGAATTAAAATGTGCATCTAAAGATGCCACAGTCCAAGTTGCGTCCTACGGATTGCCACAGCTATACATACACTTGCTTACTCAGTGTTCTGGTGCCCGCTAATATTTGTGAGAACCTTCAGGAAAGGAAAGTAGGGTCATTCAACTCGCTCAGTGCATCATAATCTTACTCTCTTATTTTTATTACTCAAAGCAGGAGGAGTTACCTCTGTGAATCTTGGTAACAGTTTTTTGCCTAACTATGCTTTCGCTTTCTCTGTTACAATTTTAACATAAGACGGATCTTTGACCCTTTCTTTCTTGTATTCTTTTAAATTTATAATTGGTAGAAATACTTTTAAATATTATTGTGTATATATATATATATTTTCGTGATGTCTGATCTTATTTATTTGTTACTCTTAGAATATCTCATTTTTGACTGGACTCAGAAGTAGAAGCTCTCAGAGAGGACAGCCTCCGTCTCTTGGCAATCTGTTTCTGGCGTTTTTCTTTGTCCTCCTTCATTCTCTTGGCCAAAAGTTTAGCATATTCTGCAGCCTCTTTATTTTTCTTAGTACGCTGTTACTTCAGAGCAATACGCCAACGTTTGCGTTGCAGAACACGTGGAATAACAAGACGCTGAATCTTGGGTACTTTGGTCCTAGGTTTCTTACGTTCTTTGTTTAGGGGCTTTCTCACAACATACTGGCAGACATCATCTTCTTTAGAGAGACTGAAAACTTTGTGGATTCTGCTACCTCTTTTGGGCCCCAGGCGACGAGGCACAGTAATATTCGTGAGTCCAGGAATATACTTCTCCCCTTTTTTTATGATGACCAGATTGAGAATGCTCAGATTGGCCTCCACAATGCAACCCTGTACAGATTTGCGCTTTCTTTCTCCAGTCCTCCTTGGTCTGTAACAGGAATGCCCCTTACTCAGTAGCAGGCGGACTCATCCATGGGTCAAGACACCCTGCTTCATGGGGAAACGCTGTTTGTCACTTCCACCACTGATTTGGACCACATAACCCTTCCATTCTTCACCCAGAGCGTCGGCAGCAACTTCTGTGGCCACACGCTTCTCATAAAAGGTACGAATGAAGGTTTCTTCTTTGTTCATGCCAACATACACCTCCCATTTCATTACACAGAAACTTCACTCATTTTCCAGTTACTTGAACTGAAAAACACCCTAGGGTCCATGTGTGTAGGTTATCACCAGCACAATTTTCTATACCAAAAATAATGAAATCATAGTAAGGAATAAGAAAAGAAAAAATTCTATTTCCTTAGAATAAGGAAAGCTACCACAAATACATTCTTACTTTAAAGGTCATGGCCAAGCCCTGCTGCAGCCTCACGGGCCGTAATGAGCACCAACAAATGGTACGGTTCAGTGTGTCTGTGATGGTGTCTACTTCTGAGACCACCACTTGTGCATTGCATCTCTTGGAACAGTGCTGCACCTACCTGACCACATCAACCAATGTTAAGTGTAACTAGCACCATCCTTGTTAGAGGTCAGGTCAAACATGAAGAAACAATAGCCCAGGAAAAGGCCTTTAGTGTGGCAGGTTCATGAGTTAGAAATAACCCTAGGTACACATAATGATTCTACTGTTGTCTCTCTGGTCACAGCAGGGGCCTAGATACAGTCCAAGGAAGGAAGTCTCTTCCTCTGTGTTAAGCACTGAGCCCCACGGGGTCTATCAGGGAAACCTTTCTGCTGTGTCAGTTCCTTTTATCAAGTGATGTAAAACTTGGGAACTAGTCTCAATAAATGCCATTAGATTAAAAAAAAGAAGTAAAATTAGATGCTGAGATCTGCAGCATAGGATGGAATGGCTGAACAGTAAGGTATGTCTACTTCCTATATCAGGCTTATTAGTCAGGCACCTTGGCGTTGGACATTATGGATTGGTACAGTCTAACTAGCACTTTAAACTTCTCTCAAATAAGTAGGCCATTCAGGTAACTTAGAAGTTAGTTTTGTTACCTCCAAATATATGGTATCTTAATCTTTCTAGGGGGAGTAGAGGGGATTTGGAAGGTTAGATAAAGGTGGAAGAGTTGCTGGGGATGGTCGGTCCTGGAGCTAAGGAAGGAATATTGATAGAGATGGACGGAATAAACTCATCCACCCTCCTTCCCCTTTTCTGTCCCATTTCGTTTTCCCTTTGCCACTGCCAGTTAGGTCAGGAGATTCTGATTGTTGGACCAAATGAGGGACGGATTTGGGCTGGAGTATTCCAAATAGAATGAAGAGTCCATAGCGGTCCTTAGATAGCATTTCATGGTAAATGGGGTACATTTTTTTTTTAAACATCTTTATTGGAGTATAATTGCTTTACAATGGTAGGTTAGTTTCCGCTTTATTTTATTTATTTATTTATTAAAAAAATTTTTTTTTGTGGTATGCAGGCCTCTCACTGTTGTGGCCTCTCCCATTGCAGAGCACAGGCTCTGGACGCACAGGCCCAGCGGCCATGGCTCATGGGTCCAGCTGCTCCGCGGCATGTGGGATCTTCCCGGACCAGGGCGCGAACCCATGTCCCCTGCACCGGCAGGCGGACTCTCAACCACTACACCACCAGGGAAGCCCAGTTTCCGCTTTATAACAAAGTGAATCAGCTATAGGTGTACATATATCCCCATATCTCCTCCCTCCTGTGTCTCCCTCCCACCCTCCCTGTCCCACCCCTCTAGGTGGTAACAGGGAGCTGATCTCCCTGTGCTATGTGGCTGCTTCCCACTAGCTATCTATTTTACATTTGGTAGTTTATATATGTCCATGTCACTCTCTCACTTCGTCCCAGCTTACCCTTCCCCCTCCCCATGTCCTCAAGTCCATTCTCTACGTCTGTATCTTTATTCCTGTCCTGCCCCTAGATTTCTCAGAACCATTTTTTTTTTTTTTAGATTCCATATATATGTGTTAGCATACGGTATTTGTTTTTCTCTTTCTGACTTACTTCACCCTTTATGACAGACTCTATGGGTACATTTTTAAGTTGAAAAATACAGTGAAGGTAGCAACAACTGTAAAATAGGTTATGACTGGAAATTGGTTTATTTTCCCACAAAACCGACTAGCAATACCCTTGGGGTCTTTGTGCATTTATTGTACTTTTAAATTTGTTTACTTGGCTCTCAATGGGCATACTTATCTTTTTTTTTTTTTGTAAATTTATTTATTTTTAATTTTTGGCTGCATTGGGTCTTCGTTGCTGCACATGGGCTTTCTCTAGTTGCAGCAAGCAGGGGCTACTCTTTGTTGCGGTGCGCGGACTTCTCTTTGCAGTGGCTTCTCTTGTTGCAGAACACAGGCTCGAGGTGCGCGGGCTTCAGTAGTTGTGGTGAGTGGGCTCAGTAGTTGTGGCTTGCGGGCTCTAGAGCGCCAGCTCAGTACTTTTGGTGCTCGGGCTTAGTTGCCCCGTGGCATGTGGTATCTTCCCGGACCAGGGCTTGAACCCGTGTTCCCTGCATTGGCAGGTGGATTCTTAACCACTGTGCCACCAGGGAAGTCCCTGGGTATACTTATTTAATGAATAATGCCTACTTTTACTGTAGTTTAGCCTATAAGTGCTTAAAAAAATTAATGCCCTCATAAAACTTATAAGCACTTTAAGGAAATTAATACCATTGTGAAAATAAAACACTATTTATAGATATAGGGAATGAGCAATTTTTATATATTTATCTCTGATTAAAATATTGCTCTGACTCTTCTTACCTATGTTTATCTATGTTGAAAGCATGGGCATTTCATTAATATACTGACAATATGATACTATATTTACATATAATTTGTTTGCTTAGCTGTAATGTTAATGCCATGAAGCTCAGAATTCACTGTGTATACATTTTACTTTTATTGATATTTAAATTTACTCTGGTTCACCTCTTAAATATCTCATGCAAAACCTAAACATTCCTTGATATGAATGTCATCTAAAGTTGTAAGAGAACAGCCCCTCCTGTTATATCTTACTGTGCTTTGTTAAAAAAAAAAAATCACCCTATTCTCCAGTAAAGTCCTGTCACTGTAAATGTGCAGAGGCTTTCCTACAGCAGGTGGACTTTCTCAGGGCCGATCATACATGGAAAGGTTCACTCAGACATGAACTTGAACCATGAAAGTGGGAGTTAACTGTATAGGAAAAGAAACTTCATGCTCTCCGTAATACTTCTCTTGGGTTTGGATATTAGGTTGCTAGATGTAATTAGGCATTTTTGGCAGGTTGGATGCTGAGTAGGGAGGCATCCATGTACTGAACTCCAAGCTGAAAACAGGTAAACTGTATGCTAGATTATCCAGTTCCATGATATTCTGTGTTGATTTCCTTTGTGTGATATCCAAATATTTAATTACCTTACATTTAAGTATTGCAGCCCTGCCTTGGCTGTGCACTAGATAAGAGAAGGGCCGTTCACCTTTACTTGAACCAGAGTATTAAACTCAGAGCAGTGTCAATATTCCCTCTCTTGTAGCCGTCATTAGTGAGATACCCAAAGGGGAGATGCAGCTCAGGAGACATGGCTAAGGCTCTAAAAGGCCTGGCTTGAAAACTTTGGAAGATCTCGGTTTTATTATCTTAAGGGATATAATAAGTTTTTCCTTCAAAGCTAAATTTCTTGTTTTCTGATATCAAAAAATGTTTTATTTTTAATTACATTGCCAGGGAAGAGTGCAGTTATGAGCTGGTTTTTACTTCACCTTCCTAACTTGTTTATTTGCACCCCCAAATTTTAAGAACAGGTGGAATTGTTAACAGCATGTTAGCATGCTGGCGTTCTTTTGCCTTAATCTATATGCACATTTAACATCCAGAAACATATAGTAAATTTTTGCCCATTGATTTCTCTGTGCATGTGTGTGTGTGTGCATATGCATATGTGTGTATATATCTCCACATTATGTAGGTGTACAAGTGATATACAGATGAATCAAACATAGGCATATCTCTTTGCTATTTCCTTATTCTGTGGTGTGAAACATACTTCCAGATGCCTCATGGGTTTGCTGAATGAGTGCGTTCAGAATAAGTTTGATTTACTTGAAAATAATACTTTTCTTAATGTTCTTAATTTTTTTTTTTTAAATTTATTTATTTTTGGCTGTGTTGGGTCTTTGTTTCTGTGTGAGGGCTTTCTCCAGTTGCGGAGAGCGGGGGCCATTCTTCATCGCCATGCGCAGGCCTCTTACTGTCGTGGCCTCTCTTGTTGCCGACCACAGGCTCCAGACGCGCAGGCTCAGTAGTTGTGGCTCACGGGCCTAGTTGCTCCGTGGCATGTGGGATCTTCCCAGACCAGGACTCAAACCCATGTCTCCTGCATTAGCAGGCGGATTCTCAACCACTGCGCCACCAGGGAAGCCCAATGTTCTTAATTTAGATATCTCCAATCTAAACTGGGGAGTAGAGCTCTGAGTACAAATAACCACTTTAATAGAGGTTTTTGATGATATTATTATAGTGTTAAAAAATGAAACATTTAAAAATCTGGATTTTGATTTGCCTGGGTATTTCCCTTTAATAGGAAGCATAGAAAAACCTCAGATTTTTATATCCTCCTCCATATTATAGAAGGACCTTCTGGTACAAGTCCAAGTCAGATGATTTTATCTTCTTTTGGCTTGTGCTGGCCAAGGTGTCCCCAGCCCTATTGATTGAGATGGCTAGTTCTGTGACCCCTGTCTAAAGACTACTCAGTGCCTCTGTGTTCTTACTGTCTTTCTTTGACAACTACTGTTAGATAGGTGTATATCTTGAAACTAATTTTGGTTGCTGTTATGTATTTTTTTTACTGACAAGGGCAGCAGTGTGTGTGCGAACTTTGGAGTTAGATAAAGATTGGAAGTGTAGCTGTAATTTCTCTGTACCTCAGAGTTGTTTTTGTTTGTTGGCTTATTTTGATTTTGGTAGTAGAGGGAGAATTCTTCCCTTGTGTGTTTGTAGTGACTAAAGGAGAATATATAAATAAAGCACCTAACAAAATACCTACCACATGGACATTGATTTATTTATCAGTTCCTTCCACCCCATTTCCTTTTCAGAAACAATTTTAGTTTCTTTCCTACATTTTCCAGTGGGTGACCTATGCTAAAATTATTATTTTTTGTTAATTAATATAATATTTTAAAGTTTTACCTATAGTTAATACTATAGGATACGTAAATGAATTCTTAAAAAGTGTCCAAGTGAAGGTTGAACGAAGACAGATTCAGAGGCCCAGTGGGATCTGTGTTCTCGCTGAGCCTTCTTTTGTACACTATGGGCCTAACCAGGTCTTTACTCACAAGCCTTCAGGGCCTAAAGGAGCCTGGAACATTTTGTGTTTTGCCCAGAGTGGGACTGGCTGCAAACAGACAGTTTTGGAGTTCATATATTTTTCTTGAGCTAAAGAACATTGTCAAATATCTGTGATAGAATATTTCAGTATCTGCCTTTCCTGTGTATCTTACAGAGTTGAGTCTTAGTCATCTGTATATACCAAAATGAGTATTTTAAAATATTTTATATGCTTTTCTAATATGTATAGTTTATTTTTTTATTATCTTCCTTAATTGCTTATACCTAACAATAATTACCTCAAAAATTTTGAGTTAAATTTTATGGGTTGTTCCCATCCTCTGAGGCTTTTTACCTTAGTTATAAATTAATGAAACATAGGTTAAAGCAACCTTTCCTATCATTGTTCTGCTAAGAGTCACTGCCCAACTTTTTTTTTTAACTTCTTTGGATTTAAGAATCTCATTTGTAGTTTTGAGCTCTTTCTTTTGCTCCTGAGCTTTCATTTCATTTCACTACCCATCCCCCCACCATTGTGTATTTAAGTCTTACTTTTGCTACTGGACATGCTGCTTATACCCTGAAAACTATAAATAGCTTATCCTGCCAATTTTGTATTATCTGTGAAAATTGTAGCCCCTTTCTTTGTTCCTACCTGAATACTTTAGGCTCTGTCATTCATTTATTTTCTTTAGGAGTAAAAATAACCTAATATTTAAAGTCTAGCTTGAATTTGCCTCTTTCAGGGGCCTTGTAGGAAGTGCTCTGCTTGTAAATGAGAATCCCGTCTTGGTTGGGAGAGAGGTTGGACCCCATGAGCACACTTCCCACTTCAGGACTCAGGTGACGGGGTCTGTTTCTAAGACCTGGAGCCACTGGGCTTGTGATGGCTACTTATTACTTGGAAGTGACAACAAAGAACAGACTTCTCTTTTTCTTAGGAATACCACTGGACAACACAAAATTTCAACGTGCTGGGAAAATATAGTTTAGAGAACCTAGCAAGTGAAAATGACCTGATTCAAAATGTCCATCAACTACTAATTATTTAACTGGTTTCCCATTGAATATTTAATATGATACCAGGAGCAGTGAAGTTTCACTAAAAGTTACTTTGTGCTTCCTTTAGTATTTACTTACTTTATTTATTTAGAATTATATAGTAATGGGAGTTCTTTCCAGAAGAGGCTGTGCAGGAGGAAAATACATCTTTAAGAGCACTGTAGACTGTAGGCAGTTGTAGCTACTCCTCAGAAGAGAGGCCTGGGCCACATACAGACATGCTGGCATCATCAGTGTGTGGCCAGTAACTGAAAATGTAGGACAGAGGAGAGAGAGAGGGAAAGGAGAAGACAACCTGGAACAGGGTGCTTACAGACTCCACTGCTGCATAAAATAAGAAGCCAGCCAGGCATTCCTATTGACAGCAGAACCAGCTGACTTATTGCTTAGAATTTGCAAATCAATGTGAAAAATGGACTCTAGATACTACAGCTTCTGAATTAATAGTTTTTTTCTTTTCCGTAGGGTTTGAACTCAATAAAGAAAGAAGATTCATTAGGGCACACTCTTCCTTTGGTTACGATTTTTTTGTTTTATGTGTATAGTTTTTAATCTGTTGTTGATATTTTTAAGGAGCAAGATTGAAAAAAGAAGGCAGAGGACTTTTATTTTATTTTATTTTTTGCGGTACGCGAGCCTCTCACTGCTGTGGCCTCTCCTGTTGCGGAGCACAGGCTCCGGACGCGCAGGCTCAGCGGCCATGGCTCACGGGCCCAGCAAATCCGCGGCATGTGGGATCTTCCCGGACCGGGGCACGAACCTGTGTCCCCTGCATTGGCAGGCGGACTCTCAACCACTGCGCCACCAGGGAAGCCCAGAGGGATTTTATTGATACTTTATCTGCTGAGTTGAGGTTGGGTTTTCTTAAACTAAGAAGTGGTTATCTTGTATGGAAAGGAATTCAGGTGAATATTTTTCATTACTGGAATTTGGAGGACACAGTCTTAAAATAGAAACTACAGTTTATACTTCCAAATGTAGCTTCCCATATAAACAGTCTTATCATCTGAAGGTCGGGTCTTTAATTTTCTTCATTTAGAAGGTAGATTTTATATGATAGATTTAACTTGATTTTTTTAAAATTGATAAAACGTTGCTTAGTCTTCTACATCATTATCATTAAAGAATTATAATTCGTGTCAAAGAGCTGACTTTCCAGTCATTAGTATACTCCAAAGTCTTATCCCTTTAGCTAAAACATTTTATTATCTGTATTGCACTGTCTGCCGGCTCTGATTTGATCACAGCTGTGATTGGTACCCTGTGCTGGAATTAGGGATACGGAACACAGTTTCCTCCTGGCTCCTGCCGGAGCATCTGCCCCTAGATTGATCCCGGGTCTAGCGGTGAAGATTAACCAAAACCACATGTGGATGTGGATTTCATTTGGGCGGTGTGACTGTGGTAGCAGAGGTATTATTTTTTATCAGAGTGAGTGACCTTTCCTAGCATTCTCTGCATTTCCAGTTCTGCTGGGTATGGTCAGCTGAAATGACTGGCCAGTAGTTATGATATATTTATTTAGTCCAAGTCTTCCTTTAACTACAGCTCTGGTACATTGTTCTGCCTGTCTAAACTCTCGTGTGTGGAAGTTTAGTTTTCTGCAGTAGAATTCAGCAAATGTCTGTTAATTGACATTCTCTCATATCTCAAGTGTTCTTTATACTGTGGGATCAGCATGTTTCACTAGCTAGCTGGCTATTTTTATGCAATTGTTTCAAGTTATTGGGAATTTAAACTGCATAAACTACCAATAGATCTGTGTTACTTTAGAAGATTTCACTTTAGCCCTTGATTTAAAAAACGTCTAGAAGGTTTTGCATAACAAAATCCCTTTCAGTAAATGTTTAGGGAGGTGAAAGAGTCTGACACACCTACTTGTTGATATACCTAAAGTCTGACCTACATCTTTAAAATTTTACTTTGATATTTATTCTCCTTCAATAAAATACATAAGATATGGATTTTGCACTGATAAGAAAATACTTCTGCCTGCATTACCCCTCCTTCACAACTGGATATAATCTCTTAAATGAACTATCGTGCACTTAAACTTCAAACATACTTACCTTATTTTTGTATTACAGCCATTTGTGTCTATTAAATTGTAAATTCCAGTAAGATCTGAGACTCCAGTGAGATCAGTAACTCATTATCTAATGTTCAGTACCTAGAGGAGTGTCATGCGGATAGTAGATCCTCAGAAGATACTTAATAATTGACTTGATTGAATTATTCATTTTTAATATCTCTTCAATGTGTAATCTAGAAAAGATAGGATACTATAACGAGGAGGTGTAAATAATTGTAGCACCCTCTTTGTGTTTGGAAACTACACCCAGGAAACAATATTACTGAAGCAGTTTATTCCGAATTTGCACATCCAAAGAAACTTCAGGTCTAATCTCGTACTATGTTGTAGCATGGGTCATGCTGCAGTCAGACTTAGATTGTCAGGGTTGGAAGGGTCCTGATATGTCACCTGTCTCAACCTTCCATCCAGTGCTTGAGTTCCTTCTGTAGCAGGGGTGTCAACCGTGGCCACCTATTTGAACGACTTGAGGAGCTTCAAAAACCCAGTGTTCAAGTTTCACCTCAGTCCAGTTTTATAAGCATCTCCATGGATGGGACCTGGGCATCAGTCTTTCTAAAAACTCCTTAGGTCAGGGATCCCCAGGCCCCAGGGAACCGGGCCACACAGCAGGAGGTGAGTGGTGGGCAAGCGGGACGAGCGAGCCAAGCTCCATCTGCCGCTCCCCATCGCTTGCATCACCGCCTGAGCTGTCTCTTCCCGTCCCCCCACCCCGCCCCAGTCCATGGGAAAATTGTCTTCCCCAAAACTGGTCCTCGGTGCCAAAAAGGTTGAGGACTGCTGCCTTAGGTGATTCCAGCGTGCAGCAGTTAAGGTTCAGAGCCATTGTTCTATAAAATCTCTACCAAATGTTTTCCCAGTCTGATTGAACTCCTCTGGAGATGAGCACCTCACTACCAAACTTATTCTTATGTTTATTCCATTTATTCAAATAGTGACTTAATTATGAGTGTTTAAATTATATGCTAGTTAAATTACATAACATAAATCAAGCTTCCCAATTTAATACTCAACTATTGATAAATAACACTGAAGAGGGAGTGACATTTGAATTATCTTCTTTGAAGTAGTACTGCAGCACTTTTGAATGACTTCCAAAAGGCTGATCATAAAAATCACTTCAATCATTTTCAAATTTTACTTTAACAGTAATCAAGTTACTTGGTGTGACTCAGATGAACATTCTACTCTGTCTTGGAGTATCATGATCATTTCAATTTCTTGTACCTGGGGAAACAGAGAAGAAATGTACAGATTATTTTTGTATTTACCTGCCCATAGCCGTTAGGTAGACCCTTTTGGAAATGTACTAGCTTCTTAGGAGAGTAATATGCCATCTAGGAAACTTCAAATATACTGAAAGGGGAATGGCGAGGGTTTGGTTTTGTAAACCTCTTTGATTTTAGAGAAGAATTTTTAGAGAAAGCTGTATGTGACCACACATAGATACATACACACCTGCATTCTTGCTTAGGAACTTATCTATCCTGAGACCACTTACCTGTATATCAACTCATTTGAGTGCTTTTGCATTTCCTTTAATCCTTTAGAAGGATCTAGGTACTAAAAGTCAGTATACAGCATCATTATTAAATACTCAACTAGTTGTGAGCCAGACAAACCTGGATTTGAGTCTCATCCCCATCTCTCCTCACTGTTCGGCCTAGGGCAAAAATTATTATTTAATCTCAGTTTATTTGTAAAATAGAGATAATGACACATAGCTGGTAGGGATGTTGTGAGGATTAGTATGAATAATGCATATGAAATCTCATAATAGCCCCTGGGTTATAGGAAGTGCTCATTAACTTAAATTTTTTTATACCACTTATTGAGGAATGACTGACATGTAAAAGAACCATACATATTTAATGTATACAACTGATGAGTTTAATGTATACAACTGATGAGTTTGTATACAGTTGTATACAACTGTACATGTTTAATGTATACGTATTTAATGGTGTTATCACCACCATCAAGGCCACAGACATATCCATTACTTCCCAAAGCTTCCTCTCATCCCTATTATTATTATCATTATTGTTATTGGTAGGAACACCTAACATAAAATCTATCCTCTTAGAAAATTTTAAGTATATAATAGAGTATTGCTAGCTATAGGCGTATGCTGTATAGTAGGTCTCCAGAGCTTATTTATATTGCATAACTGGAACTTTGTGCACTTTGACATTTCTACCTCTCCTCAGTCCCTGGCCATTACCATTCTATTCTCTGCTTCTATGGGTTTGACTTTTTAAGATTCCACATATAAGTATGACCATACAGTATTTATCTTTCTTTGTCTGGCTTATTTCATTTAGCCTAATGTCTTCCAGGTCCATGCATGTTGTCACAAATGGCAGGATTTCCTGCTGTTTAAAGGCTGAATGATATTCCATTGTATATATTTTCTTTATCAATTCATCCATTGTTGGACATTTAGATTGTTTCCATATCTTGGCTATTGTGAATAATGCTGCAGTAAACATGGGAGTACAGCTATTTCTTCGAAATATTGATTTTAATTCCTTTGGATAAATACCCAGAAGTAGGATTGTTGGATCATACGGTAGTTCTATTTTTAATTCGTTGAGGAACCTCCATACTGTTTTCCATAATGGTCATATCAATTTACATCCCCACCAACTGTGTTACCGGGGTTGGGTTCCCTTTTCTCCATATTCGCACCAACATTTGTTATCTTTTGTTTTTTTATAATTGCCATCCTAACAGGTGTGAGGTGGTATTTCATTGTGATTTTGATTTGCATTTTGATGGTTAGTGAGGTTGAGCACCTTTTCATATACCTGTTGGCCTTTTGTATATCATCAGGATTACTGGGCAGATTACAATAGCTGTAAAATAAGATCTTTTAAGACAGTAGCAGGACAAAATTCTGAGGTTAGTTCTGTAAAGAACATCATCTTTTCTCTCCTTTATAAAAAAAAGAAAAAGCTACCCTCAGACATAGTCTTGGATTTTGCCTTCACCAAACTGACTTTCCTGTTGAGAGCCCTAATGCTCATAGCACATGGGTGAGGATGGGTCTCTTTAAGGCCATACATGTAGTCTAGGAGATGGTTGAGGTCCTTAGGTTTCCTCTGGGTTACCAGGAAAGCTAGTCTTTAAGATGGCACTCTTTGGTCATCTGAGGCCCTCCTAGCATCAATTTATTGCTAGTCTTCTTGTCTGCTAAGTGTAGAGTTGTCAAATAAAATAAAGGACACCTATTTAAATGTGAATTTCAGATAAATAAATAAGTAAATAAATAAATATCTTAAGTATGCCTCAAATTGGGACAGATTTAAACTAAGAAAAAAAATCATTATTTATCTGAAATTCATATGTAACTGGGCATCCTGTAGGTTTCTTATTTTTATTTTTTTTCCCTAAATTGAGCAGTCCTACCTATATGCTATGTAAGAATATTTTGGATTAGATGATAGGCAGGTTTTATCCTGGAGTAAAATGGTAGTATTTCCAAATGAAGTGGAGGGAAATACTGCTTATATAAGTGAAAATCTAGATTATAGCATTAAGATGGCTTCATTTGTTGAAATATTATAATTGTTACAGGTTGAGACTAATAAGTAAAATTAGACAATGATGATGCAGATAGAAGAATGTCTGTTTCTCTAATCCCAAGAATTTAAATTAATTCTGAACCTAAGTTTCTTCCAACTTGATACTTACAGCATATTAAAGAGCATGTGTGATACGGGCTTCCCTGGTGGTCCAGTGGTTAAGACTCCACAGTTCCATTGCAGGGGGCACAGGTTCAACCCCTGTTTGGGGAAGTCCAGCATGCTGCGAGGTGAGGCCAAAAAAAAAAGAGCATGTGTGATAGTACAAGTGTATCCTATTTTAATAAAGTCTGAAGTTACAAAGGGTTAAAGTATGATTATTCATGCTTCTGAATAATTCCTTACTCAAGTGCATTTAAAGCATGTTATGTACAAACATTTTATTTACATATATTTTAATGTAGCATTTCCTGTTCGCTCCAGAACATATTGAATTGTCCCTTCTGTAAACTTTTAAAGCACTTACTTTGATATTCATTCATTCATTCATTCTTTTTAACATTACTAAGCATCTTCTGAAATGTGCCAAGAATTGTGTTTGGTGCTGGGGATACAAAAATAAGACAGAATGGCTGCCCACGTGGCGCTCACAGTATAGCTCTGGAAGGAGAGGGGTAACATTGATATTATAATGCAGTGTGACAAGTGTTATAACAATGAACAAATTGCTTCTAGATCCACGAAAAGTAGCTTGGTGGAGCTTCACCAAATAGTTTGCGTTGAAACTGGGTTTTCAAGGATGAATAAAAGTTTGCTGGAGAAGAGACTTAAGGCCATTTTAGGGAGAGAGAGAGAGAATGGAAAATCACTCCAGTACCCCAGCCTATGAAAGAAGCTGGCAGAACTGGCTGACTGTAAGAAGATGCAGGGAGGGGGCGCTCTGGAAGCACTAGACACCGTGGAGCTGGCGATTAGGTTTAAGGACAGGCAAGGTGAGCCCATGAAGAGTATTTTATATCTGGTTATAAGTTTTGATTTTATTGTCTGGTCAGCGGGGAATTACCCAAAGTTTTAAGTCAGTGAGACCAAACTGTTTGTGTCTCAGGAATATACCTGAAATATAGAAAGACAGGTGGCCGGTTGTCGTTGCAATAGTTGATGGGTGATAACGTGATCACATGGGAATAGAGTAGTTGTAGCAGGAGCTGAGAGATCTTGGGCGGGAAACATTACTAAGAATTACTAGGATTTGAACAGTTTTTCTGGCTGGTTTTGTTTTTTGTTTTTGTGTTTTTGGTATAGGGGCAGAAGTTTTGAGTATAAAAGATAGGATTAAGTCGCGCGTGCACACGCGCACGTGTGTGTGTGTGTGTGTGTGTGTGTGTGTGTGTGTGTGCATTTGTGTGTGATCTCCGCAAGGCCTTAAGGTCATTAGAGGCAGGGCCCCTCTCCTAACACTTCTGTTTGGTACCCACAACACATCAAACAATGCTCAAAAAATTCTTGTTACATTTGAACAAGAAACACAAAATGTATAAGATGGGGCATATTTGTATATCTGTACTTTCTTATTATTTTGATAAATCTATTGGGTATTACAGGAATAACCCTGGATGCATAGTGGAAAATTCATTCTTCACCCGCTTTCGTTAAATAAAATAATCCAGTATCTGATAACATAACGATCTCATTAAAATTGCTCTTTGTATTTAATAATGTCTTTGTCTTGTAATTTTTACCATTTACTTTAAATGTAATTGTCTCTAATCCTTTTAAGTTTTGATGTGTCTGTAGAATTGCTCATTTTACCGTTAAAGAATTCTGCTAGGGAAGTCTGCGACAGACCAAATCATGAACTTTGAATTTATAGTTGTAGTTTTGTGCCTCAACGCTTAAGACATAAATCCTGAGACCAAGAAGCAGCAAGCAGTGATGCTAATAGAAAGGCTTCCGTGTTCCAAGAAGTGTATTACTTTATATACAGAATAATAATGTACTATTTAAATATTATTACATGTGAATTCTTTATTTTTCTGGGTAATTATTTTTACTTTGCTGACATCTAATGCTATTTGATTGTAAGTGTAGGTTCACATGGGTGCATTAAGGGAAACACACCAGTTGAGGAGGTGTTGAGCAAGGTTCTGAGACACCCAGACTCTAAGGTGGCAAAGCTTAACCTCGAACAGGTAAAGAGCCACCTGGCCACAGAGTAGGGAGACAGTGTGACCTTGTGACATCCTGTCTGATAACGTCTGCGGCAAGGTACTGTGTCACCATGACTCAGCACACTCACACATTGGTTCCGCAGCACAGGGAGCACCCAGAAGAGCAGAGCTGGCCTGTCAGACGGCGGTTAGTTTGAGACACTGCACCTGCATTCTCAACAGTGCATCTCTCACGTCCCTGTGTCTCTGACGACAGCGTGAGAAAGCAGAATGCATCTGGGCAGTTTCTGTTCCAGCTTCTGCGGAGGGGAGGGCGTGCAGCAGGGTACATGCTGTGCTCCTTTCTCTGTGCTGTGGTGCCCTGGTGGCCACCCCCCGGGGCCTCTCTGTGAAGGACAGTGACAGGAGAACACCGAGGTGTCCAGAGCCTCCATGTGGCTGAAAAGCCACATTCCACTGACACCAGGGCTCCAGGGTCAGGCTGTGTGACAGATGGGCCAGTGGTCCCATGGCTTAGGTTGCAGAGACACATGTGGTTAGTTTGTCAGTGAGGAGACAGATGAGTTGACTAGTCTGTTGATTGAGAGCTCACAGTACATCCTTGACGAAATCTCTGTGGAACAAGTCCTGTGAAACGGTGCGATGACTGTGGTCACACAAATGGCTGGATTCTCTTAAAGAAAAGAATTCTCCTTATTGGCTCTTCCTCCTATTCATTTAGGTCTGGAGGATCCAATTATACTTTAGCTTTTTCTGTTATTGAGTTTAGAGATGAGACAGGTCAAGTCACTTCTTACATAGTTCTTTTGTGGGGACAAAAGCCCTGAAAGGTGGCATTTGTGGGCCTTTAATATCAGCACTAAAAAGCAAGTGAACAGCATTTTCTTTACATGTAAGGAAACAATGGCTAATGTAGAGTAATTCTGAAATGGAGTCATTGCATTATTGTCAGGACTGGTAAATCTTTTTAAACTATTATCATTTCTGTCATGCATTTTATGTCTTTAGTAGAACAGGATATTTTTGCTGGAACTATCAAGTAAACTCAGTATGTTAGCTTCCCAGGGACTCTGAAGCTTTGAATGCAGAGGAAGAGGAGTTCCGACGAGAGGAAAAAGATCTTCTGAATCACCTCTGATCAGAATTCAGAGGCCAAAAGGGGAAAAACTATGTTTATTACCTTATTTGTATGTGGTAAAATTTTCATGTATTTTATTTCTTTTAATTTTGAAAGCTATTCTATGAGGTGTACACACACACACACACGCACGCGCGCGCGTGTGCGGGTTTTTTTGCTAATGAGGAAACAGGCTCAGAGTGGAGGAGCTGGTTTAAAACACCTGCCATGTGTTAGATGGTGTGTTAAGAGCTGAACATGTGTTCTCTCATTTAACCCTCAAAATCAATTTCATTCTTTTAGGTATGTGCATTAGGTTCAGCTAGATTATACTGTGGTATCAAACAGACCCCAAATATCAGTGGCCTAATAATGTAAAGGTTTATCTCTTTTTCTTTTTTTTTTTTTGCGGTACGCGGGCTTCTCACTGTTGTGGCCTCTCCCGTTGTGGAGCACAGGCTCCGGACGCGCAGGCTCAGCGGCCATGGCTCATGGGCCCAGCCACTCCGCGGCATGTGGGATCTTCCCGGACTGGGGCACGAACCCGTGTCCTCCACATCGGCAGGCGGACTCTCAACCACTGCGCCACCAGGGAAGCCCCAGTGTAAAGGTTTGTTTTTTGCTCACACCAAATTGACTCTGGTGCCAGGTGACTTTCCGGGGCGACTCCTCCTTGCAGCTACTTGGCAGTTGAGGCCAGGGGAAGCACCGTCACCCTGCAGTTGCACTGCCCAGGTTGAGGGGCCGCCTCGTGGCTGTGGCAGGGAAAAAGCAACAGAAAACACATGCATGGGGGTTTCACACATTACTTTACCTCATCGCCCATTGGCCAGAGCTGGTCACATGGTCTCAGCACCCTGTAAGAGGATGGGAAGTGTAAGGAAGCAGGTGGGGAATGGTGACCATCACTGCATCTGCCATTGAAGACAGTGGCGGAAGACCGACGTTCAGAGAAATCAGAGCCTGTTCCCCAATTACACGCGTAGTAATTGGTAGACTTAGTTCTTGAAACTAGGTCTCTCTGGATCCAGGGAACCCTTCCATGCCCTCTACCCTCACCTCACCCCACACTGAATATTTTGGTGGTTGAAAGTTATGTGTGGGTCTGTGGTAGCCAACCTCCAAGATGGCCCTGGTGAGCCTTGCCTCCTGCGTTCATGCCCTCGTGTGGTTTCCTCCCTCCGTGAATAGGGCTGACCTGTGTAATGAGTACACTACTGCAGAAATGACACAGTATGGCCTGAGACTAGATCGTAAAAGACAGTGGCCTCCTGCTGGCTCTCTCTTGGATCACTTGCTCTGGGGAAAGCCAGCCACTACGATGTGAGGGCAGCTAACGCAGCTCTGTGGAGCTCCCACGTGGCCAGGGACTGAGGCTTCCTGCCAACACCCAGAACCAACTGGCCAACCGTGAGAGTGGCCCATCTGAGAGTGGATGCATCAGCTAGCCAGCCTTCCGGTGACTGAGCCCAGGCCAGCACCTGGATGGCAACACCGTGAGAGACCCCAAGCTAGAACCACCCCCCTAAGATGCTCCCAGGTAATTCCTGACCCACAGAAACTGCGTGAGATGGTAAATGCTTACTGCTGTTTCAAGTTGATAAGTTTTGGGGTGATTTGTTACATAGCAATAGGTAACAATACAGACCCTTTTGGTTACTTCCTTTCATTGTGTTTTTCCCTCAACTCTGGATTCTTCCTGCTCATGACCATGGGTTTTAAAAGTAGCTGAATTACAAAGTGGTTCATTTCACAGTGATTGTCACACAATAGTATGTAAGGAAATTGTAGCTGAATAAGTCTTATTCAATCTCGTAGTTCTAAGCAAATTCGTTGTAAAGATCTGTACCAGCAAATGATGTACTATGCTAGTTGAGAAGAGAATTTTTGCAAAATCTGTTTTCCAGCAAATGTGTGTTTTTCTGCTTTAAGATATTATCTGTTTGAGATTATTTTATATTTTAAATCACTTTGTGAAGTTTGGAGAAAGAACAAGCCAGGACGTTTTTATGAACAGGGAGGAAGACATGTTATAGAAGTAACTGCTGGCTTCTTGGCAGGAGGAGTGTTTGCAGTGTTTTGGTCGGTGCTGTGTTGCCTGGGCAGGAGGAGGATAGGATTTATAAAAAACAGAGTCTTGCAGTGGAGGGCAGACAGCCACGTGTGAGGCTTATTATTACTGGCACCACTGATGAACCAAAATGTTCACCAAATCCACATGTGGATCACAGACTGAATTACGTCCTGGATGCCATGCCTCGTCATTTTCATGTGATTCTGTACTGTTGATACTTAGATTATTATTCAAGGAGCGTGTGATATTTAGAAATATAATTATTTTCAGGAATAGTATGATCTGGAACACCAGTATGACAGGTACTGATATCATGTACCTTTATGTCTTTTAATCACTCACGTTTTACTCTTGAGTGTTGTACAGTCTTTCAGAAATGGTCTTTAAGCTGGGGGTCCCAGCGCTTCCCAGGGTACCAGGAGAGAGAAGGTTATGAGTCACCTCTTGCCAGAGTCTCTGAAGCCCCGTAAGGCAACAGGATGCTATACTGTTCTGTTTAACATCTTCCTAATATCTGTTTCAAAATCTTTGTTCTATTGGATGAGAAGAAATTTTCTTAACGAAAGCCTCTCATTGGCTATTCATGCCCATTTCTCTCCACGCACCACCCCCCCATCAGCAAATTCTCTCTTTCTCTCTAAATTTTCTATCTTGGCTTACTTTGTGCCAGTGCAGAAGTGATTAGAGAGAACATCATTTAGATCAAACAAGGCATTCTTTTTGGAAACATGATTATCTCACAGCAGCATAGCAAAGGCAGAGAGATAAATGAATATACATTACATTCACATATGAAATTTTGTATGTTTACATACACAACCATAGATATAGACATTATATATGTATATTTATGTTTATTTATTCATATGTATCAACACATGTATAACAGCTGGGAAGCAGAGATTGGGGTTCAGGCATAAGGACCTGAACAAGGTGAGTGAGCTGATGAGAGATGCATTGAAGGAACATCTAATAGATGTTAGGAAACAAACAAAAACAAAGACTCAAAGATAACTCCAAGGTTTCTAATTAAAAGACATACTTTAACCTACATAGGGATATATAAGTACAAAATTTTGACATACATAGCAGTTTTTATTGATAGAACCCAGAGAGGTAGCTATGGCAGGAATTATCATTTTGTGAATGAGAAAGCAGTGGCTCAAAGAATTTTAATTGACTTGCTTAAAGTCTTACAGTGAATAAGAAACAACACCAGAAGTTGAATCTGGAGGTTCTGTCTTCAGATCTACTTAGATCTCTCTATTTCCAGAGATTCCTCAGTCCAGGGTCCATGCGCGGTTCTCTGGGGATCCATAAAGTGCTAAAATGTCATGTATACTTGAGTGTATGTCTGAATTTTCTTGGTTGGAGGGCTCAGACTTCGAGATTTTCAAATTGGTCATGACTCAACAGAACTTAAGAACTTTGTTTCTCCTTGGTTACTGTCTGACCCAACGTGACTAAAAGGATGATGAAGTAGGAGGGGCAGTCCTGCCTAATGACTCGATCATGGAAAAGTGCATTCCCAGAATAGAGGCACCTCGTGGTGAGAAGAATCCTGAGTGGAATGAAGAGAAAAGACCAAGACTGTTGAATTCAGTGAATTTTTAAAGGAAAACTTTTACTTGGGACTGAGCTGGCTCTGGATCCCAGTTAGGAAAACAGGTCGGACTTAAGAGCTTAGGTCTCATAGATTTTGTGACTAGGCAAAGGACCTGCGACTCACCTGTATATGCATGGGGTTTCCGGTGCCTTCTGGGGTTCCTCCTACAGACAGTAGATTTAGCACTCTGCTGCGGGCTGAAGACCACCCGCAAAGGAACTGAATGGGGAAGTTTGGGGAGACTGTGGTTCCTGACCCCCGTCAGCTTGCTGCTGTGGATGGTTCTAGTGAGGGAGGTGGGTGCCTTTTGTTGAAAACAAGCTTAGATTTTGTTATCAAGGGCCTTTCTCTGCCATTTTATAGTCTAACCTCCAATAGATCTGTTTATACTCTGTAAGTGAAATATCGTTAGGCTTACATGGCACTATATAAAAATGTCTATTGAGAAGTTCTTTGGTTGCCACAATTCTTTTTTTTCCCTCAGCAGTAGTAAACAGGAAACATTCTTAAGCATGAAAACAGTGAAGGACTAAAGTGGTGAGGCTGGAATCTGAAACTGCGTGAACCAATGTAGCCTACAGAAGAATACTTTGGTAGGAGTTACTGTGAACATGCTAGCAACTTCCTAATGTTGAATTGAGTCCACCATGAAGTTTTGGCCTGTTATAAAAACTTTGAAACCATAAGAACAAATTGACATGAAAGTAGCGTCAGGGTAAAGCATCCCTGATGGCTCGTAACCTCAAGCATGGCCCCCTGAAACGATTTACAGCACAACCACTCTTGAGCCTTCGAATGTTTACCAAGGAAATCAGTGCTATCACATTAATATGGATGTGCATGTTTGTGCTGTTGGCAACTAATTTAAAAAGCTTAGAGAAAAATCCTGTAACACAGCATCTTCTCTCTAATGAAAAGGTAACAATAACAGTTTCCTTCAGATCCACTGCCATGAACCGGGGTATCCAAATGATCTAAAATTGTTTGGCTCTGCGTCTCTCTCGGGTAGAGACAAGAAAGTTGAAAGTGTGTTTTGGGGCTAAGATATTCAAATGCAGTTAAATCACGATTAAGACCTTTCTTCAAGAAAAGATCCTATGAAAAATTCAAATATTTCCCCGTTTAATGGTAAATATGAGGGTAAAGAATCTCGGCTATAAATTTGTGGGGGTGGATAGAGAGGAAGTCATTCAAACCCTTCAAAATGGCAACAAGACAGAGAACTCCCGACAGCCGTCATCAACGGTTGATAGTGGCATCATATTTAAAAAAATAAAATATTACATATTTTCTTCAGTTTGAGGAGATGCCTTTTCTTTTCCCTTTTGGAATAACAGTAAACATTCATCTTACTGGCAGTCGCACGCCATGGGAAAAGGAGTCTTTTGTAACAGAATTTAGTTGAAGCGTCTTTGAACACGTAGTGTTCTAATCCAGCTTGTAACAGAACATACATTTTTATAGCTCTTTACAGTTTACAAAGCTCTTTGAATATTTATTATCTCATTGAATAGGCTGGAGTCCTATCTCTGATTTCCCAGCTGATCTACCATGTGAAATGCAGAAAACTGCTAAACCTCTCCCAGATTCACTTTCTTACTTGCAAAGTGAGGAAATTAGTGCCATCCTAAATGAGTGGGCTTTTTTCCCAAATAGATTAATAAGAGTGTGTTTCCTCTATAAATAAATTAGCAACCACAGTAACCGAAGGTCACAATCAACTGATCTAAATGTGAAGTCGAATCAACTATTTAATTTGAGCTTTGGAGTACATTAATTTTTACATATGATTAGAAGAGCTTGGTGCAGAATTACATCTCAGTATCTCTGCTATTTCAATGTTTTTCTTTCACGTGCGTATATCTTAAAATAACCAATTTTTATTGTATTTCATGTGATAATAAAGTTAACTCAATCTGTAGTAGAATAAAAGCATATGCTTTAATGGTTTAGTTTTCTTAACAGGTTCATTATTTTCAATTAGTTTTTTCCTATGGAACGTAAACACTTGGATTTAATTGACATGTAATTTTTTTATTCTTCATAATATGGCTAAAGATAACTCAGTATTATTTTAATCAGGTTTTAAAATTTTTATACGGCAATGTAGTTATTTTGAATTCTTTTTCCTATATTTGTTCGGACTTCACAAATAAGTGTCAAAATGAAATCCTCCCTATTTGTTTTGGCAGTGAATGAAATAGTGGTGTGGGTAGCATTGGGGAGGGGGAAATTGCCCCATTTACCCCTCTTGAGTTCTTGTGGCTCACATTGACAGGACAGGTTAGCAGGGGAAAAAGAAACAAATTTAACTGGTTAGCCTGGAGTCTTTTAGAAATGGGACCTAAGGAGTGGCTAATGCAGGCAACTTTTATATTTTTTAGACAGATAAACAATCAATTTGAGAGGAATTGACAAGACAAAGAAATTGAGGTTTGGGTGCTTAATTAATAAGGAGTTTAAGCAAAGTTTGGGTAGTAAATTAGTAAAGAAGTAACAAGGTTTGATAATACAGGCTTCTCAGGCCCCAAACTCCCTATGTCTAGAGATAAGGGAGGGTACCTCTCACATGGGAGATTTATTTCCTGCTTTCAGGGAGACAGGAGGGTCAAAAGTGTCCCTCTTGCATTGGCTGTTTCTTAAGTAACTTTAATTCAAAATAATCAATATGTCATTGAGGCATATTTTGGGGTGGCTTGCCCTGGGCCCCAAAAGTTGCATGGTTTCTCTTCTCCACAAACTCATAATTTGGCAAGGAAGAGAGATACAAGCATAGTTATTGAACATACAATACTAAGTTAAAGTAGGATTGTACATAGAGGTAGAACCGTTGCTTTTGTCTGCAGGCAAGATTAAGTGCCCCCATATCACTCTGTTCATATTGCAGTTATCCTGTTGATAGTGTTTTATTATAATGAGTAAAGTTCCCATTTCATCTGCTAATGATTTAACCACTTTGGGCAGAAGCACTCTTATTTATCTCAGTATATTTAGTCCTTACCTTTCTTTATTCTCATTAAATATTTACTGAATTCAGTTTGGTGAACAGAAGTCAGAAGAGCTCACAGAGGAGCTAACACTCAGCAAATGAGATAACATTCATGATGGGCCTTGAAGAATGATGAGGCAGAAAAAGGAAAGAACAGAGATGAGAAGGGAAGTTCCAGTCCAGCAAAAATCATGAAGGCACAAAAGTTTGTGAAGTGTTTGGAAAATGGCGATAGAGTGGCTGGAAATGGAGATGGAATGGTAAACCCAGGCCATAATTTGAAGGGCCTTGACTCTGGTGGTAATGAATTTAGAATCTTCTAGAAGTAGTGAGGAAGCTGCCAGAAGCAGTGACACCAGAAAGAAGGCCATGACAATAGTCCAAACAAGAGAAGATGGAGTCTTGAACTAAGACAGCGGCCTTGGGAGTGCAGAAGAGGACATGAATTCAAGAGACAAAGAAGCCGGATGGAGCCTGAGTTCCTGATGCTATGATATTGCTGTATCAGCCCTGAACACTTACACTTGGACTGTTATTTGAGAAATAAAAAAAATTCTATCATGTTTAAGCTAATGCTCCTCCTGGGTCGTACGATAGTTCTATTTTTAGTTTTTTAGGGAACCTCCATTCTGTTCTCCATAGTGACTGTATCAATTTACATTCCCACCAACAGTGCAAGAGGGTTCCCTTTTCTCCGCACCCTCTCCAGCATTTATTGTTTGTAGATTTTTTGATGATGGACATTCTGACTGGTGTGAGGTGTAGTAAAATTGAGTAAAACTCATTGTAGTTTTGATTTGCATTTCTCTAATGATTAGTGATGTTGAGCGTTCTTTCATGTGTTTGTTGGCAATCTGTGTATCTTCTTTGGAGAAATGTCTGTTTAGGTCTTCTGCCCATTTTTGGATTGGGTTGTTTGTTTTTTTGATATTGAGCTGCATGAGTTGCTTGTATGTTTTGGAGATTAACCCTTTGTCAGTTGCTTCTTTTGCAGATATTTTCTCCCATTCTGAGGGTTGTCTTTTGGTCTTGTTTATGGTTTCCTTTGCTGTGCAAAAGCTTTGAAGTTTCATTAGGTCCCATTTGTTTATTTTTGTTTTTATTTCCATTTCTCTAGGAGGTGGGTCAAAAAGATCTTGCTGTGATTTATGTCATAGAGTGTTCTGCCTATGTTTTCCTCTAAGAGTTTGATGGTGTCTGGCCTTACATTTAGGTCTTTAATCCATTTGGAGTTTATTTTTGTGTATGGTGTTAGAGAGTGTTCTAATTTTGTTCTTTTACATGTAGCTGTCCAGTTTTCCCAGCACCACTTACTGAAGAGGCTGTCTTTTCTCCACTGTATATTCTTGCCTCCTTTATCAAAGATAAGGTGACCATATGTGCATGGGTTTATCTCTGGGCTTTCTATCCTGTTCCATTGATCTATATTTCTGTTTCTGTGCCAGTGCCATACTGTCTTGATTACTGTAGCTTTTTGATATAGTCTGAAGTCAGGGAGCTTGATTCCTCCAGCTCCGTTTTTCGTTCTCAAGATTGCTTTGGCTATTCGGGGTCTTTTGTGTTTCCGTACAAATTGTGAAATTTTTTGTTCTAGTTCTGTGAAAAATGCCAGTGGTAGTTTGATAGGGATTGCATTAAATTCGTAGATTGCTTTGGGTAGTAGAGTCATTTTCACAATATTGATTCTTCCAATCCAAGAGCATGGTATATCTCTCCATCTATTTGTATCATCTTTGATTTCTTTCATCAGTGTCTTATAGTTTTCTGCATACAGGTCTTTTGTCTCCTTAGGTAGGTTTATTCCTAGATATTTTATTCTTTTGTTGCAATGGTAAATGGGAGTGTTTTCTTAATTTCATTTTCAGATTTTTCATCCTTAGTGTATAGGAATGTCAGAGATTTCTGTGCATTAATTTTGTATCCTGCTACTTTACCAAATTCATTGATTAGCTCTAGTAGTTTTCTGGTAGCATCTTTAGGATTCTCTATGTATAGTATCATGTCATCTGCAAACAGTGACAGCTTTCCTTCTTCTTTTCTGATTTGGATTCCTTTTATTTCCTTTTCTTCTCTGATTGCTGTGGCTAAAACTTCCAAAACTATGTTGAATAAGAGTGGTGAGAGTGGGCAACCTTGTCTTGTTCCTGATCTTAGTGGAAATGCTTTCAGTTTTTCACCATTGAGGACGATGTTGGCTGTGGGTTTGTCATAGATGGCCTTTATTATGTTGAGGAAAGTTCCCTCTATGCCTACTTTCTGCAGGGTTTTTATCATAAATGGGTGTTGAATTTTGTTGAAAGCTTTTTCTGCATCTATTGAGATGATCATATGGTTTTTCTCCTTCAATTTGTTAATATGGTGTATCACGTTGATTGATTTGCGTATATTGGAGAATCCTTGCATTCCTGGAATAAACCCCACTTGATCATGGTGTATGATCCGTTTGTTTGTTGGATTCTGTTTGCTAGTATTTTGTTGAGGATTTTTGCATCTATGTTCATCAGTGATATTGGCCTGTAGTTTTCTTTCTTTGTGACATCCTTGCCTGGTTTTGGTATCAGGGTGATGGTGGCCTCGTAGAATGAGTTTGGGAGTGTTCCTCCCTCTGCTATATTTTGGAAGAGTTTGAGAAGGATAGGTGTTAGCTCTTCTGTAAATGTTTGATAGAATTCGCCTGTGAAGCCATCTGGTCCTGGGCTTTTGTTTGTTGGAAGATTTTTAATCACAGTTTCAATTTCAGTGCTTGTGATTGGTCTGTTTATATTTTCTATTTCTTCCTGGTTCAGTGTCAGAAGACTGTGCATTTCTAAGAATTTGTCCATTTCTTCCAGGTTGTCCATTTTATTGGCATAGAGTTGCTTGTAGTAATCTCTCATGATCCTTTGTATTTCTGTAGTGTCAGTTGTTACTTCTCCTTTTTCATTTCTAATTCTATTGATTTGAGTCTTCTCCCTTTTTTTCTTGATGAGTCTGGCTAATGGTTTATCAATTTTGTTTATCTTCTCAAAGAACCAGCTTTTAGTTTTATTGATCTTTGCTATTGTTTCCTTCATTTCTTTTTCATTTATTTCTGATCTGATTTTTATGATTTCCTTCCTTCTGCTAACTTTGGGGTTTTTTTGTTCTTCTTTCTCTAATTGCTTTAGGTGTAAGATTAGATTGTTTATTTGATGTGTTTCTTGTTTCTTAAGGTAGGATTGTATAGCTATAAACTCCCTCTTAGAACTGCTTTTGCTGCATCCCATAGGTTTTTGGTCATTGTGTTTTCATTGTCATTTGTTTCTAAGTATTTTTTGATTTCCTCTTTGATTTCTTCAGTGATCTCTTGGTTATTAAGTAGTGTGTTGTTTAGCCTCCATGTGTTTGTATTTCTTACAGATTTTTTCCTGTAATTGATATCTAGTCTTATACCATTGTGGTCAGAAAAGATACTTGATATGATTTCAATTTTCTTAAATTTACCGAGGCTTGATTTGTGACCCAAGATACGATCTATCGTGGAGAATGTTCCATGAGCACTTGAGAAAAATGTGTATTCTGTTGTTTTTGGATGGAATGTCTTATAAATATCAATTAAGTCCGTCTTGTTTAATGTGTCATTTAAAGCTTGTGTTTCCTTATTTATTTTCATTTTGGATGATCTGTCCACTGGTGAAAGTACTATGATTGTGTTACTGTCGATTTCCCCTTTTATGGCTGTTAGTATTTGCCTTATGTATTGAGGTGCTCCTATGTTGGGTGCATAAATATTTACAATTGTTATATCTTCTTCTTGGATTGATCCCTTGATCATTATGTAGTGTGCTTCTTTATCTCTTGTAATAGTCTTTGTTTTAAAGTTTGTTTTGTCTGATATGAGAATGCTACTCCAGCTTTCTTTTGATTTCCATTTGCATAGAATATCTTTTTCCATCCCCTTACTTTCAGTCTGTCTGTGTCCCTAGGTCTGAAGTGGGTCTCTTGTAGACAGCATATATACGGGTCTTGTTTTTGTATCTATTCAGCCAGTCTATGTCTTTTGGTTTTCTCTACCACTTTAGAGGTAGTAACTTTTAACAGTGTGAAATAGAACTTTCCAGACATTTAACAGGTATGCACAGAAATAAATCTCCTTCTGTGTTTATGTATAGTTTATAATGAATATATACATATTTGCATTTTATAGAATAAAATCATACTTTGCATACATATTGTTCTGACATTTTTTTTCACTTAATAAGTTATAATTCTTTGAATTTCATAAATCCATGTCAGTATATTGAGAATTGGTTCATTTAAAGAAATATTTGCCGAATGTCCCGTATGTGAATCTATTTAATGTAAATAAAATAAGTAACATTTAAAGTAATAAAATTATTTATGTAACCAATCCCCTACTAATGGAAATTGAGTTGTATCCCAGTTGTGTGATTCAGTGCATCAGCAGACAGTGGGACGTGGGTCAGTGGGACGTGGGACATTCAGGGTAAAGGGACATCATTTTGCCTTCAGGTGTTGAGTCTAATGTTTTTCTTGCCTCTTGGATATTTTTCCATCTAGCAGATTTTCAAGGTTTCTCATTAATAATGACGCATTTTATGGGACACACAACTCTGTGGAGCAGAAGCTTAAGGAACTCTCCATGTTTTGCTGACTCTTTAATGCTCAGTTTACGTTTGTCAGGCGAGACGTAGGTATTAGCTTTCTGAGTACTGTGTTTTTAAAGATCAGGCAAATACAAGGGTTTCAAACCTGAAGATCTAGGTATATGTGTAACTGCTTCAGTTATTCCTGTCCTGGAAGGAGCTCTTCGGTCTTGTTGAAAGTTGCATGGTTGGGTCTAAAAACGTTTCACTTGTAGTGAGTAGCAGAGTTGTGTTAAGGAAGAGGTGTATTTCTGGGTCTGGTTTTACCTTCATCTGAGAAGGGTAATACATTTCAATTGCTTCCCAGCAAGGACTCATTAGAGTCTCCTTTCTTTGTTGAAATGTTCGTCACTTTCTTCTTCTCCAGTCCTCTACTTAAAAATCTGTTATGACCTCACTTCAGGCGGTAAAAATGTTTTGTGAAAAGTTCCAAAAATAATAATCCTGAGCAAGTGACTTCTACGTGGCAATAAAATTGATGTCTGTGAGGGATGGGAACATTGTGCTAACTCAGCTGTTACCTGCTCTCTCTGCAAAGTGGAATGAGATGGAGCAAAAATCTAAGGACTAAAAAAAAAAAAGATCTAAGGACTGAATTAGTCTTAGGATAACTTATTATTGCATTTTGTTGAATTGGTATGAGCATTTTCTGTAATTTTTTATAAAAATTAATTTTAGGGAAGAGTTATAAATATATTCACATTTTATTTAAAGGGTACTGCACAAGGTTTTCAGATGCTGAAGACAAACTACAATGGAGAACATACTGTCAGTAAATAATGGTTTTGTAACATTAGAGAGTAGACATACTTAAAGTTCTATTCCTGCTATAGAACACTCAGGTTTGTCTACATTTGGGAGGATGTGCAGTTTGTGTTAATTCAGGTACTGGGATGTCACACATTCTGTCTCACACAAGAGAGGCTCTTTAAATTGGCCTTAAGCAAGCATCCCCACTATATCAAAACTCTCAGCTTCCAGCCAGTGGTGTATACAGTTGACCCTAGAACAACATGGGTTTGAACCGTGCAGGGCCACTTACAGTTGGATTTTTTTCAATAGTAAACAGTGAAGTATGACAGGATCCATGACTGGTTGATTCCTAGGCTGGGGGTTCAGCATTGGGAGTGATCCTGGTATTTAGCTGGTTTTTGAAGCCATGGGGGTTGACAAGACCACCAGGGAAAGCACTTTAGATAAGAAGGTAAGGGGGCCATACACGGAACCCTAAATAACACCAGTAGTGAACACCTGGATGGTGAAGGAGAGCCAGCAAAAGAGATTGAGAAAGAGTACATAGACAGAAAAAGAAGCACTTTATTAGTAACCTAATGTATTATTGCTCATGCTTTCACGGTCTGTGTCTCATATTTTTTCATATGAGTTAAGTATACCTTCTTACCAGGTATATTGCTTTTATTTTTAGATATAATGGTTTTTGATTCCTTGTGAACTAGACATTGAATTATAATTATTTTAGACAAGACACTTCAGAATTTGGACCATACTTTCATGTGGAGGAGGAGGAAAGTAAATCCAAACTCTTCCGGTTCAAGACACCTTTTTTCAAGGACAGGAGAAATAGAAAAAGGCAGTGGGAAGGAGGTGGGACTTAGAGCAATGAATTATAAGGGAGAATATTTGGAGAGGAAAACTCGTATTCCTAAAGATGCAATGTTCTTTTACTTGCCTGTATCTTAAAAGAAGACCTAGATTATGTGATCACTGACAGCTAATGATGGACTTGTCCTAATGTATGAGTAAATGTAGATAATGTTTATGAGCTATTAAAACGACTTGTTTCCTTAGTAGTTAAAATTTCCCTCATATTTTCATCTGTGAGTCATCTAATCCTGTTATTTTCTATAGAACCCTATTGGTATTCCATAGTTATTTTTAATTGTCAAATTAAATTACTGGATTCAAGTGTTGGATATGCATGTGTGTATACAGTTTGACCCTTGAACAACACAGGGGTTGGGGTGCCGACCCTCCCTGTAGTTGAAAATCAGACTGTAACTTATAGTTTACTTATAGTTTATTATGGAAACTATCTTTCTGTTTTTATTCACCATGTTCAAGTCAGAAAACAAGAAGTGCTGAAAACAGGACATCAGTTCTCTTTGGGGATTTTTAAATGGTAGAATGAATATTGACATGGAGGGTGCAGCTGAGAGGGTTGTGTTGCCTGAGAAAAGCCATGTATAATTAAGATGAGGGGATGGAAGGCAGATAATGGGAAAGTTTGTGTATAAAGGGAGAATTGACTGTATCAGTGGAACCAGGATTTCACAAGCTTTAGTGGAACTAACTTGGAGGAATGGAAGAGCAAATAGACGATGTTTGGTGTGAATTTAGTTCCCAGGGCCACTGATCCACCTCAGAGTTTCTCAGCAGCAGCTCTAATGACATTTTGGGCTGGACAGTTCTTCCTTGCGGTGGCTGTCCTGTGCATTGCTGTGTGTTTAGCAGCAGCCCTGGTCTTTACCCAGTAGATGATGGTAGAACCACTCCATTTTCCCAGTGTTTTTTTTTTTTTTTTTTTTTAATTTTTCTTCTATATTTTGGCTGTGCCACGTGGCATGCGGGATGGTTCCCCAACCCTGGCCTCCACAGTGACAGTGCCGAATCCTAACCACCGGGCTACGAGGGAACCCCCTATTTCCCCAGTTTTGGCAACCACAATTGCCCCTCACTTTACCATATGTTCCCTGAGAGGCAAAATAGCCCAAGTTGAGAACCACTGGTCTAGATAATGCCTGTGGGAAGCACTGAATGAGGATAGCAACCTGTGTTCAAGGTTGCAGTTAAGAGGAGATTGCTGATGAACTACCTTTTTGCTAAAGGTATGTCAAAGGCCCTTTGATTGGTGAGGCCACCTACAAACCCAACTTCCCAGGTAACTACCCAGAGCTGGGGGGTGGGGGGTCTCCTTAAGTCTCATGGTATCTTCGTGGCTGTTAGCTCCCAGACGTAGTGGTTCCCAAATTTGGGTGTGCAACAGAATCACCTGGAGGGTTTATTAAATTACAGATTATTCGGCCCCCAAAGTTGCTAATTCAATAGATCTGAGGGCCTGAGAGAGGCTTCACATTTCTAACTCGTTCCCAGAGGATGCTGTTGCATCACAGAGACCACATTTTTTTTTTTTTTTGCGGTACGCGGGCCTCTCACTGTTGTGGCCTTTCCCGTTGCGGAGCACAGGCTCCGGACGCGCAGGCTCAGCGGCCGTGGCTCACAGGCCCAGCCGCTCTGCGGCATGTGGGGTCTTCCCGGAACGGGGCACGAACCCGTGTCCCCTGCATCAGCAGGCGGACTCTCAACCACTGCGCCACCAGGGAAGCCCTTGACCACATTTTGAGAACCAGTTTTCTAGAGTAAACTGCCGTTGCCGTTATCTAGTGTTAGATCTTTCTTGATTACCTTTGTGATTTTCTTCATGCTCAGGCTTACTACCTTCAGGTTTTCTTGTTCAGTTTGCTCTTTCTGTTTAATCCTTGCGTTGTTTACTTCCCATCGTTCTTAATTGTCTTCCTTAATTCACATTCTGCACTGAGGGATGAAGGGAAAATGCCTCCTCTTTTCTTCTCTCTCTGGGCGTGTTTTTTTCTTTGCTTCAAACCCTGTGAGACTCAGTTTCCCTCATTCTACATCCTGTACCATCTCCTAGGGTTGCCCATCTTTCAGGACATCTGTGCCATAAGGATGGGTTACAAACATACACCACATTTGTCCAAAATCTGGGGTCACTCAGCATTTGAGATGCTATTTTGACTGTAGTAACACATTTTAAGGAAATATCTGACTTTTAGATCCTTTTCTAAGCTGCAAGTGATTTCTTGGAATTCACCTTTCTACAAGGGACATTTGAATTATTTTGCATAAATGTGTAATTTTACACCTGCCCACATCAAAGCTTATCTGTGAATTTCCTGCCCACTCACACATCCTCTTGAGATGTCCCTATCAGACTGCATTTTATTACCCAGGAAAGATTACTTAGGGTCATATGCATTCTTAGAGATATCACTGTGTCCTGTCCTTTCTTAGTCATTAAAATGCTTTGTATTTTTAAATAGATATAGATTGGCTCTCAGGAGACCATCACCGTTTATATTTTTACAGATGCATTCCCTTTGCTGCATGTTGATAACAAACTCCCTATCCACAAGAAACAGAATCACGCGATCCTGTAGGAGAGGAAAAATTATTTTCCTCTTCCCTTCTGAGTTC
This sequence comes from Aethalodelphis obliquidens, assembly GCF_003676395.1. Classification (NCBI taxonomy): domain Eukaryota; kingdom Metazoa; phylum Chordata; class Mammalia; order Artiodactyla; family Delphinidae; genus Aethalodelphis; species Aethalodelphis obliquidens. The sequence continues at coordinate 8,643,094 of NW_020837959.1, forward strand.
TTAGCTGAGACCCCTGTAAAAAAAGAGACTAACAAGAGAACAATTAACAAGTCTATTAACATGTATATCTCATGTATACATGGGAGCTACCCAGGGAAAAATGAGTACCTCCCAGAGGTGGATCAGAATCCAGACTTCAATACCATCTTAATAAGGGAAAGGGGAGAAGGGAGAGACTAAATGGTTTTTAGGAAAGATGAATGGGTCCTAAGAAGAAGCTGTGGAGGTGTGACAATGTGACAAAGTTTGGCTGAGTGTAGTGTCAACCTCTGGTCTCCTCTCCTGTGACGAGTCAGTCCTCTCTGGTTGGTGAAATTCCAGGGGAGGGGACTTATGACAATTGAGTTCCTTTTGGAAAATCTGTCTTTAAACAAATAACGGGAGTTCAGAGAAAACTGCTCTCTGCATTTGCTGCTTCTGCAGTGCCTACAGCTCAAAATAGTCAGTAAAGGCAGGCGGCATATTTTGGGGCGGCATATTCTGCTACCCTTCCGTCTTACTCCAATTTGGGGACAGAGTAGACCGTTGCCTCTAACACCACCTGGTTTCCTGGTCCTGATTCTACTTACATAGCTGACCCCAGTGAATCGGCATAAGGTGACAGTTCTGTCACTCTGGGTCTTACAGTACGCTCGCTTTAGGTGTGCTTCACGGCAGGGGGCAATTTGGATTCTCGCACTGTTAGAAACGATGGCTCCTTAAGCAGCAGTGAGAGAGGACTTCACTTGATTTCTGCGACAGGCCCTGCTCGCTCCCACCCGTGCGCCTTCTCTAAAGCTGCCTTCTACTCTTACAAAGCTCAGCCCCTCCTTGCCAGGCCAGCTCCTGGTCACCCTTCCGCTGTCAGCTTGCCCATGATCGCCTCACGACCTCAGAGAGCTCCTCCCTGGCACCCAGGTCAAGCCACCCTGGAACACCTGTTCCTCTCCTTCAGGACACTGTGCACAGTGTAATTATTTAATTATTTGTAATAATATGATGAATGACGCACTCATCTGTGAGTTCTCTAAGGGCAGTGTCTATTTTTGGGGTCACTGTAAGTCCATGCTGTCAACCATAGGGCCTGGTGCCTGAAGGACCTCCATATTTAATGACTAGTGGTTCCCTGCATCATGTCTGCTATCTGGAATAACATTAAAAAAAAAAAGAACCCTGCTTCTAAACTTTCCCATTTGACTGCCCATGATCATATGACGCCCCTTCATTTTTACCCTCTTTGTTTTCATTCTCTAAGCTCTGCTGACAGAACTGAATTCTTTAGCTTTTCTTTATAGGATGTGGTCTCCAGACCTCCTACCATTCTGGCTGCCCACTTTTGGATGTTCTGGGTATCAGCACAAAACACACGGAAGTGTTCTTTTCCTCTATTCAAGCATGGTCCTTCTCTAATACGCATCAGGACTGCTTTAATGATTTTAGCCCCTGAATCACACTGCTGACAAATGCAAAAAATCTGGCCACTGCAGTGCTTCAGCTATTTGCGTGATACATTTAAATAATAAAGCAGTATATGACCATTATAAAAAACTAGAAAGTTCAGATGAAAAAGAATAATTTAAAATCACCAAATAATGCTGTCACCTAGAAACATCCAGTGTTAAAATTTTATAATCTTAGAGACTTTTCCCATGAGCTGTTTATATTGACATAAGTATATACATGTGTATGTGTGTGTGTGTGTGT
>NW_020837959.1:8645176-8655889 GCF_003676395.1 Aethalodelphis obliquidens
GAAAGGACATGCCGAAGTAGTGCCATGCTTAAAAGAAGCCATCATAGCAAAATGCGTATAGATAAATGCCGCCTACGCATATTATGAAACGTACATGTTTACCATTTCTTGTTCACCTGGGGTGGTTCACTCTATGCATAATAATGATTATTATTAAAATAACATAATAGTTTTAAATAATATTGTGGTTATGCTCTCAAAAGCACTCTTTTTTCTTTAACATCTTTATTGGAGTATAATTGCTTTACAATGTTGGGTTAGTTTCTGCTGTATAACAAAGTGAATCAGCTATACATATACATATATCCCCATATCTCCTCCCTCTTGCGTCTCCCTCCCACCCTCCCTATCCCACCTCTCTATCAAAAGCAGCCTTTCAGTATCTTTTTTTAGTTCTTCAGTGCACCTCAGTAGGTTGGTAGGGGATCTCTCAAAAAGGAGAAGAGACAGAAAGGCTAAGTGATTTTCTCCAGAAGATCACAGCAAGTTATTACTGGAATTAAAACCATAAACCGGAGGTTCTATTAGCAGGATCCTCATCTAAGAATTCAGTAAAATTTCCTTTTGTTCTATTCTAGGAGAGTGAGTCAGACTCAAGTAGTACGTTCTAGAGGAACATCCAGGATCCAGTCCTCACCTGCTTTGACAGGCTCCTCTCCCAGAGCTCCTCACTGCATATCTCATGTTCCAGGAACACCAAGCGGCTAGTAGTTTTCCCTACCCTGCACCAGGGCTGCTTCATGCCTTTGCGTCTTAGGCAATATAAGTCCATCTAAATAAAGTGCCCTTCACACCTTTCTATACCTGGAAGATTCTTATGTCTGTATCAAACTAGCTCCTCTTCTCCAAGTAGCCTTCACTGAACCTCCAGCAAGGGCTCATGTGTGGCCATCCTAGCACTTGACATTGTAAGGTTCTTACTGTTACATTTACCTCTCTATGTGCCTCTTCTTTACTACAAATTCTTAGCACACTCAGAACCTAACATGTAGTGACTGCTCAAATATTGTTCAAGTGGACTAAACTAACAGGTTGTCTGTACCAAATAGGATGTGAGAGTAAATCTAAATCAATGAATAAATAAATGTCCTTAGACCATATTCTATTTAGAAAGAAATTTAGTGTGATTTTTGAAAATACAATTTTCAAATGGCTACTCTATTGATAGCCATTGTTTATATTGTTACACATCTAATTAGTGTTTTGCCCAAGTGGGCAAAACATGAGTATTTTTTATCCAGAAGCAACCTGTGTTATATTTCAATGGCTAATGGATTTAGGAAGGTTCTTTAAGGAAGCAGTTCTATTTTCATTCAGGTTCCCTAAGAGGTTGGAGGAATCTTTATCAGAAATTGTAGCATTTTGACAATATCTATCTTTTTAAAACATTCTGACATCCAAGTGATTTGATTAAATTTAGTTTTTAATAGGTATGAGGGAATTTTAAAATATTATACCCACAGGATAATTTATTCATGGGGGATCATTTTGTACGTGATGAATCTCTTTCCTTTTCTGGTAGAAATAGAAAAAAGTGGATTGCAGCTGCTAACTTAATAATTTTACTGATAACTAAGAATGGAACAGATCTTGCTGTGAGTTATATAATCAGCTTAAAAAGCACTCCATATTCATTCTGTGACAGAGTATAAAAAACACAAGGCAGAGAATATGGTTATTAGAATTTCTTCCCTGCAAAAGCTTAATGATGTTATATTCAATACTACAGTCAGATAAAGATTGGGTTCGAGTGAGCAAACAGCCGCCCAAGGAATGTATCTTAATGTCAGCCTTAAGTGGCTTTTCTTTTTCCAGCTAAGGAAATCTAACAGGATATTAAAAAACATATTAACCTTCAGAATAGGTTTAGATTCTGCTATGCTTCTGAAGAGGCAATATGAGACTTCTGAGAGCTATGTTTAGTAGAAGGTTTGACCCATAGAATTTGTAGAAAGGGGTCACTTAAATTTAGTTTGAAAGCCAACACTCGCGTGTGACTCTGTCTAATATCACACCCTCCAATCCATTCTTCACGCAGCTGGTACAGTTATCTTTCTAAAGGCACATCTGATTATGTGGTTCATCTGTTGCAAGCCCTTTAGTTGTGGAATCTAAACACATTAGGTTGGCAGACTAGGTCCTCTGAAAGCAGGTCTTGAAAATAACTGCCCTTGAAATCCATGCTTGAGCCCTAAGGAGCAACTCCTAGTGTGCAGAGCACCTCAGCCATTGACTATTTCTTATTTTAATGCAGCCATCCCTGTCAGCCTGGAATGGATGGTCTCGGTCCATTCTCCCAGGGGAATTGATCACCCCCTCTCTTGCACCCATAATTTACCACTACACCACTGTTCTTTCAAGCCACTCTTAACGTTTTGTGTATGCAATTACTCTTCTCTCTTTGACTCTAAGCTTTTATTATGTCTGTGTGGCACTTGGTTGACTAGATTTATGAATAGATTCACCCATACCTGAGAGACGTATTGAATGTGATTGCTCTCTCTTGAAAACAATATCGTTCGTGGGAGTTTTGCCAACAATTTCAAAATAAATGGTCTCCAGCTTGGGATGTTTTCCTGAGCTGTTATTATTATACTTACCAATTTTGTTTTCATGTTGTAGTTTAAAACATTAGAGACGAGTAGCTTTGGTTTATAATTTCAGCTCTTACTCAAATACTTAGATTCCTACAGAAGAAAATACTTTTGGCTAAGAAAACCAGCATAGTCAGCAAAAATGCTCAATTTTGACCTTTTTTCCCCATAGAAATTTGTCTTCCAAAAATGTGCCCGTTGATCCATTTTGCCCTCCACTGGTGTTTTTGGATGGGTTTAGGATTTTCTGGGGAGCAAACATGAACAAGGCATCACCATTTTTAGCTAGATTCCTAACCATTTAGAGTGATTCTGTGTTATTTTGTTCCTTGAGCTGTCACTAATCTTGGCTGCTGGATTATTGTTACGTCTGAGTTATCTTAGTTATATAAAGTCAGAGATTATCATGTTAGGTATTATATGTAGTTATAGAATTAGTCATTGCTGTTCTCTGTAGGCATAAAAGTAAGTTCTGAAGTAGACACCATCACTGGGGCATAGAGCGTTGAGTTTATTTTGTCTATCTTCCTTTTATTTTTGAAGTGGAGAAAGCTGAAGTCTAGAATCTTAAGTGATTATCTAGGATTTCATGGCAAATTCAGAGAAGCACTGAGCCCCACGCAAAGTATTTCCAAAATGCCTCCCCTGCCTTTTGGATCTGAAAACCATTCCAGACTACTCAGGAGGTAGCAGGCGTGGAGTTACAGTGTAGCTTGCTTTCCATTGGTGTTTTCATTGTCCCTTTGTAGAAGACTGCCACATGAATAATTAATCCTCAATGAACTAAGAGACTGAAGCACAAAGCTGCCTTATAAGTACTGGCTTTATCAAAGTGACTATATACTTTTAGGTGATGCCCTAAAAGTATCCAAAAAGCTGATTTTTTTTAAAAAAAGCTGATTTTCTACTTGAATTAGCAGAAACTTTGACTAGTGAGTGAAGATCTCAAATTATAATTACTCCTGTTAACAAGTGTGCCTGTTACTTGCCTATGGTTTGCAAGACTCCACGTTGAGCTGGGTCAGCACGGATGGCCTCGTGGAGCTACGGATAAGCTAATAAGAGAGGCAAGGGAGGGAAAACAGCCTCAGGGAAACATGCGGGTAGTCCTGGAGTCCTTTATAAATATATCTCCACACCACTCCCTGCCTGGCACCTGACCGGGTTCTTCCTTAATAGGTCAACCATTGTTGCTAGGCGGCTTTAATCATTTTGCAATTTCGAGTTAAGAAAAAGTAATACCATAGCTTTGTGTCAGCTTTCTGCCTTTTATTCATAGTAAGAGGACATAAAAAGTTCTTGAAAAATGCCCTGTCTTGGAAACCTTGCAAGAAGGTAGCCCTTTCAATCAGAAAACATTTCAAATAGCAGCGCTGTCAGCCTTCTTGCTTTGAGCTGATAATAGGGACAGTACGTGGGTTGGAGGAGGGGGAAAGAACAGCCTTTAATTCTGCCTACATCAGGAGCACTTTAAGGGAGGAACTCGACCTTTTTTGTGTCCTTTAAAGCCTACAGTTGTGCTAAACATGCAGTCTGCATTTTGGGGTGGTTGCTGAACGAGTGAATGGGTGTGTTGGATGGATGATGGAAGGATAAATGGACATAGATATTTTACATTGACTTTGTGTCATTTTGAATGACACAGGATCTCTAAAATAAATTTGTCTCCTCATAATGGAATACTTTTTCTTCCTTTTTTATTTGCATGAATAAAAGAATTATCCTCTTATTCTTCTCTAGTCTCACATGAAAAAAAGAGCCTTCTTTGTAAAGCTACCCACCTTTCTTCTGGATTACCTCCCATCCTCCTTCTTTGGGACCTGACCCCTTAATTGTCTCTCTCGCTTCCCTAACGTCTGCCCCTTCAGAAGGCGTTGACTCTCTGGCACACCATTTCCCCTTGTTCAACACTCAGCTCTTTAAAGGAGTGGTAGGTACCTAGTGCTTTCCCTCCCAGTTACTTCTTAATTCTCTGCAGCTCAGCTCAAACTCTTTGAGGATAAATATTCCCACACTTAAGATGGAAACCGTAGTACCCCCTGGCAAGGTGGTTTTTAATATTTGCTTACTGTCTGCCTACTTATAATTGATAAGTGGTTTCTCTAATTATGATGATTTGGGTCGACAATTCTCACAAAGAAAAGTCTTTTTTTCCCCAGGCTTGGAGAGCCTTTCTTTTCCCCCTTATTTTCCTTAATTTTACCTCCAGCAGCACGTCCTCTGTGAAGCTCCTCATTGGTTATTCAGCTTTGCTCCTGTTTCTACTTGATGCTTATTTGCTTATTTAGTTTTCTTATGGTAATTACATGAGACTACGTAATAGCACATATTTTACTTAAAAAATTCTCAGCATCTAATTCAGTGCTGAGCACATAGTAGGTAATTAATAAATACTTCTCAATTGACTAAACTATTACAGATGTATGGGGGAGTCACTCTTGAGTAAACCTGATTGCCAGTTTATTAAGGACTCTGAATGCCCACAAAAGTACATTCATCGTGGTAATTTAACTGATTACCTTTTCTTCTTGCAGGAACTTCAGCTATTACAATAAGTAAGAAGCCCTTTGCGTCTTTATTACTGTCTTCTTGATCCATATATTGATTTTAAGGTTGCTTTGTTGGACACTTTACTGTATTCCTTTTCATCATAGTTGTGAGTTATTATTTCAGAATCAGGAAACATGATTCATAGACAAAGGGACTGACTAGGTAATAGAGTATCTCTGATTGTAAACTAAAGATATTTTGGGATGCATAACAAGAATTCATGGTAAAAGGCTTACATATTTTGCAGACCTTCTAGGACTGATTAACAGTCTTCTTTGGAGTGTGTGTGTGTGTGTGTGTGTGTGTGTGTGTGTGTTTCACACTGGGTTAAGGATGAGAGGGCAAAGGATTGCTAGCAATCCTAGATGGTAACTAGAAAGAGAATCAAGGCTTTAACTATATGTTACTATCATGCTTTCCTCTTAAAGAAAAATACTTTCTGATGTGAAATACAACTGCTTCCAGTTCCAAACTACATGATTCCCCTCTAAGGGATTTGCCAAAATGGCACAAAATGGTGGGGGTAGGAGCAATTTTAATGTAAAAACAATACAACTGAAAAGAAATTCAGAGCCATGCTTCACTGGACAGAATTGCAGTTCAACTGAATTTGGTTGATTTTTTGTAAGTCTGCCAAAAATCTGAAGATATTAAGTATTCTGTTATTTTATTATTATTTTTTAAAGTAAACTGAACTTATCAAAGTGCCTTTGAAAATCTATTAACCTTTTATCCTAATCCAAGTAGACAACTTCCTTATTCCGTGTGTCATTAACCTCCACTATCACCTCCAGTTGACTTCTAGCAAAGTAGTAAAAATGAAAAATGACTTGTGATAGATGCTCAACACACTTCATATGGTGTGTTCCTTTTTATTCTTGAGTACTATGAGTTATGTAGTCCATGCTATCATTTTGGAAATGTCCTTAATTTCTTTATATGTGGGACCCTGTATCTCACAGATCTCATATCACTCCTAACTATGGTGATTCCTTGAGAAAGGAGAAATGTGTGACATTGCGTGTCTAAAAATGTCTTTATTTTATGTTCATGCTGTGCTGATAATTTTGCCAGTTACAGACTTTTAGATGAAAATTATTTTTCTTGAGAATTTTGAAGGCATCACTCTCTTGTCTTCTAGATTCCAATGTTAATATTGAGAATCCGATACCCCTTTTTCCTAATTCTTTGTATGCAACCTTCTCTCTCACTCCACTGCCTAGAATTTTTAAGTATATGGTGTGGATCTTTATTGATTTTTCTAGACATTTTCAAGGACTTTTCAATTTGGACACTCATATCAGTCAGTTTTGAGGAATGTTCTTTTATTTCTTTGATAATTCTAGATAGACTGGTCTTTCCTGCTGAAACTGCTTTTAGTTAGATTTTGGACCATATGGATTTTCTAAACTAGTATTTTTGGTGTTGTTTGTTTCTAAGCCCTTTCTTTGTCGTTTTGTTCCTCCTTGGGACATATTTTCTTGCTTGCATCTTCTAATTCTATTATTGGACTTAAACATTTTCTACTTACATACTTTTAATTTCAAAGAACTCTTTTTTTGTGTTTTTATCATCCTTTGTATGACATTTTGTTCTTAATTCATGCATGCGTGCAATGTCTTTGATCTGTGATGCTATCATTGTCAATTATCTGAAATTTCCATTTTTGTTTCTTTTGTTTTTTCTCCGATTTCATTCTCTATCTTTCAGTTGGAGACTTTTCTCAAGTGTTTGGTAATTCTTGCTTTTCTACTCATGTTCATGCTTAAACACCAATAAGAAGCTTTGTGAGAAAGTTGGGTGTGTTCATTCATCAGCTTTTCTGTGATCAGCCAGATCATTCTTGGCTGGGGACCCCCAAATTCAGTCTGAGTACATTTTCCCCCAGTTTCTCTAGAGCAGGATTCTCCAGTCTCCTTTGAAGGCAGCATGAGCCTGGCTGTTGACATCCTAGAGCTGGCGGGAAGGAGGGATGGGTGTCTCGGTGTTTTCTCACCCCTCCCCCACCACTGTCCCTGGTGTCCTTGAGTCTTGATAGTCTCAGGCTTAATTTCTCTGTAGAATATTTCCTCACACTCCTGTGGCAATGAGGGATGAGTAATCACATGATAAGTACGTTGGATGTGGGGATGCAGAAAAATTAATGCTCTTTATAGAGACTTTCAAAATATTCTCTTATTTTCAAACTTCTTAGTCCAATATACTCTTCCCTTACACTCTTCCTGTACTTCCAACTCCTAGGCCTTTTCTAGGTTCTGAAGGGTAAATTGAAGTGAATCTCCCTGGTGTCCTCCTCAGTAGGCACCTTCCTTATTCCTACTAACGTTTTTGGCTGTATCTCATGGGAATTGGGTTTGGTGTCTGTCTGCTAAAATGACTAAATCTTAAAAAAAGACTGGCCTACTATGGAGAACAATATGGAGATTCCTTAAAAAACTAAAAATAGAACTACCATATGACCCAGCAATCCCACTACTGGACATATACCCCAAGAAAACCCTAATTCAAAAAGAGTCATGTACCACAATGTTCACTGCAGCTCTATTTACAATAGCCAGGACATGGAAACACCTAAGTGTCCATCGACAGATGAATGGATAAAGAAGATGTGGCACATATATACAATGGAATATTACTCAGCCATAAAAAGAAATGAAATTGAGTTATTTGTAGTAAGGTGGATGGACCTAGAGTCTGTCATACAGAGTGAAGTAAGTCAGAAAGAGAAAAACAAATACTGTATGCTAACACATATATATTGAATCTAAAAAAAAAAATGGTCATGAAGAACCTAGGGGTGGGACGAGAATAAAGATGCAGACCTACTAAAGAATGGACTTGAGGACATAGGGAGGGGGAAGGGTAAGCTGGGACAAAGTGAGAGAGAGGCATGGACACATATACACTACCAAATGTAAAATAGACAGCTAGTGGGAAGCAGCTGCATAGCACAGGGAGATCAGCTTAGTGCTTTGTGACCACCTAGAGGGGTGGGAAAGGGAGGGTGGGAGGGAGACGCAAGAAGGAGGAGATATGGGGATATATGTATATGTATAGCTGATTCACTTTGTTATAAAGCAGAAACTAACACACCATTGTAAAGCAATTATACTCCATTAAAGATGTTAAAAAAAAAAAAAGGCTGGCCTTATTGAGAAGACTTACATTATGTATGGAATAGACTGGTATATAGCTATAGGTATATAGATAACTCAACTAAAAGTAATTTAGAAAGTCCACAAGGTCCAAAATCTAACCAGTACTGTGCAAATTTCATCAGGAAGAACAAAACAATGTAATCTATATGGAAATTATCAAAGAATAATGAAATGAAGGCTAACATTATGGTACTTTAGTGTATCTGTGATGATGTTGTTCTCTCTCTCTCCGGCTACTTCCAAGATTGGGCTATGTAAAACCGGGAGCCTAATTGGAAATGCTGATCTATAAACCGAGAGACCTAAAATATTAACATGTGATCATGAATTACTTTTCCTGTATTGAGATATGGGAAGGCTTCTGAAGGAATGGGCTGTGGACGTGTATTGATGGGAAAGTAGGTTTAAGTGGAAGCGGTCATAGAGAGGAAAAAAAGGAGATGGTTTTAACACTGTGGCTTCTAGTCGGCCAAGGTGCTGCCTGGTAGCCTTGGTGTTAGTGTGGGTTGAAAACAGGTGCTTTCCTGGGAATGGGGGCGTCACTGACACAACTGCCAGAATGGCCCTAGATCCCAGAAGTTCCCTTCTTATCATAGTGGGTTCTTTTGAAAAATCTAGGACATCCTTCACGTGATCATCTCAAAGATAACTAAAAAGCAGAGCACATTTTAGAGTACAAAAGGCAAAATTCTAAATATCGTAGAAAGCTAGATTATTTCCAGTAGAGTTTATAACATGTGTGAAACATGAAGTTAGAATTCCAATCACAGAAACCTTGTACTAATGCACTCTTTTATCCCAACCTCGTCTGTAATGATTGGCAGTTCTGCATAATAGATCTTGAATCTTGGTGCAACAGGGCAACGTTGAAGCAAGAGAGGACGTCTCGTTTGCTTTTATTTCACTGAGTAGAGCTACATGACACTGCTGTTTCTGAAGTGTGGCTATCATTTGTATGCTTTGCTGCAAACAGCCTTCCTGGCTGCAGTAATTTAGGGGCATCTGAGAGCTAAGTCTGAAGGTGCAGTACTGCGCCATCAGGCAAGCACTGAGTAGGATGTCCTCTGAGGTGGGTTTCATTTTGTAGGTTGTGTGCAACACGCATTTCTGTTGATCCACTGGATCTACCTACCAACATGTCTGGAAGATAGGACGAAGCCAGGGATGTTCAAATCAACTTAACATTTGTTTAGGCAAATCAACTTAAAAATAATTGTGTCAGCCCAAATCCAGCAGAGTGCGTGGGCTGCTCAGGCTGGGTCTTCTGGTTTACCTCAGGTGCTTTGCTAGGAGGGCTGGAGCACACCCCTTTTGACATCATCTCTCTGTGTGTGATTGGAGAGGCTGGGACCTGAACAGATGGCCTTGATCTGGGCTCCCATGACTACCAGGCATTCCAGGCAGGCAGATGAGTGATCTGGCTTGTTCCTTCTCTTTTAAATTGCTGTCAGCCAGAGAAAAATGGTGAAAATAAATCAATGGCTCCCTCCTCCAGACCCAGCATGTACCTTTCAGTCATCAAAATAAGAAACATCCTGTGGTGGCTGTTGGGTGATTTCTCTGATAGAAGGAGCCCTTCACACACTGGAGATGAACATAACTGGAGATGAGGCCGACTCATGCCTCAGAAGGGACGTTTTTTTGTCAGGGCCAAAAGTTGGCACTGAATGGACAGAAGCAGGTTTGGAGGGAGCATTGTTTATTCACTCCCAAATGCTTTGCATCCTTTGGGACTGGGCTCTGTAGTTTTGGTAACTGGTTGGTAACTGTTTACATCTCCCATCCTCAGAACACAGGAAATCACAAACAGGAACCCTGCTCAGTATCTCTGGCAGTGCCCTTGTGTTCCTGCTGTACCGAAGGCTGAGGGGCCTCTTCTTGTGTCACATCCATATTCTTGCCACTTCACTGAGTCCAGAGGAAACTGTAATCGAGAGACTCAGTTTAAGTAAGACCAATACTGTAGCTTTAACTCTTGTTTCATCTTCAATATTAACAAGTTGACCCTGAGCTTGGCAACTTTTTGGAGTCACATGTCAAAAAAATTGGTTCTGGATCAGGAGAGTGTGGGATCTTTTATTTTTTAAGATTTGAAATATCATTGCGTGATTAATTAATTATTAGTATATTAACAGGATGACCTTGAACTAGACTGTTTCATGACCCAGTTTCCCTTTATTTGGAATAAATACCGCCCCCAACCTTGCTCACAAATCTATGAGTCATATTCTCACACATGCAGACTGATTTTCTAGTTGTCATGGACGTTGATGTGTTTTCAAACAGTAAACATTTCACGTATGTACATATGTGAGAGCTATGTTGGGGTTAAGGTAGAAGGGAAGTTCTACTTTTTGGAATGAATCTGAGATATATATATATATATATATATATATATATATATATATATA